>NC_143070.1:3903333-4232500 GCF_052426305.1 Pelodiscus sinensis
AGTGGGGAGTAGCGAGGCCTGGAGGTGGAGGGGGGTTGTCCCAGCCATTGCTGAAGCTGGGGGGGGGTGTCATGTGGCTGGTGCTCCCCCCCACACACACACCCCAGTTCTCCCTCTCCAGTTGCTCCTGCACACTAGAAACCCTTAATGTGCACCAGGCTGGTCTACACAGATCAGTCGGTGTGTGACCCGTTAGTATGCTGTAGAAATCACACACACACACCCCGTAACGTGCATTGTTGCACCGTACAGACAAGCCCACGGCGTTATTTAGATCTAGGCGGCGATCCTCACACCTGACCAGTGGCCAATCTGAAATACTTCAAAGGGGTCTCGTTGGGCCTCAGACCCAAAGGGGTTACAGCCTGGCCTCTCAGAATTCACGCGCCACTTTTGAAAGTCATTACTACGTGGCGTGTGTTTTTCGAAAGAGTCTAAAACAACGTAGGCGCCGCCTGTCCCAAGGCATTTCAACACGGTTTTTGCTCCCCGAGAGAGATGAGCAACGTTTTTCGAGTGTCATATGTTTTGGTGAAAACGATGCTCCTCCAGATTCAACAGAAAGATGTTCTGAAACCTTGCATGTCAAATTTCAACAAATTATTTCCATCAACGCCCACCTGTGCCCAACTCCGAAAATACTTTGTTTCGATGGTTTTTAAATGAATCATTGCGATGTTTTGTTTTCAAAGGGCTTTTTGGCAGAACGAGTTTTTTCAGTGTTATAAAAATAATTCAAAAATCCATTGAAATAGTTTAATATCCAACCATTTGTTTAAAATATTATTATTTGGAACTGCTCTTGCAGCAAAGACTTGGCTGTCCACTAAGCTCTAGTCATAGGTCACTGGCCAGGTCTACACTGGGGGAGACATTTGATTTAAGATACACTACGCCAGCTAAGGAGTCAACGTAACTCCTAGCGAATTTCTGGGGAAGCCCCATCTGCAGGAGATCAAAGGGAGAAACTCTCTCATTGACTTCCCTTACTCCTCGAGACACCTTCAGAGCTTGATTTAGTAGGTCCTTGCTAGACCTGGTAAATCGAACCCCAGAAGATCAATCTCCGAAGCGTTAATCTTTCGAGTAAATATAGACAAAGCCTCAGGGGACAACTTTATAAAGTTCTAGGCAGTGCTTAATTTGCAAGAAAAAGTGTCATGGGCTAAAGCATTTTTTTTTTTTACATCCATAATGGATGCAACAAGGCCAAAGGAGACATGGCTATGAACTACCAAGCCTAGAAGTGCCCATCTGGGAATCAGCTCTGGAACAGATTTTAGGATCATTTTTGTCCTGTGATCAATTTTTTGATTCATTTTTTTCTTCCACCTCACAGAAACAGCTCTTTCTTTGAAGTGGGGGAAGCATCATTAAGTAAGACACAGGAAGCCATTCTTTTGTTCTACTCTGCACTGATTAGGCCTCAGTTGGAGTCTTGTGTCCAGTTCTGGGCATCACATTTCAGGAAAGATGTGGAAAACTGGAGAAAGTCCAGAGAAGCGCAACAAGAATGAACATGACCTAGAAGGGAAGACTGAAAGAATTGGGTTTGTTTAGTTTAGAAAAGAGAAGACTAAGAACGGACACGATAGCAGTTTTAAAGTACCTAAAAGGGTGTTCCAAGAAAGAAGGGGAAAAAAATATTCTCCTTAATGTCTGAGGACAGAACAAGAAGCAATGGGCTTAAACTGCAGCAAGGGAGATTGAGGTTGGACATTAGGAAAAACTTCCCAACTGTCAGAGTGGTGAAACACTGGGTCTGTGTCTAGACTGGCCAGTTTTTCTGGAAAATCAGCCGCTTTTCCGGAAAAACTTGCCAGCTGTCTACATTGGCCGCTTGAATTTCCGCAAAAGCACTGACTTCCTACTGTAAGAAATCAGTGCTTTTTGCGGAAATACTTTGCTGCTCCCATTCAGGCAAAAGTCCTTTTCCGCCAAAGTTTTGCGCAAAAGGGCCAGTGTAGACAGCTCAGATTTGTTTTCCGCAAAAAAGCCCAGATCGTGAAAATGGCGATCGGGGCTTTTTTGCGGAAAAGCGCGTCTAGATTGGCCACGGACGTTTTTCCGCAAAAAGTGCCAATCTAGATGCTCTTTTCCGAAAATGCTTTTAACGGAAAACTTTTCCGTTAAAAGCATTTCCGGAAAATTGTGTCAGTCTAGTTGTAGCCTGGAATAAATTTCTGGGGGAGGTTTAGGAATCTCCATCTCTGGAGATATTTAAGAGCAGGTTGTACAGACATCTATCAGGGATGGTCTAGACCAGGGGTCTCCAAACTTTTCAGCCCGAGGGCCGCATTAACTATCAAACAGCAGTTCGGGGGCCGACTACACACTTGAGGTCCAAATAAAAAACAATCAAAACATGGATGTTGTTTTTAATTATTTATTTAATATTATTTTATTCAGTTATTATTTAATAACATATTCATACACTACACATGAACACCTGTATTAGTGTGAATGGTGAAATTGTTTCCTGGATGCCAAAATAGCAGACATTTCTGGCTTTAGATTTGTTGTCCCTAACATCAACAGTGACCTGAGATTATCATCGGACAAGTTTGTTCTCAAATTGTTCTTCACGTATTTCATTCTTGAAAATGTTTGTTCACACAGGTATGTTGTTCCAAAGATTGAAAGGTACCTTGATGCAAAAGTTTTGACATTAGGAAAGTCTTCCTTGGGCAAAAACTGGTAAAAACCCACCAGTCCTATTTTGAACTTGTCCCTAAGGAGGTCATTTGCTTGCAACTCAATGACTTCCAGCTGCAGTTCATCTGGGCAACTGGCCACATCTGCTTCAAATGGGTTTTGAAACAATCTCACTTCTTCTGCCTTTGAATCCAAAAAGGTCTCCACGGGCCGGATGAGAGGGCCTCGCGGGCCGCATCCGGCTCCCGGGCCGTAGTTTGGAGACCCCTGGTCTAGACGGTGGTTGGTCCTGCCGTGAGGGCAGGGGGCTGGACTCGATGCCCTCTCGAGGTCCCTTCCAGCTCTAGTGTTCTAGGACTCTGTGATTCACTTGTTTTACAGAGTTGAGAGGCCCGGTTTAAAAGCGGCTGCGTCTCGCTTTCTCTTGCCCTTCCTGTTTGCCCATCTTCTGAGCTTCCTGTGTGGTGTCAGTCACAAGCCTGGAGGTGCTGTGGTGAGTTCTGTGGCCTTCAGCCCTAAATCAAACCGGCCCTAGGACAGAGGTACTTTCACAGTCTGCTTTTCAGTGTGTGATTACAGAAAAACTCCGGCGAGCTTTGGAGGCAGAGCGATACCTGGGGGCGAATGTCTGATGGACACAGGAGAACCCCAAACCTCTGTCTCAAGGAGAGACCCCAAGGCAGAGGTCCTGAAATTGCAGGGGGTGCAGAGGAACATTCCAGGGTTTTTGGAGGGGTGTAGCCCAGCTCCCACAGCCGCACACCTGGCCCCGCCCCCTAGCCTTGGCTCTGTTTTTAGCCCCGCCTACAGCTCGCTTATCCCGCCCACATTTTCTCCCACTTGGGGAGCTATGTCCTGGGGGAGGGGGGGTTTCAAACAGGAGTGAAGGGGGTGGTGCTTGCTGCTCTACGGGCCAATTTAAAACAGCTTCATGACATATAGAGTAGCCATGCGGGAATTTTCTGCTTTTTGTTCCACTAAGGAGGGGGGAGAGGGGGACGTCTCCCTGAGGGTATGTCTACACTACAGCAGGACAGGTAAATCCAGTTTCAGCTCACGCCCTCTGATCCAGCCCACTGAAAGTGGAGTAATCACTGGGCCCAGAAATGTAGCCTAATTCCTCCTTAGCTGTCAAAAAAAGTTCTTACAAATGTCTCAGTCTCGTGTAACACCACGGGAGGGGGAAAGGTAAGCAAGGGAAACGGAAAAGCGAAATTAGTCCGAGCAAAAGGGCCTCCCGATATAACTCAAGCAGCGAGTTCAGCGCCTGCCGAATAAACAGGGCTCCGGGTCTGTCACAGATGTTGTGGGAGCCACAGATTTCATGGTTTCCTGTGACCTCAGAAGCAGCCAGGGTGTTTGAGCCCAGCCCCCAATCCAGCCGGAGGCAACTGGTGAAGGAGGAGTCACGGGACTATAGGCCGGGTGTCCTCCTCCCAGCCTGGGGAAAGGCCGGAACAACCCCCTCAGTTCCAGGCTCCACCCCCTCAGATTTGCTCCGCCCCCGTTTCAGCTCTTCCCCACCTTCTCCTTGACTCTCCCCGGCCCTCGCTCCATCCTCGCCCTGCCCCATGTCTTCCCTCTACGGAGGTGGCCTGGGGGACTAGCAAGGTTGAGGTGGGGAGAAGCCAGGCGACCCCAGTTTGATTTTTTTACCCCAGTGGTTGCCTGGCTTCCTGCCAGGAAGTATGCAAACCGCCCCGCCCCTGTCTCCAAGCAACGCAATGTCTGAGAGAGCAAACCATCCTCACACCCCATAGTTCTAGGCCTGGTATTGATTGACCATACTCAGAGAGGCTACCACAAACTCTCAGTAACCCTAGCAACAGAGAGACCACATCCTGTTCGACTCCGCTCTTCCACTTCACACTGTGATGTTAACAGTGGACGAAGGAAAAGACACCGCCCGAGCGAGATAGGAACCCCGCTCTCCTTCCCAAAGGGGCCTTGTTGCTAGTCATTGGGACAGAGCGGGCAGCTTTTCCAAAGTGATCGAGGAGCCTAAAGATGCGGCGTTGGGCCGCGTGACCGTTTGAGACTGAACCAGCACTTCCTCCATCGCACGACCACTCCCTCTGCAGCCAGACAGGGCGAGCGAGTGGCTGATCATTTGCCTGTTCTCAGCATTTTCTGGGCAAGCTCGGAAGATGCAGGATGACAAAGGCTACACGGTATTAAACCTCCAACCCCGGGAGAAAACCGCCACGTGCTGGACCCCAGGAAGGCTCCAAGGTAGGGATATTAGAAAGTCTCGAGGAGAGAATGAGTGACGAGCACAGATGTTGAGTGCTATTATCCAGACTGGCTTTTTTTGGACCCTATGACCAGGCCTTCCCCGTTCCTGTTCAGAAAATAATATTTGGACTTGACAGATTCATTTTTCATTGGGTGTGTCTACACGAGAAAATTATTTCAAAATACAGGCAGTCCCCGAGTTATGCGGATCTGACTTATGTCGGATCCGCAGTTACGAACGGGGCTTTTCTCGCCCCGGAGGACATGGGTGGCAGGACTGCCCAGACGCACTGCGGTCCCACAGCCCGAGTCCTCCGGGGCGAGAAAAGCTGCTCCGCGTCTCCCTGGACTGCTGGGGCTCCCCCCCCCCAGCAGACCAGGGAGACGCGGAGCAAAGACGCGGAGGATGCGGGCGGGACCGTGGCACGTCTGGGCAGTCCCGCCGCCCAAGTCTCCCTGGTCTGCTGGGGGGGGGCAGAGCTAGTGCGCCCCCCCCCCAGCAGACCAGGCTTTTCTCGCCGCCAATGCCTGGGGTAGAGCAGCTGGGGCGCTGCCGGGTTGGTCCCGCAGCGCGGCTCCTCGGCGCTACTGGACCAACCCGGCAGCACCCCAGCTGCTCTGCCTCAGGCATCCTGATTCAGCCGCTGCTGGTCAGTTTCAGCAGCAGCTGAATCTGGACGCCAGTTCCGACTTACATACAAATTCAACTTAAGAACAAACCTACAGTCCCTATCTTGTACGTAACCCGGGGACTGCCTGTAACTACATTCGACTTAATAACTCCTGATTAAGTTGTTACAAAATCCAAGTTGCAGGTTCCCACTACAAAGAGGCCTCCAAATGAGTCCAAGGCAGGCTCTGTTAATGTAGACACACTACCTGGACTTAGAGCTCCAGGAAGTACTGGGGAGTAATTCATTTGATCTGTTCTGGGAAGTTGTTATTTTGAAATTAGCGTTATTCCCCACGGAAAGCATGCGTACAGATTTTGAAATAAGAGGCCTGTCATTTCGAAATAACGGGCTTTGTTATAAATTCAACTTAAGGGGGTTCTTTCGAAATAGCACCCAGGGCTAAGAGATATAGACACCCAAATCCCATCAAAATCAATGGGATTTGGACATTTAATTCCCAAAGGCTCAGGCTTTCAAAGCTGCTTATTTTGGGGGCTGGCTGGACAACACAATTTCTATAGTTTTAATTCTCCACATTTGTTTTAATTCTGCAGCAGAACAAGAATTAAATCCTTCTCTATAGCAAAGATTTGAGCCGGGTTTTCCACAAAGCCGGTGAACCTCACCTGAACCTCATTTAGCTTTGACGAAACTGACGAACTCCAATGTTCGCTCTCATCTTTTTCATCCATGTGGCATGTGCCAATGTGCACCACCTGTAAAAGCACAAAACCCTAGATATGGGTACCTTGCTAATCAGTGGGGCAGCATTTGAATCTCTATTGAGTAGCCACACATGTACCCAGCTTACAGGGAATGCTGAGACACTTCCATAATAAATGTTGATCCATCAGCATTTCTCGACAGAGAATTTATGGGGACAGGTTTCCAAACGGCTGAGCACGAGCTTCCATTTTGATCCTTCAGCGCAATGCCAACGTGATTCTAGGGGCCATACACAGGAGAATATTGGGTAGGTGAACGAGGGAGGGATTTTAACCTCTGTATTCGGCGCTGGTGCAACTATTGCTAGAACACTGTGTCCAATTCTGGTATCTACAATTCAAGAAGGATCTGAATTAATGGGAGAGGTTTCGGAAGGCAGGTGCTCCGTGCTTTCTGAAAATCAGGCCCCTTTAAGGTCTCTACATTTGGGTACCCCGTAACCCAAGACTGCCCATGACACTGTACTGTGAATATCCCAGGCAGGGTTGAACTGTCAGTTTGTAGCCCATCTACTATATATTTGAGAGAATTTAAATTTAATTAGAATTAATTTAAATTTTAATTTCTCTCCGTCTGTCTGTGTGTTTGGCTGTTTGTTCAAGAACGTAAGAACTAGAATCACCAAATCTGGCAGGCAACTTCCTCTGACCATAACGTAAAGCAAGGTCAGGACTTGGTTGGGCCAGGACAAAGGGGTGTGCTTCGAATGGGATTGCTTCTCAGAAAACAATGGGTGAAAGGGTCTGATTGGGGGGCACCTGTTTGGGATTGCCCCAGCTCGGATCCTACCACTCTGCAGGTGTTGGGGGGGGATGAAATTCCAACCCCCCCATGATTCATACAGGAACAATGGTGGTTGTTCCTCTTTGTCAGGGAGTGAGGGGAAAGTGCTTGGTTTGCTGCATTCCTCACTCTGGCTGAGGAGCGTGGGGGGTAGACGAATTTGGACCCACTAGAGCTACAGCAGCCATAGAGAAGCGCATCTCACTGGCCCCAAGCTATTGCAGTGACCGAGGGCTGGAACTGTCCTCTCTCCCTGGGGCAGCTTGCAAACTGCCCCCCTCCTCTCCAGCCCCACCCCAGAGCAATGATTTAAATCAAGTTTGGGCACTTGCATTTTCTTTTCCAAAAAATAAACGGAGATAAGGACTCGAGCAACGCCAGGTCAGCCTTCTAGCTATACATATTATTGAACTAACCCTTTCTAAAGACACAGCATGAGACTGTATTTCAACAGGCAAAAATCAGATTGAAGCCTCTCCCCGAACATTGTGTTTTTGACAGATTCTCCTTCGAGTTCGCAGCGCTACAGACTCCTGCTAGGAATTCTGGGGGCTGTTTGCAGCATTCTGACATTAGCCGTGATCCGTCTGTCTGTGCAGGGTAAGTGTGTGGATCCTGTTTGTTCTGGAAGTACACAAGTTGTGAAGTTTCTAATGCCATAGAAATTCACCGTAGATGTTGTCTACTCATTGACTAGGAATTCTCAAGCTTTTTCACAACACAGTCCACATCTAAAGGTCCAGCTACATGCACACTCCTTTCAGGGATGTAAACAGGCTGACCAGATGTCCTGATTTTATCAGACTGCCCTGATATAAGAGATCAGAGGGGTAGCCATGTTAGTCTGAATCTGCAAAAGCGGCGAGGAGTCCTGTGGCACCTTACAGACTAACAGAAGTGTTGGAGCATCAGCTTTCGTGGGCAAAGACCCACTTTGGCATGACATGCATCTGACAAAGTGGGTCTTTGCCCACGAAAGCTGATGCTCCAACACTTCTGTTAGTCTATAAGGTGCCACCGGACTCCTCGCCGCTTTTGCTGATATAAGAGACTTTCTCTTAAATACACAACTAAGATACATGTTAACATGCTATTATAGTTATATCGCAGTCTGTTACATGCTCACAAAGAGAAAACAGTTTCTTGCCACTTTAACCAGAAAGGACACTCTCTAAATGACTTAGCCACCTGCATTCTGCTACAAAGACCTTTTACATCTGCACTTGAAAGGGAATCCTCTGAACTGTCATTCATGTTAAAATTCGACACTTACCAACAAGGACTTAACAAGTCTTTGAACTTTCTCACCCATTACCAAGACAGTTTCCCCAATTATCACCTGTAATACCATTAACTCACAAACATCCCACTCTCCCCACCTCTAATATCATCAATTCACAGACACTTACCTTCCTTCCTCCCCCTTCCCACCCCCCCGCATCCCCCTTCTGTTCTGCAATGTGATTTGTCCTTTTCATATTTGTTCATTTTTTTAAATTGTATCCTTTGGTATATATGGTTGTGACTACTTTCTTCCACTATTTGATCTGAGGAAGTGGGTCTGGCCCACGAAAGCTCATCATCTAATAAACCATCTTGTTAGTCTTTAAAGTGCTACATTGTCCTGCATTTTGCTTCAACTACCCCAGACTAACACGGCTACATTTCTATCACTAGTCTGTTACATGTTTGCCATTGAACACTGTGTTTAATCTTCATGAAAATGTTTTGACTTCTCAAAATGCCTTCTTCGTTTAGCACATTGTAATCTTCTGGCCTTATCAAAAACAACTGGTGGGGTGGTTCAGAAGAGAACTTTTGCTCAGAATTTCCATTTTGGGGAGAAATCAAAATTGCAACTTTTCATTCCAGATTGGAACAAAAACCAATTCCATTTTTTGACTGACTCTCCAGAGACGTAACCCCAAATCGGGCCCAACATTGAGAGTTTGCGCCACTTGTCAGTAGTTGACTGGTTGCTTCATGCCTCCAGGGCAAAGTGTTAGGGTGTGTCTACACTGCACCCTGAGCCTGAAATAAGATACTCAAATTGGCGCTACACAAATTGTGTATCTTATTTCAATTCTATTTCGAAAGGGGGATATTTTGAAATTTGGCGTCTCTACACAGCACCACATTTTGTACAAATAATGTACAATTTCGAGACATCCCTTATCCCTTGTGGAACGAGGTTTACGGGCATGCCAAAATAGTAGGTCCGCTCTATTTCACAATAGGAGATGCATTCAAAAGATGCAGGGTAGCTATTTTGGGATATCTCTGGTATCCTGAAATAGATTTGGGGTATGTCTACACTACCACCGTAGTTCGAACTAGGGTGGTTAATGTAGGCATTCGAAGTTGCAAATGAAGCCCGGGGTTTAAATATTTGCAACTTCATTTGCAACTTCGAATGCCTACATTAACCACCCTAGTTCGAACTAGGGTGGTAGCGTAGACATACCCTTGCAATGTAGACGTACCCTTTAGAAGAACACAGTCCAGTCTGAGCTTGGCTCCTGAAACTCAGGGCATCCGGTGGGCGGGGGGACTTCACCGCTGTCAAATATTGGTGCCCTTTGGCCCAAATAGTTTGCCACGATTCACAGCCTTACCGGGCTGTTGCCATCAGGAGAAATCAGCATGAAACAGGTCTAGTGCCAAGGTTGACTTCCTCTGAGCCATGGTCAGTGCCACCAAATCACGCCTGTCACGTCCATCCCCCCGCAACCAAAGTCCTTCCTAGAGCCTGCATCCATCACCCCCCTCACACACACACACCAAGCCGGTCCTCACTCCACTCCTGCACCCCAACCCCCGCATCCCCAGGCCCACTCCAGTGCCTGCTCCCCCAGCCGGAACCCTCACCTCAGCCTGGTGCAAGCAAATGAGGGTGGCCGGAGAGAGAGGAGACGGAGCGAGCCAGAGGAGGGCGGGGGAGGCCTTTGGGGAAGAGGCAGGGAACAGGGCACGGAGTTCATTTTTGTGCAGTTCAAGAGCAGGAGACTCTATTGCTGCTTGGCAGTTTTTCAGGGCTGCCCGCCACTGACGGCCCCCGCCGCAGCCTCATCGGTGCCCGGGAGCAGCAGTGTTACTCAGAGACAATCCCCAGCCTGCGAACCCGACAGGAGCCTGGAGGAGTTGATGTCTCTCCTGAACCAGAGCCTGTACTGTGTGGTCCACAGGCCTTCAACAGGTACTCACAGCCCACTGAGTCCGAGCCCCACGGCAGGTTCCATGCACCGCTTAGCTGGAGCGGGTCCAATGGGCCCGCTCAGGCCATGGCACCAGGCCCATGTTCGGAAGGGGCCCCGGATGGTTCTGCTTGCACCATGCTCTGACTCCGTGATCTGTTCCGGATGGGCCGGCCATGTGTCTACGCCCCCGGCATCCTCCTCCCTGTGTGTGGGCAGCATGAGGAGGCCGACACCTCAGCAGAGCAAGCGGGAAGCCTGTTAAAAAACAAGCAAGAGAAGCAGCAGAAGCCACCTGCCCACTGGCTCCTCCTTCTCCCCCTCCCACCTCTCAGCTCACCCGCCAGCTCCTCTCTGTCCCCTGGATGGATTCCAGGGCAGCTCCGGCTCCAAGCCGTCTCTCCTGCCCTCCAATGGGCCGCCTGGCTCTGGTGCAGAGGCCTTGCTGGTCTTGGCAGATGGGGAAGGCTGGGCAGGGGGAAGATGGGGTTTGGCTAAGCCATCACCAGCAAGCAGGTCCTGAGGGAACCCAACCCAGGTAGCCAGACCCCTCTTCTGGCCTGGCAGATCATGCTGCTCCCAAGGGGCCAATTGGAGGATTCCCTGCCCTGGCACTGGCACCGGTCATGCCTAGAGACACAGCCTCCTTCCCATAGGGCTGATGCGGTGGCAGGGCACGGGGAGTGTGTCTCTCAGGGTACGTCTAGACGACATGGCTCCGTCAACGGAGCCATGTAGATTTGTTGTTTTGGAAAAGGGAAATGAAGCCGCGATTTAAATGATCGCGGCTTCATTTACATTTACATGGCTGCCGCGCTGAGCCGACAAACAGCTGATCAGCTGTTTGTCGGCTCGCGCGCTAGTCTGGACGTTCCCCCTGTCGACATCAAAGCACTTTATCGGCAGCCCCGGTAAACCTCATTCCATGATGGGCTTTGATGTCGACAAAGGGCTTTGATGTCGGCAGGGGGAACGTCCAGACTAGCACGCGAGCCGACAAACAACTGATCAGCTGTTTGTCGGCTCAGCGCGGCAGCCATGTAAATGTAAATGAAGCCGCGATCATTTAAATCGCGGCTTCATTTCCCTTTGCCTACAACCCTAATTTACATGCCTCTACCGACAGAGGCATGTAGTCTAGACACAGCCTCAGAGAGGCGCTGGGCTGGGGGGGAGGGGACAAGGAGGGGAGGTTTGTGTGTTTTGGGGGGCTGAGCGGTGCGGGGGTTGTTGGTAGGGCACTGGGTGGGTCTGAGTGTGTTTGGGTGCTGGGCAGTGAGGCCCTGTGTGGTTGGGGGAGCTATGGGGAAGGACACTGGGCAGTGGGGGTGGGGGGGGGTCTGTGTGTTGGGGCACTGGGGCAGAGTGGGGTGCAGGTCAGCTGCAGTGAACATCACAGCAGCCAGACTGAGTCAGACCAAAGGTCCATCTAGCCCAGTATCCTGTCTGCCGACAGTGGCCAGCACCAGGTGCCCCAGATGGAGGGGGGACAACAGGAATCCTCACGTGATCCCTCCCTTGTCACCCACCTCCAGAGAAACAGAGGCTGGGGTGACCATTCCTAGCCATCCCGGTGGAGCTGTGAGTGGGAGATGCTGAACAAGCATGGTGGAGGTGGGGCAGATCCTGGAGCCTGAATTCCTAGTCTGGTGGCATCCATGGAAGTGGGATGGGCTAGGGACAGACAAGTTTTTGGACAATGGTTGCTGGCCAATCAGCATCCACACCTCTCCGTGGGGATTGTGGGGCACAGTGACCTCCGGTGGTTAGACTGGGTAATTCTCATGGGGAGCAGGATTGCTGAAGGAGTAATTGATTGGTCCTTTCTAGGGTGGAGTCGAAAAACGGGTGGGAGACAGAAACATTAACAACAGTTCAAATCAAAACTGGGCATTTTTTTAAAAAAAATATTTAAATTAATTGAAAATATGGTGGCTGCATTTTGGGATAAGCAGACAGTGATGGTCAACCCAAAAAGGCAAATGTTCACTCTTTAGGTGTTTCCAACTTCTCATCAACTTCTGGGCGTGGGCCACAGCTAACTGGATTGAATTAATTAGCTGGTTCACACTGATCTTCCCCAGAGTGATGTGATGCTCTCATCTTTGTGTGCATGTATAAAGCCCTGCCAAATTGAACCTTCCAATGTTCCTGATGAAGTGGGCTCAAGCCCACGAAAGTTTATACCCACATAAAATTGTTAGCTTTTAAGGTGCCACAGGACTGCTCAGTGTTTTAACCTAAACCTATTATTTTATTTTATTTTATTTTAAGGTGCCTTCTGCCCTTTTCAAATTTATTTATTTCTATAATAGTGAAACTGGAAGTTGAAATATTGTTTCAAGATGAGGAGCTGAAACGAAACATGCTGAAATGAACCATTTAACCTTTTTTTTTTCAGAAAAAATAAAAATTGGGCCCCAAACTATTTATTACATTCCATTCAAAATTACAATGCTTTTGAGTGCCAAAAAGTGCATTAGTTAGCAAATTTGCTATATGCTGATATTTTATTTTATTTTATTTTATTTTATTTTATTTTATCCCCAGCTCTAATTACCAAGACACTGTGTCTTAAAAATACTCGTATAATGGACTCCAACAAAGACTGTATTTAGTGACAGATATTATCAGACATTGAGGATCACAGTCCAGTGGTCTGTATGGCCAGATAATACTATGAATCCCAAAGTCAGCCACCTCTCTCTCATACACAACAGCCTAAGCAGGGACCTCGGTAGTTCTCTGACCTGGGTTGGGTCACAGAAACTATATCTACACTGCAGGTTTTTTTGCAGAAGAGGATATGCAAATGACATGCTCATTTGCATATATTGTGCACTCATTTGCATATCCTTGCCCAGTCCTTTTTGTGGAAGAGGTTTTGCCATTAAAAAGCCCCAAGCAGATGGGGCCATTTGTCAGACAAACCCTCTTTTGCACAAGATCCTGTAACCCTTGATTTTTGAGGAACACGGGATCTTGCGCAAAACGGTTTTTGTCCAACAAATGGCCCTGTCTACATGGCGCTTTTTAACCACAAAAAGGATTGGAAAAAGATATGCAAATGACCGTGCATGATATGCAAATGAGTGCATCATTTGCATATCCTCTTCTGCAAAAAACCTGCAGTTGTAGACATAGCCAGAGGTCTGTCCTCTTGAGGCTGTCCTTTGGAGTGTTAATTGTACCACTGTGCCCGCTTACCCGCCCTCTGGTGCTCCCCACCTCCCTGTGCTGCTGGTCTCCTCCCGCCAAGGCGCAGGGTTGGGGTAACTTCCCCCTAGCAGAGTAAAACAGATGCTGGACCAGCTCAGCTCTGGGACTGACCATTCCCAAGGAACATTGTGTTGAACCAGCTTTTCTAGTGAAAAACGGTTGCAGAGGGAAACATTCTGACTGGTGCTCAATGTTAGACCTCGAGTCTAAAGGCTCCAGATGGTGTTAAGGCAAGTCCCCATCTCACTGGGATCCGTGCTTGCTCGGACCTGTGGTTAGCATGTTCAACAAGGCTCAGAAGGGTCTCTCCATGTCTCTCGCCAGGCGGCTTCAGCTGCAAACTCTGCCCCATCAACTGGCTGTCACACCGGGGAAAATGCTACTGGGTCTCTAAAGAGAACACCGGCTGGAACGCGAGCTGGGATGACTGCTCAGCCAAGGGCGCTCTCATGCTGGTGCTCCAGAACTGGGAGGAGATGGTAAAGTAAAACAGAAGGGGCTGGATGTGATGACTGGTTCTGTGGTACCTGCTGTGCAAGAGGGGAAGAAGATTTCTCTCCTAGGATGCTAATGCAGCGTAAGGGTGGGATCAGCGCCCACACACTTTGTGGGAGCACAGGGAGGGGAGAGCCAGGAGAGCTGCAGGGATGCAGAGCCTGGAACCTGTTCCCCCAACCCCGCCTCGGCTTATTCCTCCTCCTGCCTTGTATGCATGGATGCTCCTTCCCCACCAGGATACAAGCGTGGCGAATAGCAAGACGTGAGGCCGAGGGGCACATGAACCGCTCCGGGTGGGATTCCCCAAAGCAGGAAGGGAGCTGGCAGCATAACACAATGGGGTGAGCAGGGACATGTGCTCCTAATTCCCCTAGACACTTCACTGTGTCACCTAGCCCTGAGCCCTGCGTACATCAGCGCCCCCACTGGTGCTGCTGCCCTGTTGGGAGAAATGCTGGGGGGTTGTAACAGCAGAACCGAGTGTCGCTGAGCCCTACACACTCAGGCGCCTGTTTTGAGAACAGTGCGCCAGGTTGCCCAGCTGAAGCAAAGATTCTTAGAACGTTGGCAGGTGTCACTCACCCACCCCCTTTTCTCTTCACCCCCCAGGAGTTCCTGCACAACTTCTCGCAGGGCCAATACCCCGCCTGGCTTGGGCTCAGGGTGACATCCCCAGAGAAAAACTGGACCTGGGTGGACAATTCCACGTGGAACCAAACTCTGTGAGTGATGCCTGGTGCTTCCTATTTCATATATATCTAGGGCTTGAACACATGGATCCGCAAAGCTCATCCAGGGGTGGGGAACCGACAGCCCAGGGATGGCTCTGGCCCAGCCTGGGTTTAGTCCTCCGTCCCCACACAGCCCTGTGGCCCCTCTGCTGACCCCCAGCACCTGCTCCCTGCTGCTGGATGGGGGAAGTCCCAAAACTCGCTGGGCAGAGTCAGGCAAACCTGAGCCAGGATCAGTTCCCAGTCTATGTCTAGCCGGGGCGGGCGGGCAAGTGCCACACACCGCCACTTCCCCTCCTGCTTCCCCCAGCTAGGGAACGTGTGGTGAAGCTTCTCCCACCACTACCCCGACCGGCTGTTCCAGTTTTATATTGTATTTTAGTTTGGGTTCAACTCTTGAGCAAAAAAAAAAAAACAATTTGCTTAGCTCTCACAAGCCTCTGTCTAGCCCATGGTGTAGCCACCAGATGGCGACACAAAGCCACCTTAAACCCGGCTCCTGGAAGGATTCGCTCAAACTGGACGAGAAGGAAAAATTCGGTTCCTTTCACTGAATCTAGGTGCCCCTGATGTAATTGTGTCCTCTCCCCTGATTTTGGAAGAGTCACAGGGTTCTGATCTCAGCTCACCAACTTCCTTTCTCCTCTCAAACAGGTTCCCTGTTTCAGGCGCTGCTGACATGAACATGTGTGGGATGATCAAAGGCAATCGGATTCACTCTGAAACGTGCACTGCTGAATTCATATGGATTTGCCAGAAGGAAGCCGTGTCGCTATAGCGCCCTTAGAGACACTCATTCCTGCAACAGGCCAATGCCCTGCCTTGTGTTGCGGTTTCTGGGCCACACGCCTGTGCCTGCGGAGACATGCGTGTGCATCCCCAGACCCGCCCTTTGCACGTGCAAATCAGGGAAATGCACGTGCAAGTGAGACTCAAGGGCAAAGGCGAAGCTGATGGACAAACGCACTGCACTGCTGACGCTGGTGTAGCAAGGACACCCCCCTTCTTCCTCCTGCGTCCCCTTCCTCCATCACTGACTCTCTGGCTGTGTCCTTTCCTTGCAGGGATGGCGGATTGGTAGAATTTTTGGTGATGCGCAGAATGAGTGTGTGTGCAGGAGGGGGTTTGGGTTGCAGGCTTTGGACTGGAGTTTGTGTGTGGGGTGCAGGATCTGGGCTGGGGGCAGTGATTGGGGTGCAGGAGGGGGAGGGGGTGCAGGTGCTAGGAGGGAGTTTGGGGGCAGAAGAGGATACAGGAGGAGCAGGTGGGGATGCAGGAAGGAATGAGGGGTGCAGCACTTACCTGGAGGGCTCCCACACATGACCTGCCCCCCTTCTGGCAGTGATCCTTAGCTGAGGAGGGCGGGGGTCTCCACGTGTCGCTGGCCACAGGCACTACCCCTACAGATCCTATTGGCCACATGGGAGCTCAGGGCAGGGCAGCATGTGGAGACACACATGCGCACACACACACACACCCAGGGCCCACAAGGACAGGTCTGCAGTTGCTTCTTGGCATGGAAGCTGACCACAGTCCCTGAACTCTTTCAGGCGTGATGGCCTTTTCTGACCAAAAAGAAATCAGAAAATTGCTGGCCGCGAATCTGTGCTGCTCATATTTTTGTGATTGTTGCTTCCTCTCTAATTTCTCACCCCCTCTCTTCAATTCTCATTTTATTAAGCAATAATTCTATTATTGCCTTCATTTGTAATCATGGTTCAGAATAAATATATTCTAATGTTTTGTCAGGTTAGTCACAGGACGGACTTTTATGTAATTATTTCATTTTAAAAATATTTTACAAAAGGAAAGCAAGACATGTTCAAGGGAAAATTTGCTACAAATAGTGGCACCGTTTTCAAAAGAAATGATTTTAAATAAAAAAATGAAAAGATCATTTTTTACCACCTAAAAATCCCTCAAACTAACTCACGTTCCCAAAACATCGCCCAAATAAAAGTTTTTTAAAAGTACATCAGTGGATGTTACTGATCTGTCTGAGGCAAAGCAGGAGAAATTAACATTTAAAAACCACCAAGTCTTTAACTTGGTGTGTGGCATCATAAAGCCACAAATCAGCAAATAGACTTATTTTAGTGCATTTTATACCCTGCTGTACTGTGCATGGCCACCAGATGTCACTGTGCTCACAATGCAACACTTGCCTGTCTTAATATAAATGGGAAAATAGCCATGAAGTGGCATTAGGAGGGAAAATAAATTCAAGCTGCAACACAGAGCTGTGTGGGCTACAGCTCAAAACATGTTACACTTTTGAGAGCTGGACGTCTCATGTGGAGGAGGAGGATGGGAATGTGGTTGTGTCTCCAGGGGTGTGTCTAGACGACAGGGGGTTTTTCGAAAAAACTTTAACTGCATCTAGACTGCCACCCCATTCTTTTGAAAGTACATTGAAAGAACGTGGCAGTTTTTTCGACTCCGGAAAACCTCATTCAACAAGGAATAATGACTTTTTTTGAAATTCATCTTTCGGAAAAAAAAAAGGCACTATTGAATAGGGTTTCCAGGTGTCCAGTTTTGAACCGGGCAGTTCAGTATTTGAGCTTTCTGTTTAGGAAACAAATTGAGAATAAAATTGAGAATAAAAAGAATTAAATTGTCAGGCATGTAGAAGAACATAATTTGTTGGATAAAAGGCAACATGGTTTCTGTAAAGGGAAATCCTGTCTTACTAATCTATTAGGGTATGTCTACACTACCCCGCTATTTCGAACTAGCCGGGTAATGTAGGCATACCGCACTTGCAAATGAAGCCCGGGATTTGAATTTCCCGGGCTTCATTTGCATAAGCGGGGAGCCGCCATTTTTAAAACCCCGCTGGTTCGACCTCTCAAGGTGTACCGGTAGTTCGGAATAGGAATCCTAGTTCGAACTACCTAGTTCGAGCCCCGTGTAGCCGCGCTGCACGGGGTTCAAACCAGCGGGGTTTTAAAAATGGCGGCTCCCCGCTTAAGCAAATGAAGCCCGGGAAATTCAAATCCCGGGCTTCATTTGCAAGTGCAGTATGCCTACATTACCCTCCTAGTTCGAACTAGGAGGGTAGTGTAGACATACCCTTAGAGTTCTTTGAAGGGGGAATCCAGTAGATATAGTATATTTAGACTTTCAGAAAGCCTTTGACAAGGTCCCTCACCAAAGGTTCTTGCGTAAATTGCATTGCCATGGAATAAGAGGGAAGGTCCTTTCTTGGATTGAGAACTGGTTAAAAGACAGGAAACAAAGGGTAGGAATAAATGGTAAATTTTCAGAATGGAGAGGGGTAACTAGTGGTGTCCCCCAAGGGTCAGTCCTGTGACCAATCCTGTTCAACTTATTCATAAATGATCTGGAGAAAGGGGTAAGCAGTGAGGTGGTAAAGTTTGCGGATGATACTAAACTGTTTAAGATAGTCAAGACAGAAGCAGACTGTGAGGGACTCCAAAAATTTCTCACCAAGCTGAGTGATTGGGCAACAAAATGGCAAATGAAATTTAATGTGGATAAGTGTAAAGTAATGCACATCGGGAAAAATAACCCCAACTATACGTACAGTATGATGGGGGCTAATTTGGCTACGACAAATCAGGAAAGAGATCTTGGAGTTATCGTGGACAGTTCTCTGAAAACTTCCACACAGTGTGCAGCGGCGGTCAAAAAGGCAAATAGGATGCTAGGAATTATTAAGAAAGGGATAGAAAATAAGACACAGAATATCTTACTGCCCCTGCATAAAACTATGGTACGCCCACATCTGGAATACTGTGTACAGATGTGGTCTCCTCACCTCAAAAAAGATATTTTGGCCTTGGAAAGGGTTCAGAAAAGGACAACTAAAATGATTAGGGGTTTGGAACGGGTCCCATATGAAGAGAGGTTAAAGAGACTGGGACTTTTCAATTTAGAAAAGAGGAGGCTGAGGGGGGATAGGATAGAGGTCTATAAAATCATGAGTGGTGTGGAGAGGGCAAATAAAGAAGTTATTTATTATTTCCCATAATAGAAGAACTAGAGGACACCAAACAAAGTTAATGGGTAGCAGGTTTAAAACTAATAAAAGAAAGTTCTTCACACAGCGCGTAGTCAACCTGTGGAACTCCTTGCCAGAGGAGACTGTGAAGGCTAGGACTATAACAGAGTTTAAAGAGAAGCTAGAGAATGAGAATAAATTATGGCTATTAGCCAGGGGATAGAAATAGTGTCCGTGGCCTCTGTTTGTCAGAGGCTGGAGAGGGTTGGCAGGAGACAAATCGCTGGATCATTATCTTCGGTCCACCCTCTCTGGGGCACCTGGTGCTAGCCACTCTCAGCAGACAGGATGCTGGGCTGGATGGACTATTGGTCTGACCCAGTGTGGCCGTGCTTATGGATTTTAAGTCAGGACTCTGGTTTGCAGATTTCAAGGTCAGAAGGAACCACTGTGATCAGCGAGGCGTCCGGTGGCACAGTAAAGTTGACGACGGCTGTATTTCCGGAAAATCAATGTTTGCATCCACACTGCCAGTGAGTTCTTTGGATGGAAAATTCAAAGAACCGAGGGGTTTTTCCAATGGCAGTAAACCTCTTTCTACGAGGAAGAAGCCTTTTCCCAAAAAAGCTTTTTCGGAAAAAGGCACGTGTGGCTGCAGAAGAGGGAGTTCTTTCGGAAGATGAGGCCTCCAGAAACTAACACAGGTGCCCTGGTGGTCACTTTGTCCACAGTCGTCACAGTTTATATGTGAGAGAGCGTCCATTCATGCATCTGACGAAGTGGGTCTTTGCCCACGAAAGCTTACGCTCCAGTACATCCATTAGTCTGTAAGGCGCCACAGGACTTCTTGTTATTCATTCAGTGTGGACTTCTTTACTCTTCGAGCCCTGCACATGACCTCGGCGGTGGGCCAGCCGCACGGGATGCAAACAGGTTACCAGCCCCTCACGAGCCTCTCTCAGGGATGTTGTAGCTCCTGACTCCTCAGCATCGCGCTTTGCTGGACTGTGTGGGCATCGGGCTGGCTGCAGACCCAGTTTCTCTCAGTGGTGCACCGCGAGGAGCTGATTGACTTGGCGCTGAGGTAGGCGCAGTCCCCTCCTCCTCTTATCAGCAGCCTGCAAGGAGAGAGCACGAAGCCGTCGTCAGCCCCACCAACAGGCCTTTCCTGCCACTGCCCGTCACTGGGGCAGGGGCTCCCCAAAGCTTTGTCAGCGTGACCCCCTTATAATGAATTATTTCCACCCAGGCAGCATGGAGGACGCCCGGCCTCCACACCGCACCTCGCGCCCGCTGGAGGCCCCCAGGATCAGCTTTGGAGCAGCTGTTCCGGGGTACGCAGGGTGCAGTGGGGGAGTATCCCGAAGAGGTGGGGGAGGGAGCAAAATAGGGTGAGGGAGGAAGAAGCAGAGTGGGGGGCTTTGAGGGAGAGAGAGGGTGGACTTGGGGCAGAGCAGGGATCTAGCATCCCCCTCCCCCAGGCTCAGATTAAGCCAGCTCCCATGATGCAGTATGGTTTCCAGTGCACTGAATGTACATGGAGGAAGGGTTGCCAGGTGTCCGGTACTTGCAGATTGTGTCAGGTAAAAAACCCGGAAAATACCAGACATGTAAAATGTCCGGTATTTTCTGTTTTTCTCGGATGGAAGGTTGCTTGGGATATTCTTCCCCTGCCACCTCTGGTGGGGGTGGGGAGAGTGTGGGGATTTAAAGGCACAGTGACCTTTTTTTTTCTCAACAACTTTGGTGCCTTTTTTTTTTTTTTTTGCTGATCAACCAATTTTTTCTCTGTCATGTTCTGTATTTTTTGTGAAACTATCTGGCAACCCTACAAAGAGGACGCCATTTTGCTCTCCAAAATAGCCTTCGCCGCACAGCGCAGCCTCATCCACAGGGTGTGAAGCGAGGTCCAGTGGCAAGGAGGATGCCATTTTGGAGAAAAAAATGGCGTCCTCTGAGCATCGTGTGAGGAGACAACCGTGCGAGGTGACGCTGAGTGGTGCAAAGCAGGCACCGCCCACTAACACAGAAATCCATGTTCTATCCCCAAGACGCCACATCCCCAGCTCTGGAGATGGATATCCTCATATCCCTTTTTTTTCCAGATCCCACTTTTGGATCCACGCAGGGTGCTTAATACAGATTTCCCTCGCTCCCCCCTCACTACATACATGGAAAAATTCGGCTCTGTCTCAGTTCAGCACCACAGCCATCAAAACAGCCTGAAAAGAAGGACTCACGACGGGCTGTTGAAATTGGAGCCATTCACCCATGTCCACTGCTGATTCCCTCTCCAGAGGCCGATCCAATGCTCTAAGTCGCCGTTGTATCGCATCATGAACATCTGTAACCGAAAGAAAGGACAGAGTTTGATTCCACATGGGCTGCTCACAGGGATCTAGGCAGGTCAGAGTCATGTGGGTACAGAATTTTCCCTGAGATCTTTAAAGCCAAGGTTGCCATTTAAACCCAACATCCTGGGTTCCTCTTTAGCATCTTCACCTCAAGACCATCCCTTCAATGCTCCTCAGTCACAGCACCGTGCAAAAATTGCCCAGGGAATGTAGCAAGACGCTGGAGAACCCCAGAGAAAATCCCCAACACAGCCCTGCCTCATTCTGTGCACGATGAATGAGGCAGGGGCTCTGGGGGAAAACCTTGCAGGGAATCACAGGGGCACAGTGGCGGTGTTCCACCTTGGAAACACACAAGAGTCTCCGCAGGGGCTCTTGTGCATTTCAAAGAGGAAGTGCCATTATTGATTAATCAAATAGTTCATGGAAATCCCATCAACTATTCAATTCGTTGATTAATCTCATTCTAGCATCCCTAGTCTGTCCAACCTGCTCTTCAATATCTCCAGAGATGGAGACTCCACAACCTCCCTAGGCAATTTATTCCAGTGTTTAACCTCTCTGACAGGTAGAAAATTTTTCCTAATGTCCAACCTAAACCTCCCTTGCTGCAGTTTAAGCCCATTGCTTCTTGTCCTGTCCTCAGAGGCCAAGGAGAACAATTTTTCTCCCTCTTCTTCGTCACACCCCTTTAGGCATGGGAAAACTGCCAACATGTCCCCTTTCAGTCTCCATCCTAGGTGCCCACACTGGTCTACGGAAGGGCGTCTCCCATTTCCCCAGGTAGCAGAGCATCTGCCATTCATGAAGGAAGCCAGGTGATTCCTTCTCTCTCCCATGGGAGGGCGGCCTTGTGTGCAGGTGTCAGTGGAGTGGTTTGTTTTGGTAGGGTTTGTTATTGGAGGTGCTCACGCTACGTGCGTGTGTGCAGGCCGCCATCTTGGCTGACACAACGGGGATGTCCGCCGGGAACCTCCCTAGCCAGAAATCACTAGTCCTGCTGGCGGGAGCTGAAGCACCAATCCTCTCCAGTCAGGGGCTGTGAGGGCTCAGATCCACTGTGGGCCACCACAGCATGGAACCCGCGGTCTCCTCTTCCGTGGGTTACACTGATACCCGAGCAGCCAGCCCACAGACATGCCCCTCGCTCGTGGAGCAGCAGGTGGGGAGGGTCTGGACGGTCCTGAGCTCCCAGGCGAGTCCACTCCACAGTCTAGGCCCAGGCACCATGGAAACTCCAGCTCCCTCTCCGAGAGGCCTTGCTCTTAAATGGCGCCTGAGGAGCACAGATGCCAACCAGGGTCCTCATCCTGCAGCTTCAGGCTCTTTTAGACACCTGGGGCCAAAGCCCCGGAGTCCTTTGCAGACCTTGGCCATCACTCTGGCAAAGCCCCTGTCACCAACAGACTCTGCGTCTGTCTGTCTCTTCTCACCAGCTGCTGCTTGCTGTCAATCCCAGCCAGCGACGCGCCGAAGGCAGAGCAGTTCATCCGGCTGTCATTCCAGCTCAGTTCAGCCTCGGAGAAATAGTAGCACTTCCCTTGGTATCCGAGCCAGCCGTCCGGGCACCAGGGCATGAGCCGGGGCGGGGTTTTAGATACTAGCACTGAAAGAGAGTGAGAAACACATGGTTCAGAGTGAATTATTCTCTCCGCGCCCTGACACAAATGCCTCCCCCCCTCCCCCGATGGAAATAAGCCAAGAGCTCTAAATTTCTTCATCCACATATCCATTGGGATTAAGGCCCTACCAAATTCTCAGTCCATTTTCCTAAATTTCACAGTCATCACATTTTTAAAAAATCGAGTCTTTCTCGGATGAAGATATTGCAATCTTACATGTCACGGCGTTGCAGCCAAACATGTCAAAATATAAACACATAAAACCCTTAAGACTCAGCGTTTCACAAACTGGGGGACCTTGACACAAAAAGGCACCACAAAGCTATTGCAGGGAGGTTACGATACAGCCGCCCTTATCTCTGCGCTGCCTTCAGAGCTGGGCAGCCGGAGAGCAGTTGCTGCCAGCTGGGAGCCCAGCAGCACGGAAGTAAGGGTGAATTTGTTAGGCCCAAGTTACAATATGATCTTTACTCTAAGCAGCCACTGATACCGCACGTGTAGGTCAAACCCAGAATCAATGTAACCAGCCTAGAGACAGGGCTATTTCATGCTTACGCCAAGGAGACAGCCTACACTGCGTCTCCCAGAGCACGTCTATACAGCAATCAGGCACTCAAGGCTGGCCTGTGTCAACTGATTCAGGTTCATGAGGCTTGGGGTGCAGGGTTATAACCAGCAGTGCAGTCCCCTCTTTAAAGACACCTGATTTCCAAAGTCAATCTCATGATTTTGGAAGCGAGACTCGTGGCTTATCCCAGGCTTCGGACTATCAGAAATGTAGCTACTTTTGATATTTATAAAACACTAGGACTATGTCTACACTGGCACCCTTTTCCGGAAATGCTTAAAACGCAACAGTTTTCCGTTATAAAAGCGCGTCTACATTGGCAGGATGCTTTTCCGGAAAAGCACTTTTTGTGGAAAAGCGTCCGTGGCCAATCTAGACGCGCTTTTCCGCAAAAAAGCCCTGATCGTCATTTTCGCGATCAGGGCTTTTTTGCAGAAAACATTACTGTGTTGTCTACACTGGCCCTTTTCCGGAACAGTTTTCCAGAAAAAGGACTTTTGCCCTAACGGGAGCAGCATAGTATTTCCGGAAAAGCGGCTGATTTCTTACAGTAGATCGTCAGTGCTTTTCCGGAAATTCAAGGGGCCAGTGTAGACAGCTGGCAAGTTATTCCGGAAAAGCGGCTGATTTCTTACAGTAGATCGTCATTGCTTTTCCGGAAATTCAAGCGGCCAGTGTAGACAGCTGGCAAGTTATTCTGGAAAAGCGGCTGATTTTCCGGAATAAGTGGCCAGTGTAGACACAGCCTAGGAGATTGACACCTCATTACTCGGATCCTTAACTTCATTCATTTTTTGTTTTCCTGTATTTAGATCATTGCTCTGGGGTGGGGCTGGGGAGGAGGGGGGCAGCTTTCAGGCTGCTCTAGGGAGAGAGGACCACCCTGGCCCTCCCTCACCTCAGCAACGTGGGGCCAGGGAGAGGCAGGGCAAGT
This sequence comes from Pelodiscus sinensis, assembly GCF_052426305.1. Lineage (NCBI taxonomy): Eukaryota > Metazoa > Chordata > Testudines > Trionychidae > Pelodiscus > Pelodiscus sinensis. The sequence continues at coordinate 3,927,494 of NC_143070.1, forward strand.
GTAGGGCCTGGGGCAGAAAGGGGGGGTTGTCTCAGGCTCTGCTAGGGATGGATTTGGCTCAGGGAGGTGGCGTTCCAACACGGACAGAAAAGTCTTGCAAAGGCTGAGTCTATATAACACTGGCACAGCCACACGGCCAGGCCAGGGGAGTCTCCGCGGGGCTTGGGAGGCAAAATTCCATTCACGTGCGTGTCCCACGGCACTGAGGGGGATGCTGTGGGTTGCCGTGGTAACTACCGCGCCAAGGGCCCGTTTTGTCATTGCAGACTATGGGGGGGAGCAGGCGGAAGATGCATTCCCCTCCTGCACAGCAAATACCCACACGGTGAGGGCCAGTGACTATGGGAATCTCTACATCACGGGGGCCCTGAAATTCTGCAGCCGGACCCCTATAGTGACAGAGTGTAGACACTTCCTATCTCCACAGAAGGGTTTTTCCCTGTCGCTGCAGTTAATCCCCCCATCCCAGAGGCCGTAGCTAGGTCAGCGGAAGGATCCTTCAGTTGATCCAGCCGTGTCTACATGAGGCATGTAAAATCCCATTTAATCAGTTAACTAGTTAACCATTATGTAGAGTGGTCCCTGTTCTGTGGCCAAGGGCTGCTTGGGACAGGACAGGCCCACGGTGCCTCACTGTGGGCAGGTGGGGAGCTGTTCCAGCCCAGCCGGGCCTGGCCAGGCTGCCCGTTCACCATAACCAGTGGGTGATCTTTGCTGGTTAACCGGTTAACCGTTCACAGCCCGAATCTACACCAGAGTTGGCGTGACCTCACCACCTTGTTCTGAGCATGGGATTTTTCTCTGCCCTGAGCGATGCAATCAGCTAAATGTAAACGTATCACACACATATACCATTCGCAGCCTGAGTCTACACCGGGGATCGGCGTGACCTAAGCATGGAATTTTTCTCTGCCCTGAGCGATGCAGCTGGCTTGGTGTAAACCAATCACACACACACCGGGATTAGCCACTCACCTGACAGAACTGCAATCGCAACAATGAGACCGACAAGTACAACCGCCAATGCGACTGTACATGCCACCTGTTTCCAGAGCTGGCAGCCATGGCTGTTGCCTGAAAGAGAAAGTCATAGAATCATAGAATCATAGGACTGGAAGGGACCTCGAGAGGTCATTGAGTCCAGCCCCCCGCCCTCAAGGCGGGACCAAGCTCCGTCTACACCATCCCTGACAGATGTCTATCTAACCTGTTCTTAAATATCTCCAGAGAGGGAGATTCCACCACCTCCCTTGGCAATTTATTCCAATATTTGACCACCCTGACAGTTAGGAATTTTTTCCTAATGTCCAATCTAAACCTCCCCTGCTGCACTTTAAGCCCATTACTCCTTGTCCTGTCCTCAGAAACCAAGAGGAACAAATTTTCTCCTTCCTCCTTGTGACACCCTTTTAGATATTTGAAAACCGCTCTCATGTCCCCCCTTAATCTTCTTTTTTCCAAACTAAACAAGCCCAGTTCATGAAGCCTGGCTTCATAGGTCATGTTCTCTAGACCTTTAATCATTCTTGTCGCTCTTCTCTGTACCCTTTCCAATTTCTCCACATCTTTCTTGAAATGCGGCGCCCAGAACTGGACACAGTACTCCAGCTGAGGCCTAACTAGTGCAGAGTAGAGCGGCAGAATGACTTCACGAGTTTTGCTTACAACACACCTGTTGATACAACCTAGAATCATATTTGCTTTTTTGGCAACAGCATCACCCTGTTGACTCATATTCAACTTGTGGTCCACTCTGACCCCTAGATCCCTTTGTAGATCCCTAGTCAGTGGCTACATCAGGGTCTGCGCTACCTGGGTGCCAGGAGCGCTTTGCTGTCTGATCTCAGATTATCGTTGGGCAAAAATTCTTCAGAGGATGTTTACAGAAAGAACCTCTAATTAAAAAAGAAAAAACCACAACCCAGAGCTGTTGCAGGTGGCTGAAGATCAGTTTTGGCTTTGTCTGCTAGATGGGGAAGTTCATGTCATCCCCCTTGCTTGGCTGCCCTGCTATAGATTCATTTCCGGCCCCCACACCCAGCTTCCACAGCCCTGTGAAAGAAACCCCAAACAAACAAACCAAAAAACCACCATGCTTATCCCTACCGCACCCCTCCACAAATCTCATTCGGGGGTGCACTGGAGTCCCGTACAGAGAAAGAAGACCGTGGTGTAGATGTGACAGATGCTCATTCCTCTGCAGTGTCCCAAATATCAGGCAGCAGCAGATGTATCCTCCTAGGCTGTGTCTACACTCACAGCTTCTTACATCAGAAATATGCAAATGAATCTAAGTGTGGAATATCACCGAGCCTCATTTGCATACCTAATGAGCTGCCATTTTTTCAGAAGAGGCTCTTGCGCCAGAAGGAGCATCTACATGGCCCCTTCTTGCGCGAGAAAAACCCTCTTGCACAATGCCGTTATTCCTGAAAATAATTGGTGTCACGGCAATGCGCAAGAGGGTATTTGTTATGCAAGAAGGGGCAGTGTAGATATCCCACGCTTAGCCTTGGGGGTGCTGCAGGGCTGGTGGCCGGGAGACATCTAGTTAAGCACTTCCCTGCCAAACCCTGCCTCGGTCACCCCAGGCCTTCCCACACCCCAACTCCCTTCCCCAGCTCACTTTCCAAATTCTCTGCACCGTCCTGCCCCAGGTCACAACTCCCTCCCAGATCCTATAGCCTCTCCTGCACCCAAACACCCTCCCAGATCCTGCACCCCATTCTCCTGCTTCGACTCACAGCCCCCTCCTCCACACAAATGCCCTCTCAGACCTCACGTCGTCTCCTGTACCCCGGTCCCTTATCCCATGCACCCTTCTGTACCCAGACTGCACCCTAGACCTCACATCTCCTTCACAGGAAATTGCAGCCCTTGGTGACATCCAAAACCTTGAAGTGCCCCCCCACACCAAAAATAATTGCCCACCCTGATCTAGATAGTGCTGGGTCCTGCCATGAGGGCAGGGGTCTGGACTCAATGATATCTCAAGGTCCCTTCCGGTTCTAGTGTTCTACGGTAACATCTATGGACCACCATGCATTTTGAACAGCTGATGGATCCCTCTGGTGCATCTCGCCCAGCCCTGCCCTAAGGTGCTGAGGTCTCGTGGTGGTTTTTGCAGATACAGACAAACACGGCTCCCTTCTGAGACACCTGGCTATGCAGCCGTCGCTTGCTAGAGGCAGGCCGGCTTCTTGAGACTCGCAGTGGGCTGGAGGGGAGGGATGTGTGTGTACCAGGGCCCCTGCTTTTCCGTGCTCCTATCCCCACATGCATTCCCGGATTTTCTCCATAGGAAGGAGCCCTGCTGCCCTGGATTTTGGGGGTGCGGGCTGGCCTGGCATGCCAACTGCTAACCCTGGGTGGATTCACCCCAGTCCCCAGGCTAGCTGGGGCTGAGAACAGGTTTGGTTTCCCTGTATTTTTCACAGTTGTATTTAAGGCACCGCAAACACCTTAACACCTACCCTCGTACTCACAGGTGTTCCAATCACAGCAACTGACATGTCACCCAAACTCCTCCAACACCCGCACCGTGGTATTTGCAACACCCCATCTGCACCAAGCCGGAAACTGGCACCTTCTTTGCAAGCTCCGGCTCCCTCAGGCTGCAGCGAGTAGTGGGTGAAATTTACTAGCCTGGGCTCTGCACAGCAGCAGGCGGTGGGTGCGTGGGAGCGGGAGGGGTCAGAACAAGCGATCACATTGTTTCTGGCCTGACAATCCACAAAGCCAGAGACCCCCATGGACATGCTGAGAACCCGGCTTGTGTTACCTGGCCTGGCTCCCTCGGGGTATCCAGGGATACTGGGATAAATGCCGGTGCGCAGTGTTTCCCTAGCAGGATCCATTCTTTCCTCTCGTCTCAGTGGGACGTGTGCGGGTCTCCTCGCTCTAACCAGCGCAGTCAGCTCTGGTCAGCCGGGGCCAGGAATCTCTCTAGATCTTCTCCAGCGATTAGCAGATCTGCAGTGCAAGAGGGAACAGCCAGAATGCCTAAAGGGCATGTTGTGTGGACCACCACTTGGAGGGTCACAGAGACATCCCTGTTGTCCACCTGGGACACGGGGCATGGGAAGTTCCCACTGGCAGATGACTGGATCCCACCTTCCCAGCTCTTAAAAGGGTTTGGAGACCCCTGGCGAGGTTGAAACTGCTCCCCAAGGTGCTGCTGCCTCAGACACATGGCAGGAGGAATAACAGCTAATTCGAGTTAGGGCTTTACTTCGAACTCCCGGACACACACAGACACACTCACACGGAGACACACACAGACACACAGAGAGTCTCACACTCACACAGACACACTCACACAGAGAGACACACACAGACACAGATACACAGAGAGACACTCACACTCACACAGAGACACACACACAGAGACACACAGACACTCTCACAACACACAGACACTCTCACACTCACACACTGACACACTCACACAGAGACACACACAGAGACACTCTCACAACACACAGAGAGATGGCCCAGACGCCCCCTTCACACACAACCGGGGCTCCCAAACCCAGCCCCAGTCCCAGCCCTCTCACCTGGGAGCGGCTCTCACAGCGGCTGGCGGAGGAGATGCTCTTGCACTGTCTGCAGGGAACCGGGCTCAGCCTCCCACGTGGCGATGAAGTGAAACTGACTCACTTCCTCCTGAGCTGGCAGAATCTCCGGGCCTGAGGTTCCCCAGCATGTGGGTCCAGTGGGCGGGCGCGGGGCCAGTCTGGCCAGGCCTGGGGTCCCTAGAGCCCCCAGAATGGTCCCTACAGCAGCAGCTGCTGCTCCCAGCTCTGGGGGCCCCGTGTTCATTCCTAGGTGTGATGGGCCCCTCACCCTGCACCTCTCGGTCCCCAGGGGCCTCCAGCCCTTCCCCAGGGATTGGGACCCCCACCACCATGTCCCTGGCTGGAGACCGACGCCTGCCCTGCAGGCTGGCAGCCCCGCGCTTGCTGAGAGAGACCCTCACCCCAGAGCCACCGGTCCTGCCGCCCCACAGGCTGCCTGCCTCAGCACGGGGGTGCCTCCCTCTTGGGGGGCAGGGGAGATGGGCGGGGAGGGGGGAACGATGCCCCCAGAGTCTCACTGAGCAGCTTGTACTTTGTGCTGTGGGTTTGTACAGCGCCTAGCGCAGGGCCGGGCGAGGGGCGGCCCTGGGGCCAGATCCGGCCCCTTCCTATTGATACCCTGCTGCCTCCGCCACCAAATTCCCAGGCAGGGGCTCAGGCAGCAGGATGCCGGTTAAACGGCTCCCGGCTCCCAATAGCTACCCTGGCAAAGGCCAGAGTCGGGAGCCCTTCAAATCGCCACGGCAACCCCGGGTTGGCATCCGGCAACGTGGCAGCACCAGGGCCGGGAGCCGCCAGCCCTTTGTCGTGTTAAGAACATAAGAACTTAAGAACGGCCGTACTGGGTCAGACCAAAGGTCCTTCTAGCCCAGTATCCTGTCTGCCGACAGTGGGGTTTTTTTTGTTTGTTTGGGGGTTTTTTAATGTGATTTTTTTTGGTAAATCAAACCGAGACACTTGCTTTGACCTCTACGCTTTAATTGTCCCTGCACAGACTTGCCAGAGAGCCAAACCAACACAAGAGGAGAACAGAAAGCCCCGGCCATATAAGTGTGTCATAAGAACATAAGAACGGCCTTACTGGGTCAGACCAAAGGTCCATCTAGCCCAGTAGCCTGTCTGCCGACAGTGGCCAGCACCAGGTGCCCCAGAGAGGGTGGACTGAAGACAATGATCGAGCGATTTGTCTCCTGCCATCCCTCTCTGACAAACAGAGGCCAAGGACACCATTTTATCCCCTGGCTAATAGCCTTTTATGGACCTAACCTCCATGAAATTATCTAGCTTCTCTTTAAACTCTGTTATAGTCCTAGCCTTCACAGCCTCCTCTGGCAAGGAGTTCCACAGGTTGACTACACGCTGTGTGAAGAAGAACTTTCTTTTATTAGTTTTAAACCTGCTCCCCATTCATTTCATTTGGTGTCCTCTAGTTCTTCTATTATGGGAACTAATAAATAACTTTTCTTTATCGGCCCTCTCCACACCACTCATGATTTTATAGACCTCTATCATATCCCCCCTCGGTCTCCTCTTTTCTAAACTGAAAAGTCCCAGTCTCTTTAGCCTCTCCTCATATGGGACCCGTTTCAAACCCCTAATCATTTTAGTTGCCCTTTTCTGAACCCTTTCCAATCCTTTTTGAGGTGAGGAGACCACATCTGTACACAGTATTCCAGATGTGGGCGTACCATAGTTTTATACAGGGGCAGTAAGATATTCTGTGGCTTATTCTCTATCCCTTTCTTAATCATTCCTAGCATCCTATTTGCCTTTGTGACCGCCGCTGCACACGGTGTGGAAGTTTTCAGAGAACTCCAAGATCTCTTTCCTGGTTTGTCGTAGCCAAATTAGCCCCCATCATGTTGTTAATTCAAAGCCTCCAGCCCCAGACAACTCTGGGGAGGCCAGTCACTAGCCCCGCCCCTTTGCCCCAGACCCCGCCCCTTTGCCCCAGACCCCGCCCCTTTGCCCCAGACCCCGCCCCTTTGCCCCAGACCCCGCCCCTTTGCAAAGGTGAAGCCGACCCATCGCCATGTACCATCATAAGGCAACAGTGAAGTGAGGTCTTGTGGGTCTTGAATCGTGGGGGCGGGAGGGTCTCCCCCTTTCCTCCAATCTAGCCACTGGAGGGGGAGGATTGAAGGGGCACAGGGCAGTGAGGGGGAAGGGAGGCAGTATATCGGGGTGATAGGGGTCAGGGGAACAGGAGGGTTGTTGGGGGGAAGGTGAGATAGGGTGGGGGGCATGGCAGGGAAATGGGAATAAAATGATGGTGAGGGTGGAGGGGGCGGGGGAAGGGGATGAAGGGGAGGTTGGGGGAGGAGAATAGGAGGAGAGTGGGGGGAAGGGAGGCAGGGGAACAAGAGGGGGCAGTGGGGGCAGGGCAGGCAGTGTGTGGGAGGGGTGACAGGGAGGAGGGAGGGGAACAGAAGAACAGTGGGGATTGCAAGATGACGGAATAGGGACAGCAGGGAGGTTGGGGGTAGGAGAATAGGAGGGGTCAGTGGGGACAGGGCAGGCGGGGGGGCAAGGAGTGGAGGCGGGGGGGCTGGCTGGCTGTGGTGGGGGGCAGAGGGGGCGGTACAGCGTTGGGTGAGGATCTCCTGTCCATGTTCACACTTGGAAATGTGAGACACCGAGTTGTTCAGCAGCCAGCCCAAGCTGAGCAGCTCTGGGCGGAGGGGGGGGGGCGGGGTCTAGGGCTGGGCTCCCCTGGGTGGGGGGGAGCGGAGGACTCTCTGCCCATGCCGCACCCTGCAGCCGGCCCTCCCTGGTGGGTGCACTGTGCATTCATTTGGGATGGGGGGGGTCCGGGTTGCCCAGGAAATGACCCCTGCCTAGGCAGGCACAGAGCCCCTGTGCCCCCACCCCCGCTGGAGGGGCCCCGCTGGCTGTTCAGCACTGGGGGGCAGGCCAGGGTGAACCCCCACTCTGCCGGTGGGAGGGAGGGGCAGGGGGAGCGGAGACGCCCGCAGGAGGGGCAGGTAGAGAAACAAGGAGAGTAGACTGATGCTGCGGGGGGTGCCTGGCTGCTGGCCCCTCTCACGTCCAAGGGGCGGACGCCTCCTCGTGGCCCGGCATCAGGGGAGACCTGGGACAGAAGAGACAGACTCACTAAGACCGGCTGGTCGCCCCCTGACCTGACTCCCACACCCCTGACTCCCACCCCTGGACAGTGTGTTCAGCTCCCCCCACCCCCATTCATCCCTCCCTAGTAATCTCTCTGGTCACAGAGGTCCATTTTTTGAATCATTTCACAGTCTCGGTGTGAAGTGTCGTTTTCTGTCACTATCCATTTAGATGGGTACAGTGGTGGGAAGTTACAGAGGCTGGGGGGAGTCTCACAGGAATTCATGATGATGAATCTCCAGAGTTAAAGGTTGTTACTTTTAAAATAAAAATTATCAACATCACCTGCTGAACTATATAAAAACAAGAGGGGAAAGTCATTACTTTTAATGGACTCGCTGATGCTGGTAAAAGAGAGAAGGTTTGGAGGTCCCTCAGAGCTCTTCCCGGGAGCTTGTCCCTTTCCCCAATGAACTCTGGTTCAATCGAAGATGTTATCTCCCCCTCCTTGTCTCTCAGGGTCTGTCTACACTACAAAGTTAATTCGAGGTAACAGAGGTTAGTTCGAATTAACTTTGATAGGCGCTACACAGGCAAACCGCTAGTTCGAATTTAAATTGAACTAGGGGAGAGCTTAATTCGAACTAGGTAATCTTCATTCTACGAGGACTAAGCCTAGTTCGAATTCTAGGTTCTAGGTTGTATCAACAGGTGTGTTGTAAGCAAAACTCGTGAAGTCATTCTGCCGCTCTACTCTGCACTAGTTAGGCCTCAGCTGGAGTACTGTGTCCAGTTGTGGGCGCCACATTTCAAGAAAGATGTGGAGAAATTGGAAAGGGTACAGAGAAGAGCGACAAGAATGATTAAAGGTCTAGAGAACATGACCTATGAAGCCAGGCTTCATGAACTGGGCTTGTTTAGTTTGGAAAAAAGAAGATGAAGGGGGGACATGATAGCGGTTTTCAAATATCTAAAAGGGTGTCACAAGGAGGAAGGAGAAAATTTGTTCCTCTTGGTTTCTGAGGACAGGACAAGGAGTAATGGGCTTAAAGTGCAGCAGGGGAAGTTTAGATTGGACATTAGGAAAAAATTCCTAACTGTCAGGGTGGTCAAATATTGGAATAAATTGCCAAGGGAGGTGGTGGAATCTCCCTCTCTGGAGATATTTAAGAACAGGTTAGATAGACATCTGTCAGGGATGGTGTAGACGGAGCTTGATCCTGCCTTGAGGGCGGGGGGCTGGACTCGATGACCTCTCGAGGTCCCTTCCAGTCCTATGATTCTATGTCACTCAGAGGTGTGAAAAATTCACACCCCAAGGTACAGTGAACCCAGCCTTACTTCTGCTGTCGATAGCCTGAGGCCAATGGATGAACACTTCCCTCGAACCTAGTGACCATCTCTCGGAGAGTGGACTATCAACAGCCATGGAAGAGCCACTTCCCCTGATATGGTGTCTACCGTACAGTCTGCACTGTTGTAGTGTTTCTTTGTGGACGCGCCCTTCCCTCCATGAGAAAGTGTGCTCTTCATTCAGCCTCCAGAGACGCGGTGGGGCTGAGTTGGGCTGCTGTTCTTGCAGGATGACGTCCCTGTAATCAGGATCTCCGCTGCTGTTGGTGGTGGGGTTTCTGCACGCTGCTGCTGTGTCTCCAGGATCCTGTGTTACATTTGGCGGCTGGTGGTTTTCTCTGTTTATGTTACCATGTGATGCCGATTTGGCAGGTCTGTGAGCATTGTGGCTCTTCCTATTTGTGTTTAATAAACCCACAGCAGCTGTCCCACAGGGCTTTGATATGTGTTTGCCATACATCAGCGTACATCTAGGTGCGGCAAAGCCAGAGAGCTGCTGGTTCAGTGACCGTTTGCCTTGTTTGAACCCTAAACTGGGCCTGTCCCAGGGCCCACTCCCTGCCAAGGCACCTCCTCCTGGTTGCTCTGGGAATTCGCTCTGTCCAGGTCCCATGTTCCTGTCAGATTCTCACTGAGCATCTCGCCGCCTCCCTCCCTCCCACTCTGAGCTGCCCGACGCTCGCCGTGCCTGCTCCATCCTCCAGCCAGGTCACTGTTTTCCCCCTTCCAAGACAGCTGAGTCTTTGCCTGGGACAAGCTCTGTGGAGTCTGTTCATTCACTGCCCAAACAACGTCACTTCCCCTGGGAGGGAGGTTTTTTCCTAATGTCCAATCTAAACTTCCCCTGCTGCACTTTAAGCCCATTACTCCTTGTCCTGTCCTCAGAAACCAAGAGGAACAAATTTTCTCCTTCCTCCTTGTGACACCCTTTTAGATATTTGAAAACCGCTATCATGTCCCCCCTTCATCTTCTTTTTTCCAAACTAAACAAACCCAGTTCATGAAGCCTCGCTTCATAGGTCATGTTCTCTAGACCTTTAATCATTCTTGTCGCTCTTCTCTGTACCCTTTCCAATTTCTCCACATCTTTCTTGAAATGTGGCGCCCAGAACTGGACACAGTACTCCAGCTGAGGCCTAACTAGTGCAGAGTAGAGCGGCAGAATGACTTCACAAGTTTTGCTTACAACACACCTGTTGATACAACCTAGAATCATATTTGCTTTTTTTGCAACAGCATCACACTGTTGACTCATATTCAACTTGTGGTCCACTATGACCCCTAGATCCCTTTCCGCCATGCTCCTTCCTAGACAGTCGCTTCCCATCTTGTATGTATGGAACTGATTGTTCCTTCCTCAGTGGAGCACTTTGCATTTCTCTTTATTAAACCTCATCCTGTTTACCTCTGACCATTTCTCTAACTTGCTAAGGTCATTTTGAATTATGTCCCTATCCTCCAAAGAAGTCGCAACCCCACCCAGTTTGGTATCATCTGCAAACTTAATAAGCGTACTCTCTATCCCAATATCTACATCATTGATGAAGATATTGAACAGTACGGGTCCCAAAACAGACCCTTGCGGAACTCCACTTGTTATCCCTTTCCAGCAGGATTTAGCACTGTTAACAACAACTCTCTGACTACGGTTATCCAGCCAATTATGCACCCACCTTATCGTGGCCCTATCTAAGTTATATTTGCCTAGTTTATCAATAAGAATATCATGCGAGACCGTATCAAATGCCTTACTAAAGTCTAGGTATATGACATCCACCACTTCTCCCTTATCCACAAGGCTCGTTATCCTATCAAAGAAAGCTATCAGATTAGTTTGGCATGACCTGGTGACTTGCTGACATCTAACTTTCCTAAGTGATTTTTACTTGTTCTTTGTGTATCCTATCTTCTAAACTTACCCTCTCTCTGCTTGTATTCACTACGTTCACTACATATCTCCAGCCACCTAACTCTCTAGCGTAGACGAACCCAAACTGCACCCGTACCTCATTTAGGTCACTTTCTAAACTCACATTCTGAAAAGCGCCAGCAACCAGTGAAATTGGAGTGACTTATAACCTGATTTCAGTTCCACTCCCCCATTACAGAAGCTACTAGGAGTCACATCCCCCATAACCAGGGGTGATCAGTCTCTATTGTCTCTCCTCTTTCTCTTTGAACTATCCCTATACAAACTCCTATCCTTGCCCTAAGAAAACTGTTCTGATACCTGGACTTAAACTGCATCAGTTCCATTGAGACTTCTTCATCTCCTGTCTGATCGTGCTGGGGGCTCTGTCCTGCTTTTCTCCTGCCCTCTGGACCCCCGGCTTCCATCATCATCTGGGAACCCCGATCAGTGCAAGCTCCGTGGAGTGGTGAGGTCTCTCTCTCTCTCTCTTTCTCTCTCTCATCAACTATCTCTCTAAGCATAGCCTGCCCTGTGTAGACTGTTATATGGTTACCTAACATTTGTAAGCAGCTTCAATTTAGATTTAATATTGTAATTGTTAGATTTAATATTGTAACTCTTTGATATCTATTCACTACTCAGAAATAAATCACTTTCATTGTTAAACTGGTTGCTTCTCTCTCTTTCTTTCTCTTTTGCTCACTCTTCCTTAAGGGGTGTTGTTTTGGCTTCCAAATTCGCTTTGCATCAACGCTTCTTGTACCCAAGCTAAAGATCCCTGTAGTGCCCAAAATCCTGTGGGGTTTGCTCATCGTGTGGTTTACCTGTGAATGACTGTGGTGTGAAAGTGGGGATAGGGGGTGCTGAACCTGGGGGCTTATGAAGATGGCAGCTTAAAATGCTGTTTAATCCAGCCCACGGAGTCCAAAGGCACATGAGGGTGCAGTGTGGTATTGCTGTGAAACCCAGCCAGCTGAGTCCAGGGACATATGAGGAGGTCAGCTCATCAGCTTGTGAGTGCTGAGTACCCAGTCCTCTCAGACGTGCTCTGTTAGTGGGTGTGAGTGTCTGTGTGTGTTGCCAAGGTGGGAAGAACCCCATTCTGAGGAACCTAGGGTATGTCTACACTACAAAGTTAGTTCGAACTAACGGATGAGCCAGGCAGCCAGTGCCAGTGAGACGTCCCCTGCCCAGTCCCCAAGCACCCAGGGGCCATAGACGGCACGCGGCCTCCTGGTCTAGTGCGAAGGTCATGGATCTCATTGAGGTTTGGGGGCAGGCCCCCAATGCCCATGATCTCCGCACTAGGAGGAGGAATGTGGCCGTCTATGGGCGCATAGCAGTGGCCATGGCCAGCAGGGGACACAGGCGCACCCAGGAGCAGGTGCGCATTAAAATTAAACAGCTGCGGCAGGCGTACGCCAGGGCCACAAGGGGCGGCGCCGCTGCAGGGGCTGCCACCTGCCCCTACTTCACTGCCCTCCACCAACTATTGGGGGGCAGGGCGGTCCGTGCCAGCCCGGGGGGCAGCGAGCCGGGACCAGAGGGCCCTGACCTGGGCACACCAGAAGGGTCACCGCCAGCAGTGTCGTCCAGGGAGACCGTACCGGGTAAGTAGTTTGAATTAAGTAGTTCGGGGGGGGGGGAGGTGGGAGGAAGACCAGGGACCGCGTGCGTGGGCCATGCCTTCCACGGATCATGCAGACACCTGTGCACATGCGAGCACGTGCCATGCCACCCTTGGGCAGGTGGCTCCAGCTGCGTGACACCCAGGGGCCATTGCCCAATAGGCACATGCTTGTGCAAAGAGACGTGACATGCTCCCGACCCCGGGGCAGGACCCAGAAGGATGATTTCCCTTCACGTGTCCCCTCTACACGGAGGCAGGGGACATCTCCCCTTCCCCCCCGCCGCCCCGGCCACACTATACATGGCACAGGGACATGGGTGCGGTCTTGGGGCAGCTCCCAGTCCCGGGGAGAGCCAGACATCCTGACCATGGCCTCTGTACAAGCACAGCGGCTGTGACGGTGCAGGACATGGTCACCCTCACGTTGCGGAGTTGGGGAGGGGGCTGGGCATCATCCTCTGCGTCCCCAGGGGCTGGCTGGAGATGTGCTGTCGCTTCAGCTGTGGAACAAAGTGACTGGGTGAGTCCTGCAGCCTGGGAGAAGGACTCAAGCTCTTGCAGCTGGTTTGGAGGCCCTGCTGAGAGATCTGGGGGAGCATGGAAAGAAGCCCTGGGCATGAGGAGAGCACTGGACTGTGAGGACAGACGGGTGTGTATGTACATAGCGTGTTTATATTTGTATAGCACTTGTAATTATGAACATGTGTATAGTAGAAAACATGTAAAGTTTTCTAACGATATATTTTTATATAAAATAAAAACATCCCTGAGGGAAGCTGATTTAATTTCGTAAACCTTAAGTCCTTATATTGAATTCCAGTGGAAACGGGGTAGGTTTAGACAGGAAATAGTTAAAATAGGAAAACAAGTAATTAAAAATCACTTAGAAACGTTAGATGTCTGCAGGTCCCCAGGTCCTGAAGAAATGCATCCTAGACCAGTGTTACGAGTACCCTGAGGGGTACACCAGGGAAGTCTGGGGGGGTACATCAACAGATGTGAAATTTGGCAAAAAATGTCTGGGATTTTGCCCTGAAAAGTTGATCAGGGAGGGGGCGGCAGCACGTGTCTGTCCAAATGTACAGTTGGAGTCACGCAGCTGGACACTAACAGCCTCTCTGCGCATGCACCCCAGTGCCTGGTGGAAAAAGCATGTGCCCATGTACATCACCTCCTACTCCCCTTCGCCTCCTGTTGTGGCGCTCGGCTGACTTCGGCGCTGCTCAGCCAGGCCGCGGCATGGGAGCAAGAGACCGTTTGGGCTCCGCTTCCCCCATGCAGCATGGGGAGTGCGTAGCTCAAATGGCCATTTGGGCTCCGCCGTCCCTCGAGTGAGAGGCAGGAGGGGGGAGAGAGCTGGGGGGGGGGCAGGGAGGCTGTAGGAGGAGGGAAGAGAGAGAGAGAGAGAGAGAGGGAGAGAGACGGTGCGGGAGACCGCATGCTCAGGAGAGAAGACCGATGTGGAGGAGAGACCTGGAAATCCCGTGTTACGACAGGCTAATTGGCTAGTTGGGTAATAATTAAATCACACTGCTTGTCATGAATGGCTAGTGGCCAGGCTGGGCAGGGATGGTGTCCCCAGCCTCTGTTTGTCAGATGCTGGGAATGGGCGACAGGGGAGGGATCACAAGATGATTCCCTGTTCTGTTCACTCCCTCTGGGGCACCTGGTATTGGACGCTGGGTTGGATGGACCTTTTGTCTCCCCTGGGCCTACAGCGAACGTAGCTCCAGGGGCGGGGTGAGGAGCAGAGCTGCCCCAACTAAATCAACCCAGCCAAGACTTTAAAACCTCTAGGGATAGAGATTCTACCCCCTCCCTAGGGAGCCCATCCCAGTGTTTCCCCACTCGCCTAGGAAATAGTTTTTCCTAATATCCAACCTGGACCTCTTCCCCCTGCTCCAGTGATGTGTAGAAGAGGGGGAAAGAAACCTTGAAGCCACTCCACCACCTGGCTAGAGCACCAGCCAAGCTGCCTTGTTGGGGGGGGGGGGGGGGGGGGAAGAGGGAATCCAAAGCATCACAGTCTCCAGGCGATTGTCTCTCAGTCTCTGCCTTAAGGAGATCTTATTCAATTAGCCATATTCAGTATTTTTGAAAGCCAGAGTTACAGGCCTTTCCTAGAATTGGCCTGATACTTAAGAGCTGGGTACAGGTAGGGGAGGAGCGATTAACCTGAGGAGCAGGAACTTGCCATCAGGTAGTGCTTCCTTCGTGCCAAGGAGTTCAGTGCAGCTCTGCTGCAGGGCTTTCTACGTGCTCGTCCCAGGAGGAACGGGGGACCCATAGACACGGCCTTAGAACGCGCTAGTCCCCTTGCTGCAAATCGGACCCTGCCCGGCCGGCGCTGGGCCTTTGCGCTCGGTGCTGTGGATTTTCCCTGGTACCCCTCGCCCACCAGAGCGGAGTTTGATCAGGGGTCCCAAATGGGGGGGGGGCGTGCAGAAATTCCAGGGGCACCCAGCCTCCCCCCTCCCGTCAAGTTTCGCTGCCCTGGTCAGTTTTTTCCCCTCGAGTGTTGTTTTTTTTTTGGGGGGGGGGAAGGGGTTCAAAAAAATTAAAAAAAGGGGGGAGGAGCGTGATGCCGAAAAGTGCGAACCAGCGCATGACCCTCACCCGCCTGTATCTCTGCGCCAATCCCGTGGCGAGTTACTCCGCATGCTCGGTGATCCCGGACAATTCCTGGGGAAGGCGCTTTCCACATTGCACCCCCCCCACACACCCCTTCCCAAAGGAGGGGCCCTGGGTTCACACTAGGTAAGTGGCGTCCAGCCCAGGCAGCAAAGGTTTGCGCGCAGGCGGCCGAAAGCGAAAGGGGTTGCGTGGGGGGATGAAAGGGGGGGGAGGGAAAGGGGGAGGGGCAGAGTAGCCCCCCCCTTACCTGGGCCCCAGGCCTAATTCCGAGCGGGGGGTTTCCGTGGGTCTCTCTGCGCACCCCGCCTCGCTGGTCAATGGAGCTGCGCCTCCGGCCGTGTCCGCAGCAGCGGGCGGTGCCCAGTTCCCGATCCCAGGTCTCTGTCTCCAAAGCGCTGCCAGCCCCTTGGCTGTTCTTCAAACGTCTCCTCTTCCAGACTCACTGGCTCCTCCCCGGGAACTTCACTGTGCGGGGCAGGGGGGTTTCTATCAGAACGGGGGCGGGGGAGAGGAGATGAACTTGGGGATTTTCATGTCAACATTGAAAACGCTGCTTCCTGCCCAGCGCTAATTTCCAGCCTTTTGCAGCAGGGTCTGACCCGAAAGACCCTCAGGGGAGGTCTCTGCTGCAGCCGCAGCCCCCCAGATTTTGAACCCCGGCTCAAGCCCAATGTCCCGCCTCCGGGGGGTGGCCAGGGGTCCAGTAGTTGAGCTTTCTGTTCAGAAAACAAACTGAGGAAATAGAAGTGTCAGCTCTTTTCTAAATCGGATGGAACGTCGGTTGTGATGTCACGTCACGTGCATCCGGTATTTTTGTTAAAACCGTCTGGCAAACCTGTCCTCTGCCTGCTCCCGTGTTGTGCTTCTCCAGGGCCTGGTCCCAGAGTCCTGTGGGGATAGAAGTAGGATTCCCAGGTGTCCCGTTTTGAAGCAGACAGTCCGGTGTCTACCAGCGTAGACACAACCCCAGAATTTAGTAAGGCATTTTATATGGTCTCTCATGATCTTATCAATAAACGAGGCAAATACAACTTAGATGGGGCTACTACAAGGTGGGTGCATAACTGGCTGGATAACCACTCAGAGAGTAGTTATTAATGGTTCACAACCCTGCTGGAAGGGCTTAAGTGGGGTTCCACAGAGGTCTGTTTTGGAACCAATTCTGTTCAATATCCTCATCAACGATTTAGATCTTGGCATAGAGAAGACCCTTATTAAGTTTGCAGATGATACCAAGCTGGGTGGGGTGACTAGTGCTTTTGAGGATAGGGTCCTAATTTAAAGTGATCTGGACCAACTGGAGTAATGGTCTGAGCTCAATAGAATGAAGTTTAATAGGGACAAATGCAAAGTGCTCCACTTAGGAAGGAACAATCAGTTTCACACAAACAGAACAGGAAGGGACTGTCTAGGGGGCAGTACTGCAGAAAGGGATGTAGGGATCCATAGTTGACCACAAGTTAAATGGTAGTTCACAGTGTGATGCTGTTGCAAAAAAGCAAACATGATCCTGGGATGCATCAACAGGAGGGTCTTGCTCACAATACAATAAATCATTTTCCCCCTCTACTGTGAGCTGATTAGGTCTCAGCTGGAGTACTGTGTCCAGTTCTGAGCACCACATTTCAAGAAAAATGTGGAGAAATTGGAGATAGAATCATAGGACTGGAAGGGACCAGCCCCCCGCCCTCAAGGCAGGACCAAGCTCCATCTACACCATCCCTGACAGATGTCTATCTAACCTGTTCTTAAATATCTCCAGAGAGGGAGATTCCACCACCTCCCTTGGCAATTTATTCCAGTGTTTGACCACCCTGACAGTTAGGAATTTTTTCCTAATGTCCAATCTAAACCTCCCCTGCTGCACTTTAAGCCCATTACTCCTTGTCCTGTCCTCAGAAACCAAGAGGAACAAATTTTCTCCTTCTTCCTTGACACCCTTTTAGATATTTGAAAACCGCTATCATGTCCCCCCCTTAATCTTCTTTTTTCCAAACTAAACAAGCCCAGTTCATGAAGCCTGGCTTCATAGGTCATGTTCTCTAGACCTTTAATCATTCTTGTCGCTCTTCTCTGTACCCTTTCCAATTTCTCCACATCTTTCTTCAAATGTGGCGCCCAGAACTGGACACAGTACTCCAGCCGAGGCCTAACTAGTGCAGAGTAGAGCGGCAGAATGACTTCACGAGTTTTGCTTACAACACACCTGTTGATACAACCTAGAATCATATTTGCTTTTTTTGCAACAGCATCACACTGTTGACTCATATTCAACTTGTGGTCCACTATGACCCCTAGATCCCTTTCCGCCATGCTCCTTCCTAGACAGTCGCTTCCCATCTTGTATGTATGGAACTGATTGTTCCTTCCTAAGCGGAGCACTTTGCATTTCTCTTTATTAAACTTCATCCTGTTTACCTCTGACCATTTCTCTAACTTGCTAAGGTCATTTTGAATTATGTCCCTATCCTCCAAAGAGGTTGTAACCCCACCCAGTTTGGTATCATCTGCAAACTTAATAAGCGTACTCTCTATCCCAATATCTACATCATTGATGAAGATATTGAACAGTACGGGTCCCAAAACAGACCCTTGCGGAACTCCACTTGTTATCCCTTTCCAGCAGGATTTAGCACCGTTAACAACAACTCTCTGACTACGGTTATCCAGCCAATTATGCACCCACCTTATCGTGGCCCTATCTAAGTTATATTTGCCTAGTTTATCAATAAGAATATCATGCGAGACCGTATCAAATGCCTTACTAAAGTCTAGGTATATGACATCCACCGCTTCTCCCTTATCCACAAGGCTCGTTATCCTATCAAAGAAAGCTATCAGATTAGTGTGGCATGACTTGTTCTTCACAAACCCATGCTGGCTATTCCCTATCACTTTATTACCTTCCAAGTGTTTGCATATGATTTCCTTAATTACCTGCTCCATTATCTTCCCTGGGACAGACGTTAAACTGACCGGTCTGTAGTTTCCTGGGTGGTTCTTATTCCCCTTTTTAGAGATGGGCACAATATTTGCCCTTTTCCAGTCTTCTGGAATCTCCCGTCTTCCATGATTTTTCAAAGATCATAGCTAAAGGCTCAGATCCGTCCTCTATCAGCTCCTTGAGTATCCTGGGATGCATTTCCTCAGGATCTGGTGACTTGCTGACATCTAACTTTCCTAAGTGATTTTTAACTTGTTCTTTGTGTATCCTATCTTCTAAACTTACCCTCTCTCTGCTTGTATTCTCTGCTTGAGATGGTCCAGAGCAGAGCAACAAGAATGATTAAAGGTGCACGAACATGAGCTATGAGGGAATACTGAAAGAACTGGGCTTCTTTAGGGTTGCCAGATGGTTTCAACAAAAATACCGGACACTCTTGACATCACAATCTACATTACATCTTATTTAGAAAATACCGGACATTTCTATTTTCTCAATTTGTTTTCTTAACAGAAAGCTCAAATACTGGACTGTCTGGTTCAAAACTGGATACCTGGCAACCACTGGCTTGTTTAGTTTGGAAAAGAGACGACTGAGAGGGGACATGATAGCGGTTTTCAAGTATCTAAAAGGGTATCACAAGGAGGAAGGAGAAAAATTGTTCTTCTTGGCCTCTGACAGGACAGGACAAGAAGCTATGGGCTTAAATTTCAGCAAGGGAGGTTTAGGTTGGACATTAGGAAAAAATGTAGTAACTGTCCGGGTGCTGAAATAAGTTGCCTAGGGAGGTTGTGGACTCTCCATTGTGGGAGATATATAAGGGCAGGTTAGACAGACATCTCTCTGGGATGGTCGTTGGACCGTTGTTTAAGATTTTTTTAAGTTACAGACTAACACAGCTTCTCTAGTAAAGTAGAATATTAGTTCAACTAAAAGATAAGTGAATCCAGATGATTACTGAGCATCATTAAAAGGTGGTGTGAATGACACATAGAAAGAGAAAAATGAGGTTTTTATAATGCCACAGCACAACACAATATGTCACTCTCACCCTCTGGTGGGCCACTGCCACCTACCCTCTTAAGTCCACGGCTCTCTAGCCTGACTCCAGAACAGTTTAGGGTTGTAGCAGGGACACACCCCAAGTAGGGAGACCCGGGCCCACCCTACTCCACCAGATCCTGGCCCAGGGCCCTGAGAGTGACCGGGTTGCGGGTCACTCCCTCAGCAGGGCAATCCAGCCAAAACACACAAAGGTTCTCTGGGTGGGAGAGGCGGCTCCCGCTCCTGCCCTGGGCCACTTTCTACCTGGTTCCCTTTCCCTGTACTCACCCAGGGTATGTCTACACTACAATGTTAGTTCGAACTAACGGACATTAGTTCAAACTAACATTCATAGCTGCTACACTAGCACTCCGCTAGTTCGAATTTGAATTGAACTAGCGGAGTGCTTAGTTCGAACTAGGAAAACCTCATTTTACGAGGATTAAGCCTAGTTCGAACTAGCTAGTTCGAATTAAGGGGTGTGTAGCCCCTTAATTCGAACTAGTGGGAGGCTAGCCCTCCCCAGGTTTCCCCGGTGGCCACTCTGGCCAACACCAGAGAAACTCTATGCCCCCCTCCCGGCCCCGGACCCCTTAAAGGGGCACGGGCTGGCTACGGTGCCCATGCCAGGTTCAAGCCTGCCAGCAGACCCTGCACCTGGCACGGCACAGAGCCACCCAGCCGATGTCCCCCAGCCCACCCCCTCTTCCTGGGACGAGGCTGGCGGCTCCCAGGAGCTTGCCCTGGACCGCAAGAGGCGGGCACCTTCCTGGGCTAGTGCGGACATCGTGGACCTCGTCCACGATTTCCGCACTAGGCACAGGAAAGTGGCCGTCTAGGGCAGGAGAGCTGCCAGCCTGGCCACCCAGGAGCAGGTGTGCATGAAAATCAAGGTCCACTGAGACCCCCGACCCTGAGCCCTAAGCTTACAATGGCCGTCCTGGGTCAGACCAAAGGTCCATCTAGCCCAGTAGCCTGTCTGCCGACAGCGGCCAACCCTAGGGACCCTGGAGGGGATGGACCAAAGACAGTGACCAAGCCATTTGTCTCGTGCCATCCCTCTCCAGCCTTCCACAAACCTTGGGCAGGGACACCACTCCTACCCCCTGGCTAAGACTACTCCATGGACCCAACCTCCATGACTTGATCTCACTTCCCTTTAAACTCTGTTCCAGTTGTAGCCTTC
Organism: Pelodiscus sinensis; assembly: GCF_052426305.1. Taxonomy (NCBI): domain Eukaryota; kingdom Metazoa; phylum Chordata; order Testudines; family Trionychidae; genus Pelodiscus; species Pelodiscus sinensis. Next base: position 3,947,843 of record NC_143070.1, read on the forward strand.
ACAGCCTCCTGCAGCAAGGAGTTCCACAGGTTAACAACTTTCTCTTACTAGTTTCAAGCCTGCTACCCATTCCTTTCCTTTGGTGTCCTTTAGTCCTTCTTTATGGGAACTCATGAAGAACTTTTCTGAATGCACCCTCTCCACCCAACCCCTGCTTTTAGAGACCTCTATCCTGTCCCCGCTCCATCTCCTCTTTTCTAAGCTGAAAAGTCCCAATCTCTATAGCCTCTCTTCATCTGGGACCTGTTCCCAACCCCTGATCATGTTAGTTGCCCTCTCCTCTCCCAGCCTTTCTCTTCCCCTCTCCCACCTCCTTTTCCCAGTCTCCCCCAGTTTTGTTCAATAAAGACAGAGTCAATGTTGGAAGAAACGTTATCTTTATTTTGTACATCAATAAGAAGGGGGACTAGGGAAGGGTAAGTGGAAGGAGGTGAGGGAGGAATGGGGTACGAGCCCCGATGGGGAGGACTGGGCTGGCTCTGCGGGCTTCTGGGGGTGGAAGCTCTCCTGCAGCCCCCCGATTGCTCCCTCTCTCCAGATGGCAGCCTGCGGCAAGTGCAGCCGGTCTGATGGCCGAGTGGTGTGATGTGCCCAGTGTGGGCACTCCAAGCCAGGACTGGTTTTCAAGCGGGGCACCCCTGAGAACTGTCTGTCCGGGGTGGGGGTCGGGTCCCTTTAAGCGCAGCCCTCGGCTAGCCTGAGACAGCATCTCCATGCTCTAAGTCCTCCTCTGATGCCCTGCCGACACTGCTTCCGGCCAGCCTTAAGCCCTGTTCAGGGTCCACTTCACGTGGACATGCTAGTTCGAATTAGCAAAACGGTAATTCGAACTAGTTTTTGGTTCTAGACGCGTTAGTTCGAATTAGCGCTGTAGTGTAGATGTACCCCCAGCTTGCTGCGCCCTCCGGGTCGGCGTCTCCTCAGCAGGCTGTCCCTGGGTCATACCAGATCACCTCTGCGTCCCCTCCGGCCTGTCCTGGAGTCTCTGGCAACAGCTGTGCAGGAGCCCCCTTCACAGGTCCTTCTCCTCCGGCTGTCTCTCCAGACTGAGTCCTTCCCCAGGCTTTTATAGTGGAGCTACAGCCGGGGCATTCTCGGTAGGGCTGCGAGGGAGGGGCCTCTGGAGCCAGGTAACCTGGCTGGGCTCTGCAGGTTCAGTGTGAGGCTGCCTCGCCCCGTCACACACCCTACTGAAACATTTCCTGAGTTATTGGGTGTCCAATAGCGTCAAATCTGGTTAATTTAATTTATTTTCTCATTTCAACATTCACATAAAAACCTATTTAGAAATTAAACACAAGGCCAGAATGCATGTTATTATCTAACATTATCTGAGTATCACTGGTAAGAACAGACACAGCCAATCAATCAGAGCTGGGGATCTGACCCCAGTGGGGCGCTAGGTCATTTCACCAGCTGGGGGGCTGGACTAGGGGATTTCAGTGCAGATGCCCCAAGTCGGTTGGACCAGGACTCAGACCCAGCTTGGCTGGTCAGTGTATTCAGGCCAAACTCACCATCAAGGAATACTTGAAAGAGGTTCCCTGATCACCCCACGTATCCAAACTCCATCTCAGATGTAGTCGAGGGAGCTGCTTTGAAATTGCCCTTAGGAAGGGCTCTGCCGGCCCTGCCAGGCCCAGTGTGAACAGGCCGTAGCTACCACTGGCTGCAGAATGGAGGTTCAAGTGACCATGTCTCCGCTTTTGGAGCCCCCACATCTGACAGAGAGAGCAGAGGGGGGAAATGTGTCGTGTGCTGCTGAGATGGTGGAGCCAGAAGATTCTGGGGGCATCCCTCCGACGGGTGAAGTAAGGGAGGGTTAAGTCGAGCACCGAGGTTTCCCTATGCCGCGGGAGTGTGGGTTGGCCCCAGGGTTTGGCCATGCTGCGGGAGCAGAGGGGTTGGCCTGGCTGGGCCTGGCCAGGTTGCGCCGCAGAAGGGGGCTTGGCCCCAGGGTGCTGCGGGAGTGGGGGGGTTGGCCGTGCTGCGGGAGTGGGTGGGTTGGCTGTGCCGCGGGAGTGGGGGGGTTGGCCCCAGAGCAGGCCCCCGTGGGGGTTGGCTGGGCCATGCTGTGCTGTGGGAGGGGGTTTGGCCCTGGGGCGGCGCCCGTGGGGGTTTAGCCCTGCTGCAGGAGGGGTGGGGTGTTCCCCCTGGGGCAGGCTCCGGCCAGGGGTTGGCCCCAGGGTAGGCACATGCAGGGTTTCTACGCGCTGCCGGGGGCGGAGGGGGTGGGGAGTCGGGAACCGCAAGAGGCACATGCTGGCTTTCCTCTCAGTGTTGATGCTTTTTTTTTTTTTGGTTGGGGGAGGGAGGGGTTAAAAAAAATCTGGGTGCCCTGGTCAGATTTTTCCCCCCCTCAAGTGTTGCTTTTTTTGGGGGGGGGGAGGAGAGAAGGGGTTCAAAAAAAATCAAAGAAAGGGGAGGAGCGTGATGACAAGTGGGAACTACCAAATGATCCTACCCAGCCTGCATCTCTGTGTCATCCTGTGTCGAGTTACTCTGCATGCTCGGTGACCCCGGACAACACATTCCTGGGGGAAGGTGTTTTCTACATTTCACCCCCCCCCCCCCGCACACACCCCCAAAGGAGGGGCCGTAGGTTCACACACGGTAAGTGGCGTCCAGCCCGGGCAGCGACCCGCGCGCGTCTCCGTGTCTCGGAGAGGGGAGAGAGCCTGGGCAGCGGCTGCCGGATGTTACAGGGACCCGGCCCCGAAGGGCTGCGCACAGGCGGCCGAAAGCAAAAGAGGTTGCGTGGGTGGGGGGGAGGGGAGAGGAGGAGGAGGGAGTAGCCCCCCCCTTACCTGGGCCACAGGCCTAATTCCGAGCGCGGGGTTTCCGCGGATCTCTTCGCGCACCCCGCCTCGTTGGTCAATGGGTGTCCGCAGCAGCGGGCGGAGCCCAGTTCCTGTTCCCAGGTCTCTGTCTCCAAAGCGCTGCCCGCCCCTTGGCTGTTCTTCAAACGTCTCCTCTTCCAGACTCACTGGCTCCTCCCTGGGAACTTCACTGTGCGGGGCAGGGGGGTTTCTATCAGAACGGGGGCGGGGGAGAGGGAGATGAACTTGGGGATTTTCATGTCAACATTGAAAACGCTGCTTCCTGCCCAGCGCTAATTTCGGCCTTTTGCAGCAGGGTCTGACCCGAAAGACCCTCAGGGGAGGTCTCTGCTGCAGCCCCAGCCCCCCAGGGTTTGAACCCCGGCTCAAGCCCAACTCCCCGCCTCCGGGGGGTGCCCAGGGGTCCAGTAGTTGAGCTTTCTGTTCAGAAAACAAACTGAGGAAATAGAAGTGTCAGCTCTTTTCTAAATCGGATGGAACGTAGCTTGTGATGTCACATCACGTGTGTCTGGTATTTTTGTTAAAACCGTCTGGCAAACCTGTCCTCTGCCTGCTCCCGTGTTGTGCTTCTCCAGGGCCTGGTCCCAGAGTCCTGTGGGGATGGAGGTCGGAAGTAGGGTTCCCAGGGGTCCAGTTTTGAAGCAGACAGTCCGGTGTCTACCAGCCAGGCAGTGCACAATTACATGGGGGGGGGGGCGGGCTGGGGCAGGAGGGATTCCCCAGGGCTGGACTATCTCATGCTTCGCTGGGACAGTGTGGGGAACAGGCAGCACCCTGGGATCTCCGTGCACCCTGGTCAGTCCCACTCCCCGCCAGCTGATTCTTACCGCACTTCCCCCCCACCCCCCAAATATTCCCTCCCGGCCTGCTCCGCTTCCCACTGGCTGGTACCCTCCTCCATTTTCTCCACCCAACCCCGCTGCCACCAACCAGCCCTGGTTTCTGCCAGCCAGTTCTCCCCTCCTCCTCTTTCCAAATTCCTCCCAGCAAGCCCCACTCCCCCCACAGCCTCCCCCAGCCAGCCCTGCTGAACCTCAATCCCCTCCTGGTCAGCCCCACTACCTCCCAACCCCACCCCCCTGCCAGTCCTCCTTCCTGCTGCCCAGTTCTCTCCTTTCCCCCTCCCTCCTCCACCAGCCAGCCCCACTCCCCTGCCGGCTGTGCGCCCCCCATTGAGACCTAGGGAGTCCAGGTTTTTTTTTGGAAGCCACCTGGTAACCCTAGTCACATGCCTAAGTCAATACAATAAGATGGGAACTAATTTGGCTACAACTAGTCAACAGCAAGATCTTGGAGTCATTGTGAATGTTTCTCTGAAGACATCCACTCAGTGCATGTGGTTGAGCATTGGGCAGAGCCCGGCCTATGGTCATGCTAGTTAGCGAGGCCCTGTGGGACAATGGCACTCAGTGGGCCAAGGACACACCTAAAGAGTGAGGGCGGACACCTAAGGGCTGCCAGCAAGGAACACAGGGATGGACGTCTATCAGGGATGGTCTAGACAGTGCTGGGTCCTGCCGTGAGGGGACTGGACTCGATGACCTCTCGAGAGCCCTTCCAGTTCTAGCGTTCTGTGAGTCTATGATTGTTACTTCAGAACAGTGACGGTTGTTTAAGATTTTTTTAAATTACCGACTAACACGGCTCCCTCTCTGCCACTAGTAAAGTAGAATATTAGTTCAACTAAAAGATAAGTGAATCCAGATGATTACTGAGCATCATTAAAAGGTGGTGTGAATGACACATAGAAAGAGAAAAATGAGGCTTTTATAATGCCACAGCACAACACAATATGTCACTCTCACCCTGTGGTGGGCCACTCCCACCTACCCTCTTAAGTCCAAGGCCCTCCAGCCTGAGTCCAGAACAGTTTAGGGTTGTAGCGGGGACACACCCCACGTAGGGACACCCGGGCCCACCCTACTCCACCGGATCCTGGCCCAGGGCCCTGAGAGTGACTGGGTAGCGGGTCACTCGCTCGGCAGGGCAATCCAGCCAAAACGGGCCGAGGTCCTCAGGCGGGAGGGGCGGCTTCTGCCCTGGGCCACTTCCTACATGGTTCCCTGGGGTTCCTTCCCCTGTACTCACCCAGCTTGCTGCGCTCTCTGGGCCGGCGTCTCCTCCGCAGGCTGTTCCTGGGTCGTACCAGCTCGCCTCCGTGTCCCCTCCGGCCTGTCCTGGAGTCTCTGGCAACAGCTGTGCAGGAGCCCCCTTCACAGGTCCTTCTCCTCCGGCTGTCTCTCCAGACTGAGTCCTTCCCCAGGCTTTTATAGTGGAGCTACAGCCCGGGCATTCTCGGTAGGGCTGCGAGGGAGGGGCCTCTGTAGCCAGGTAACCTGGCTGGGCTCTGCAGGTTCAGTGCGGGGCTGCCTCGCCCCGTCACACATCCTGTTGAAACATTTCCTGAGTTATTGGGTGTCCAATAGCATCAAATCTGGTTAATTTAATTTATTTTCTCATTTCAACATTCACATGAAAACTATTTAGAAATTAAACACAAGGCCAGAATGCATGTTATTATCTAACATTATCTGAGTATCACTGGTAAGAACAGACACAGCCAATCAATCAGAGCTGGGGATCTGACCCCAGTGGGGCGCTAGGTCATTTCACCAGCTGGGGGGCTGGGCTAGGGGATTTCAGTGCAGCTACCCCAAGTCACAGCAGCCCAGGGCCTGGCCCCACTCTCTGTCCGTGGAAGTGGCCCATCCAGCACGTGCCTTCCTGTGTTTGTCGGGGGCTTTGGGAGCCTTCAGCCGACAGTGGCTGCAGAGAGACCAGGGCAGACCCAGCTCTGTCGGCTCCACCTGCCCCGGCTGTGCAGATAAACCAGCGACACCAGTCAGCCCCAGTGACCTGCCAGCTCAGCCCCTGCCGGGTACCAGGGAAAAGACAGGGAGCCAGGATCCTGCAGCACATGAGGGTGGTTTGCTCAGCGCTTGCTGAGGCCGGGCAGGCCCTGGGGATAGAAGCAGAGCCTAGGAGAACTTTGGAACAGCTGGTTGGACCAGGACTCAGACCCAGCTTGGCTGGTCAGTGTATTCAGGCCAAACTCACCATCAAGCTCTACTTGAAAGAGGTTCCCTGATCACCCCACGTATCCAAACTGCGCCTCAGATGTCATCGAGGGAGCTGCTTTGAAATTGTCCTCAGGAAGGGCTCTGCCGGCCCTGCCACATGCAGCGGGAACAGGCCGTAACTACCACTGGCTGCAGAATGGAGGTTCAAGTGCCCATGTCTCCGCTTTTGGAGCCCCCACGTCTGTCAGAGAGAGCAGAGGGGGGAAATGTGTCGTGTGCTGCTGAGAGGGTGGAGCCAGAAGATTCTGGGGGCATCCCTCCGACGGGTGAAGTAAGGGAGGGTTAAGTCGAGCACAGAGGTTTCCCTGCGCCACGAGAGCGTGGGTCAGCCCCAGGGTTTGGCTGTGCCACGGGAGGGGGGTTTGGACCCACGGCAGGCACCCGTGGGGGTTGGCAGCACTGCGGGAGTGGGGGGGGGGGGTTTGGTCCCGGGGCAGGCGCCCGTGGGGGTTGGCAGCACTGCGGGAGTGGGGGGGGGGGTTGGCCCCGGGGCAGGCGCCCGTGGGCGTTTGGCCCTGCTGCAGGAGGCGGGGGTAGGGGGTGTTTCCCCCCGGGGCAGGCTCCGGCCAGGGGTTGGCTCCGGGGCAGGCACACGCAGGGTTTCCCTGTGCCGTGGGGGCGGAGGGTCGGGACCCGGAAGAGGCATTTGCTGGCTTCCCTCTCGGCGTTGCTGCTTTTTTTGGGCGGTTGGGGGGTGCGGTTTAAAGAAAAACAAGTAAAGGGCGGAGGGGGCGCGATGCCGAAAAGTGGGACCCACCGAATGATTCTGACCCCGCCTGCATCTCTGCACCACACCCTTGTCGAGTTACTGCTGCCCATGCTCCGTGACAACACACAATCCCTGGGGAAGGTGCTTTCTACATTGCACACTCCCCGTCCCCCCCCACACACACTCACTCAAAGGGGGGGGGCGGCAGGTTCACACTCGCTAAGCGGTGTCCAGCCCGGGCAGCGGCCTGTGCACATCTCCGTGTCTCGCAGGGGAGGGAGCAGCCACTCCCGGGCTGTTTGCAGGGGCAGGGCCAGGCCACTGGGAAAGCTGTGAGCGGGACCCCGTGGCGGGGGGGGGGAGAGATCCGGCAGCGGCGGTCCTGGCAGCGCCCACAGGGACCCGACCCTGAAGGGCTGCGCACAGGTGGCCAAAAGCAAAAGGGGTTGCGTGGGGGGATGAAGCGGGGGGTAGAGGAAGGAGTGAGGGGCAGAGTAGCCCCCCCCTTACCTGGGCCACAGGCCTAATTCCGAGCGCGGGGCTTCCGCGGGTCTCTTCCGCGCACCCCGCCTCGTTGGTCAATGGAGCTGCGCCTCCGGCCGTGTCCGCAGCAGCGGGCGGTGCCCAGTTCCCGATCCCAGCTCCCTGGTCTTTGTCTCCACGGTGCTGGCAGCCCCTTGGCTGTTCTGTCAGCGTCGCCTGTTCCAGACTCACTGGCCCCGCCTGAAACTCCCTGGGAACTTCACTGTGCAGGGCAGGATTCTCATCTGTTTTCTATCAGAACGGGGGCGGGGGAGAGGAGATGAACTTGGGGATTTTCATGTCAACATTGAAAACGCTGCTTCCTGCCCAGCTCTAACTTCTGGCCTTTTGCAGCAGGGTCTGACCCGAAAGACCCTCAGGGGAGGTCTCTGCTGCAGCCGCAGCCCCCCAGGGTTTGAACCCTGGCTCAAGCCCAACGCCCCGCCTCCACAGTGTGGCCAGGGGTCCAGTAGTTGAGCTTTCTGTTCAGAAAACAGATTAAGAAAATAGAAATGTCGGCTATTTTAGAAATCAGAATTTAGTAAGGCATTTTACATGGTCTCGCGTGATCTTCTTATCAATAAACGAGGCAAATACAACTTAGATGGGGCTACTACAAGGTGGGTGCATAACTGGCTGGATAACCACTCAGAGAGTAGTTATTAATGGTTCACAACCCTGCTGGAAGGGCATCACAAGTGGGGTTCCGCAGAGGTCTGTTTTGGAACCAATTCTGTACCATATCTTCATCAACGATTTAGATATTGGCCTAGAGAGGACGCTTATTAAGTTTGCAGATGATACCAAGCTGGGTGGGGTGACTAGTGCTTTTGAGGATAGGGTCCTAATTTAAAGTGATCTGGACCAACTGCAGGAATGGTCTGAGATCAATAGAATGAAGTTTAATAGGGACAAATGCAAAGTGCTCCACTTAGGAAGGAACAATCAGTTTCACACAAACAGAACAGGAAGGGACTGTCTAGGGGGCAGTACTGCAGAAAGGGATGTAGGGATCCATAGTTGACCACAAGTTAAATGTTAGTTAACAGTGTGATGCTGTTGCAAAAAAGCAAACATGTTCCTGGGATGCATTAACAGGAGTATTGTGAGCAAGACACAGTAAATCATTTTCCCCCTCTACTGTGAGCTGATTAGGTCTCAGTTGGAGTATTATGTCCAGTTCTGGGCACCGCATTTCAAGAAAAAGGTGGAGAAATTGGAGATGGTCCAGCGCAGAACAACAAGAATGGTTAAAGGTGCAGAGAACATGAGCTATGAGGGAATACTGAAAGAACTGGGCTTCTCTAGGGTTGCCAGAGGGTTTCAACAAAAATACCAGACACACTTGACATCACATCACAATCTACATTACATCTTATTTAGAAAATACCGGACATTTCTATTTTCTCAATTTGTTTTCTGAACAGAAAGCTCAAATACTGGACTGTCTGGTTCAAAACTGGATACCTGGCAACCATCGGCTTGTTTAGTTTGGAAAAGAGATGACTGAGGGGACATGATAGCGGTTTTCAAATATCTAAAAGGGTATCACAAGGAGGAGGGAGAAAAATTGTTCTTCTTGGCCTCTGACAGGACAGGACAAGAAGCAATGGGCTTAAATTTCAGCAAGGGAGGTTTAGGTTGGACATTAGGAAAAATGTAGTAACTGTCAGGGTGCTGAAATAAGTTGCCTAGGGAGGTTGTGGACTCTCCATTGTGTGAAATATTAAGGGCAGGTTAGACAGACATCTAACAGGGGTGGGGTAGACAGTGCTGGGTCCTGCCGTGAGGGGACTGGACTTGATGATCTCTCAAGGTCCCTTCCAGTTCTAGCGTTCTGTGAGTCTATGATTCTGTTATTTCGGAATAGTGTCTGTTGTTTAAGTCTGTTGTTGGACCATTGTTTAAGATTTTTTTAAATTACAGACTAACACAGTTCCCTCTCTGCCACTAGTAAAGTAGACTATTAGTTCAACTAAAAGATAAATGAATCCAGACAATTTGTCACTCTCCAAAAAGGAATGAACAAACACTTGAACTATCTCACCCATTATCAAGATAGCTTCCCCAATTATCACCTCTAATACCATTAACTCACAAACATCCCACTCTCCCCACCTCTAATATCATCAATTCACAGACACTTACCTTCCTTCCTCCCCGCCCCCCCCCCCCCGCATCCCCCTCCTGTTCTGCAATGTGATTTGTCCTTTTCATATGTGTTCATTTTTTAATTGTATCCTTTGGTATCTATGGTTGTGACTATTTTCTTCCACTATTTGATCTGAGGAAGTGGGTCTGGCCCACGAAAGCTCATCACCTAATAAACCATCTTGTTAGTCTTTAAAGTGCTACATTGTCCTGCATTTTGCTGAATCCAGATGATTACTGAGCATCATTAAAAGGTGTGTGAATGACACATAGTAAGAGAAAAATTAGGCCTTTATAATGCCACAGCACAACACAATATGTCACTCTCACCCTGTGGTGGGCCACTCTCACCTACCCTCTTCAGTCCAAAGCCCTCTGGCCTGAGTCCAGAACAGTTTAGGGTTGTAGCAGGAACACACCCCAGGTAGGGGGACCCGGGCCCACCCTACTCCACCAGGTCCTGGCCCAGGGCCCTGAGAGTGACCGGGTAGCGGGTCACTCCCTCGGCGGGGCAATCCGGCCAAAACACGCTGAGGTTCTCTGGGCAGCAGAGGCAGCTCCCGCTCCTGCCCTGGGCCACTTCCTACATGGTTCCCTGGGGTTCCTTCCCCTGTACTCACCCAGCTTGCTGCGACTACCAGGCCGGCATCTCCTCAGCAGGCTGTCCCTGGGTCGTATCAGATCACCTCCGTGTCCTCTCCGGCCTGTCCTGGAGTCTCTGGCAACAGCTGTGCAGGAGCCCCCTTCACAGGTCCTTCTCCTCCGGCTGTCTCTCCAGCGTGAGTCCTTCCCCAGGTTTTTATAGTGGAGGTACAGCCTGGGTATGCTCGGTAGGGCTGCGAGGGAGGGGCCTCTGCAGCCAGGTAACCCTGGCTGGGCTCTGCAGGTTCAGTGTGGTGCTGTCTCGCCCCGTCACACACCCTATTGAAACATTTCCTGAGTTATTGGGTGTCCAATGGGATCATAAATCTGATAAATTTTAATTTATTTTCTCATTTCAACATTCACATAAAAACCTATTTAGAAATTAAACACAAGGCCAGAATGCCTGTTATTATCTAACATTATCTGAGTATCACTGGTAGGAACAGACACAGCCAATCAATCAGAGCTGGGGATCTGACCCCAGAGGGGCGCTAGGTCATTTCACCAGCTGGGGGGCTGGGCTCAGGGATTTTAATGGAGCTGCCCCAGGTCACCTCAGCCCAGGGCCTGGCTCCACTCTCTGTCCGTGGAACTGGCCCATCCAGCAGGCGCCTCCCTGTGTCTGTCGGGGGCTTTGGGAGCCTTCAGCCGACAGTGGCTGCAGAGAGACCAGGGCAGCCCCAGCTCTGTCGGCTCCAACACCCCTGGATGTGCAGGGCTGGGGCTGGGCAGATAAACTAGCGACACCAGCCAGCGGGAGTGACCCGGCAATTCTCTCCACAGGAACCCGCCAGATGCCAGGGAAGAGACTCGGAGCCAGGATCTTTCATCACCTGAGGGCCTTTTGGTCGGCAACTGCCGAGGCCGGGCTGGTCTTGGGATAGAAGCAGCACCCAGGAGAGCTTTGGAACAGCTCGTTGGACCGGGGTTCACTGATCACCCCACGTAGCCAAACCATGCCTGCACTGTATTCGAGGGAGCTGTTTCTAAATTGCCCTGCCAGACCCAGCGGGAACAGGCCGGCTGGCTGCAGAATGGAGGTTCAAGTGCCCATGTCTCCACTTTTGGAGCCCACACGTCTGTCAGAGAGAGCAGAGGGGGGAAATGTGTCGTGTGCTGCTGCTGAGAGGGTGGAGCCAGAAGCTTCTGTGAGCATCCCTCCAGCGGGTGAAGAGAGCAGCACAGTCTGTCCTACAGGTACCGTGACCTCTCTGGGGCCTTTTTACAACGTCCCCTTCCCAATGCCTCAACAGACCATTAGGTCAGACTGCTGCAGCCTGTGGCCTTAGGTCTGAGATATAAACCCCTCTTCAATGAGTTAACTGCTTAAACAGGGGCTGGCATGGTGCAATGGGCCAGCCAGGCTGGAGAGCTGTGGGCTGGTGTGACCAGGCCATGCCCTGAGCGTTGCAGTGTGGGTGGGCAGGCAACAGCTCCCACCGACACAGCCGCTTCGCTCTAACCAGTAAACACCCCCCAGGGCTCCGGATACACATTTATATGCAGGGGGAGTGGTGGCTGCCTGCGGACACCAGCTTCTGCCTGCACTCCTCCCCCCCCCCCCCCCCCCCCATGCTGCTGCCTCTGATCTAGTGGCAGCAGCCCTGGAAAGACAGCGCTCCATGTAACTGAAGGTTATCGTGTTCACGTTCACACTTTCATATCCCTACTGTTAACGTTCTCACGGAAGGGGGAAATCTCTGAAAGATTATGTCTACACTACAAAGTTAATTCGAAATAACAGCCTGTGGCAAGGGCCCCTCTTCCCCAAGCCACCACCGAGTATGCATCCTCCCTTTAGCCCCCAAATTTGGGGGTTTTGCTGCGGGTCTCAATGATAGGGAGCCTACCATAGACTGGCTCCCTCCCTAGCTGCCTTTACCTAATGCTGGTCAAAATTGTTCTCTCGGATTTCTTCCTCTCTTTCTCTCCACCACCTTCCTTTCATCCTCTCACTCTCCCCTCCAGCCTCCAACTGTTGAGGCTTTTAAAGGACCCCAGACAGACAGCACGCTGTCACCACGGGAGGAATATTGTGCTGGGAGAGGTCGAGGTGGGTGAGGAGGCATCTAAATTGGGCTTTCAGTCGGCCGAAGGCCCCCACAACCATGATGCAAGCCCTGCTGAGCCTGGCATTGAAAACCTGCCAGGAGGGGCTGAGGTGTCCCACGAAGGGCTTCATGAGCCAGGGCTGTAGGGGGTAGGCCGCATCCCCCACCAGGGACACTGGCATGTCCACGTCCCTGACCCTGATGTGACAGTCAGAGAAGAAAGTCCCGGCGTGCAGCCTCCGGCACACGGAGGAGTTGCAGTATACCCCCATGTCGTGTGACTTGCCGGACCAGCCCACATTGATGTCTGTGAACTGGCCCTGGTGGTCAGACATGGCCTGCAGGATCACCGAGAAGTACCCCTTCCTGTTGACGTAGTGTAGACATACCCAAAGTTATTTTGAAATAACGTTAGTTATTTGAGAATGAGTTTGCTGTATAAACTAAGGACGTGAAGGACTAGTCCCTCCCCTCCCCCCCCACCCCTACTACCTCTATCAGAGGCAGCATAGGGGGAGGAATAAGGGGTACTTCAAAGTGGCAGTGCTGCATGGAGCCCGGGATCAGCTGTGCAGCGCTGCCCCTTTGAAACATCTCCACAGTGTTTCAAAGCAGTAGTGCCACATGGAGCCCGGGGTCAGCTGGGAACTCCCTAGCTGACCCCCAGCTCTGTGCAGCATTTCTGCGGAACCTGAGGTCAGCTGAGTACCCAGGTAATTCTGGGCTACAGCGCAGCATTTCAAAGCACGCAGAGCCCTGGAGATGCCACGCAGAGCCCAGGATCAATCCCCAGCTGACCCCAGCTGCACGTGGCGCGGCAATTCAACGCGGCAGCGCCACATGGAGCCTGGCGTCAGCGGGGGATTCTGAGGAGTGCTTCCACTTTGAAATGCAAAACAGCCCGCACTGGGGATGAATGCGGATGTGCCTATCGACTAGTCAGGTAGTTAATGGAAATTCCATCGACTCCTCGAGCTTTTCCCTCTAGTTGCAAACTATCCCCCTTCACAGGCAACTTCCAGCGGAAGCTGTGAGCGCTAACGGCTCCGTCTGTTACAGGTTGGCTCTCTGCGATGAAGGCCTGGGCACTTCCCCTGGCTGTGCTGAGCCTGGTTCTCAACCTCATTTTTATCAGCGTCCTCATTGCCCGCCCAGGTGAGTGTGGAGCCTGCACTGCCCATCTCTCTGCACCTGGTGCTCAGGGTCTCACTGGCAGCATCTGCACCTGCAGGGGGCAAAACTGGGGCTGCAGCAAAGGAGCCCAAGGCAGGAAATGTGGCTCCAACCCAGAGCATTTGGCGGGAGGAAGGGTAAAGGGGGGTGGAGGGGTGGCACTGGCATCTCCCTGTCGCAAAGGGGAAAATGTCTTGGCACAAGCTCAGCTAACTCTGGGGTAGAGTGTGTGTGTGTGGAAGGTAAAGTATCGGTTTCTTGTTAGTGTCACTGGAGACTTATTCCCCTGGCTACAGAGGGAGACGGGAAAATCTCTCACCCTGCTGCTTTCTCATCTCCAGCCAAGACATGTGAGCCGTGTCCAGCTGGTGCTGTCTGCCCAGTGGCCGGCTGTCCCGACGGCTGGGTCGGGTACCTGGGGAAGTGTTACTATTTCTCAGAGCTGCAAGCAAACTGGACCGATAGCCAGAAGAACTGCTCTGCCCTCGGTGCTTCCCTGGCCGGGATTGACACGCGGCAGGAAATGGTGAGACAGATTCTGGGCTGCACGGGGTAGGGGTGGCAAAGGCGGCTCTAGGCTGGGCTTGTCGTGGTGCTGGCCCGGCCACAGATGCTGCTTGTATTTAGGGCAACTTCCCCCAGCCCGGAAAAGCTGGAGCTCGGAGTGCTCCGCCCACCCCCGATCTTCCCCAGACGTTGGGCAGGGAGTCGGAGCCACGTGGGGCTCGTGTGCCGACCTCTGCTCCTGGGGAATTCCCAGCGGGGGAATCCAGATGCTTCCCAGCCCCTTTTATGTGACAGGAGCAGCCTTGCCAGCCCAGCATTTGGTAATCGTGCATGGGGCTCTTCAAAACCCTGTTACTGACTTTAGAAGAACAGCTCTGAGCATTTCAGGGGAGAGCGAGTTGGTCTATAATTGGAAAAAACTTAAACAACAAATAGTCTGGTAGCACCTTAAAGACTCACAAAACATGCAGATGGGATCATGAGCCTTCATGGGCACAGCCCACTTCTTCCATGAGCTCTGAGGGTGCTATGTTCCTGTGTTGTAGCTTTTAGGGGGTCACATTTTCTCTGCAGCCACAAGGGCTAGAAACTCACCTTTTAAATGAAAGACGAGACTCTTGTAATCTCCAGGAGCTGGGTGTTAAGAAAAGAACCAAACAGCAGCAGACTCTTGGTAAAATCGGGAGATGTTGCTAAGAACACAGGTGTGCTCAGGGTCTGGATGCAGCTAAGAAGCTGAGCCGCTAAATAATGGAGCTGATTGAAAGTTGGAAATTGCATCAGCAGGAAATTCTGATCATTTGACATTTGTGGGCGGGTGGCGTATGTGTACACCTGTTGCAAGGAGCTCCTGACCCTCAGAGACCAAGTTCGGGCTTTGGAGGCCAGGGTGGCTGAACTGGAGGAGCTAAGGGAGGTAGAGAGCTATGTTGATGAGACTTTCTGGGACACTGTAGTACTGTCCCACCTCCAGTCTGAGAGCCCCAGTGCTCTTAAGGAGGATGAAAGTCTCAAGGGAACAGAGCATTCAATGAGAGCAGAGGGAAACCATCCCGTAGTTGGGACCCTCCTCCCAGAGGATGTTGCGGTATCCTCTCACACTGAGGATACCTCTGAGGGGGAGGGAACGCCAGTTAGGAAGAGGCAGGTGTTAGTAGTGGGTGATTCGATCATTAGAAACATGATTTGTGATGACCGGGAGAACCGTATGGTCACTTGCCTGCCTGGTGCGAAGGTTGCGGATCTCTCGAGGCATCTAGACAGACATGGGGAGGAGCTGGTGGTCGTGGTACATGTAGGTACCAATGACATAGGGAAGGGTAGGAGAGAGGTCCTGGAGGCCAAATTTAGGCTGCTAGGAAAGAGACTGAAATCCAGGACCTCTATGGTGGCATTCTCGGAAATGCTTCCAGTTCCACGCGCAGGGACAGGTAGGCAGGCAGAGCTTCAGAGTCTCAATGCGTGGATGAAACAATGGTGTAGGGAAGAGGGGTTTAGATTTATTAGGAACTGGGGACACTTCTGGGAGAGGGGGAGCCTATACAGGAAGGATGGGCTCCACCTAAACCAGGGTGGAACCAGACTGCTGGAACTAAACATTAAAAAGGCCGTAGAGCAGTTTTTAAACTAAGAGATGGGGGAAAGCCGATTGGTGCGGAGATGCACGTAAATCGGAGGGAGACTTCGCTTAGAGGAGAATCCATTGATAGAGATTCTCTAAGCTGTAGTCAGAAAGAGAGGAGGGGAGAGGGCAAACCATGGGCCAGAGCAGACAAACAACCGCATACAAAGGAATCCAATGCATCAGGGAAGGGCAGACAAATAACCAGTGGCAAATTTCTAAAGTGCTTGTACACAAATGCTAGGAGTCTGACTAATAAGATGGGTGAACTAGAGTACCTCGTATTAAATGAGGAGATTGACATAATAGGCATCACTGAAACCTGGTGGAATGAGGAAAATCTGTGGGACACAATCATACCGGGATATAAAATATATAGAAAGGATAGAGCAGGCCGGGTGGGTGGTGGAGTGGCACTGTATGTGAAAGATAATGTAGAATCAAATGAAATAAAAATAGTAAGTGAATCAACATGTTCAATAGAATCGCTATGGATAGTAATTCCATGCTCCAATAATAAGAAATTAGCAGTAGGGATATATTACCGACCACCTGACCAGGACAGCGATACTGACATTGAAATGCTGAGGGAGATTAGAGAGGCTACCAAAATAAAGAACTCTATAATAATGGGGGATTTTAATTACCCCCATATTGACTGGATACATGTCACCTCAGGAAGAGAAGCGGAGATAAAATTTCTCAATGGCTTAAATGACTGTTCCTTGGAGCAGCTAGTGCAGGAACCCACAAGGGGAGAGGCAATTCTCAATTTAGTCCTGAGTGGAGCGCAGGATCAGGTCCAGGATATAACTGTTACCGGAATGCTTGGGAATAGTGACCATAATATAATAACATTCAACATTCCTGTGGTGGGAAGAACACCTCAGCAGTCCAGCACTCTGGCATTTAATTTCAAAAAGGGGAATTACACAAAAATGAAGAGGTTAGTTAAACAGAAATTAAAAGGCACAGTGACTAGAGCCAAATCCCTGAAAGCTGCATGGAAACCTTTTAAAGACACCATAATAGAGGCCCAACTTAAAAAAACATAGCAAGAGACCTAAAAAAGAGTCACCGTGGCTTAACCACCATGTAAAAGAAGCAGTGAGGGACAAAAAGGTATCTTTTAAGAAGTGGAAGTCCAATCCTAGCGAGATAAATAGAAAGGAACATAAACACTGTCAAATCAAGTGTAAAAATGTAATAAGAAAAGCAAAAAAAGATTTTGAGGAACAGCTAGCCAAAAACTCAAAAAGAAATATCAAAATATTTTTTAAGTACATTAGAAGCAGGAAGCCTGCTAAAAAACCTGTGGGTTCCCTAGATGATCGAGCTATAAAAGGAGCAATCAAGGACGATAAAGCCATTGCGGAAAAACTAAATGATTTCTTTGCTTCAGTCTTCACGATTGAGGACGTTGGGGAGATTCCTGAATCTGCACCGTCCTTTGTGGGTGATGAATCTGAGGAACTGTCCCGGATTGAAGTGTCATTAGAGGAGGTTTTGGAACAAATAGAAAAACTTAACATTAACAAATCTCCGGGACCGGATGGCATTCATCCAAGGGTTCTAAAAGAACTCAAATGGGAAATTGCTGAGCTATCATCCGTGGTTTGTAACCTATCCTTTAAATCGGCTTCCGTACCTAACGACTGGAAGGTAGCCAACGTGACACCAATATTTAAAAAAGGCTCTAGAGGCGATCCTGGCAATTACAGACCGGTAAGTCTAACTTCAGTACCAGGCAAATTAGTCGAAACAGTAGTAAAGAATAAAATTGTGAAGCATGTAGAAGAACATAATTTATTGGACAAAAATCAACATGGTTTCTGTAAAGGGAAATCCTGTCTTACTAATCTGTTAGAGTTCTTTGAAGGGGTTAACAAACATGCGGACAAGGGGGATCCAGTAGATATAGTATACTTGGATTTTCAGAAAGCCTTTGACAAGGTCCCTCACCAAAGGCTCTTGTGTAAATTACATGGCCATGGGATAAGAGGGAAGGCCCTTTCTTGGATTGAGAACTGGTTAAAAGACAGGAAACAAAGGGTAGGAATAAATGATACATTTTCAGATTGGAGAGGGGTAACTAGTGGTTTACCCCAAGGGTCAGTCCTGGGACCAGTCCTGTTCAACTTATTCATAAATGATCTGGAGAAAGGGGTAAGCAGTGAGATAGTAAAGTTTGCAGATGATACCAAACTGTTTAGGATAGTCAAGACAGAAGCAGACTGTGAGGGACTCCAAGAAGATCTCACCAAACCCAGTGATTGGGCAACAAAATGGCAAATGAAATTTAATGTGGATAAGTGTAAAGTAATGCACATCGGGAAAAATAACCCCAACTATACGTACAGTATGATGAGGGCTAATTTGGCTATGACAAATCAGGAAAGAGATCTTGGAGTTATCGTGGACAGTTCTCTGAAAACTTCCACGCAGTGTGCAGCGGCGGTCAAAAAGGCAAATAGAATGCTAGGAATTATTAGGAAAGGGATAGAAAATAAGACCCAGAATATCTTACTGCCCCTGTATAAAACTATGGTACGCCTACATCTTGAATACTGTGTACAGATGTGGTCTCCTCACCTCAAAAAAGATATTTTGGCCTTGGAAAGGGTTCAGAAAAGGGCAACTAAAATGATTAGGGGTTTGGAATGGGTCCCATATGAGGAGAGGTTAAAGCGACTGGGACTCTTCAGTTTAGAAAAGAGGAGACGGAGGGGGGATATGATAGAGGTCTATAAAATCATGAGTGGTGTGGAGAGGGCCGATAAAGAAAAGTTATTTATTAGTTCCCTAAATAGAAGAACTAGAGGACACCAAATGAAATTAATGGGTAGCAGGTTTAAAACTAATCAAAGAAAGTTCTTCTTCACACAGCGTGTAGTCAACCTGTGGAACTCCTTGCCAGAGGAGGCTGTTAAGGCTAGGACTATAATAGAGTTTAAAGAGAAGCTGGATAATTTCATGGAGGTTAGGTCCATAAAAGGCTATTAGCCAGGGGATAAAATGGTGACCTTGGCCTCTGTTTGTCAGAGGCTGGAGAGGGATGGCAGGAGACAAATCACTTGATCATTGTCTTCGGTCCACCCTCTCTGGGGCACCTGATGCTGGCCACTGTCGGCAGACAGGATACTGGGCTAGATGGACCTTTGGTCTGACCCAATACGGCCGTTCTTATGTTTCTCTCCTGAATCAGGGCAAAATGCAAACTTCCCACTGTGTGTGGGTGTCATTTCTTGGTCCAGAATTCCCAGCCCCTGGGCCCCTTGCCCAGTGCCCTGGGTAGGTTGCAGAGAACCCAGAGAGGCAGCTGTCTAACGTACATTGGCTTTTATGTTTTGAATAAAGGATTTCCTGGGGCGTAGTAAAGGATTCTTTGACCTGTGGATCGGTCTCCACAGGGAACCGGGCAAGACCTGGAAATGGGCCAATGGCACCGACTTCAACAACTGGTGAGTCCCCTTTTCTTCTTTTAACTCAGTAAATGTTGCGGCTTGTATTTAAAACAAGAGACTGGCCTTGTGGTTATAGCCTGGGCCTGTGATTTGGGCAATGGGGGTTCAGTGCCTGACTCCCCCTACGTTTCAAGTGTGACCTGGGGTGACTTGCTCAGGGCTGGATTTTCACTGCTGGGGAAGTTGCTCCTGCACCCATGCAGGGTTGTTTATGGTTTGCTGATGTTGCAGGTTTCCAATCGCAGGCGGAGAACAATGCGCTTTTCTGTACCACAGTGGGGTTGTCAGTTCAAGCTGCCAGAACAGTGAACGCTGGATCTGCAGCAAACCTGCCCAGAAACCAGAAGGCAAAATGAAGTGACCATGGCCTGGAAGAGGCAGCCTGGTCCTGTCAGTGGGGCTGTCCCAAGCTGCATCAGCATGTGTGGCACTCGATGTGCTGATGAAGAGGAGCAGCCCCAGCAGCAAGGAAGAGAGACGCTCATTGAAGGACAGCGCAGAGCTCCCCGGGAGTCTCTGCCACCCATTGGCCAGTTTGGGGTGCCCACCTACTTTCACCTCTTCTCAGCACCCACCATTTTTACCCTGGGGGTTTTCCAGTCCCAAGCCATCAGCTGGGACAGGTGCCAGCAAGGCCTGCTGGGAGTGGACACACGTGCTAAAAGCTCAGGGTCTGACCTATGGCACAGGGAAGGGAGGGGAAGCTTTTGACTTGGAAACTAGCAGGTAGCAGCTGAGCCTGCAGTGTCCTTCCCAATCAGAGACCCAGGGTGGGAGCCGCAGGGCTGGGCCAGTCACCAGTGATGTCGTGCGGGGCTGGCTGGAGATGTGCTGTCCCTGAAGCTGTGAAGCCAAGTGACTAGGTGAGTCCTGCAGCAAGCACTCAAACTCCTGCAGCTGCTTTGGAGGCCCTGCTGAGAGATCTGGGGGAGCATGGAAAGAAGCCGTGGGCATGAGAGCACTGGACTGTGAGGACAGACGGGTGTGTATGTACATAGCGTGTTTATATTTGTATAGAACTTGTAATTGTGAACATGTGTATAGTAGAAAACGTGTAAAGTTTTCTAAAGATATATTATATAATAAAAACATCCCTGATGATTTAATTTTGTAAACCTTAAGTCGTTATAATGAATTCCATTGGAAACGGGGTAGGTTTAGACAGGAAATAGTTAAAATAGGAAAACAAGAAATTAAAAATCACTTAGAAACGTTAGATGTCTGCAGGACCCCAGGGCCTGAAGAAATGCATCCTAGACCAGTGTTACGAGTACCCTGAGGGGTACACCAGAGAAGTCTGGGGGGGGGGGGTACATCAACAGATGTGAAATTTGGCAAAAAATGTCTGGGATTTTGCCCTGAAAAGTTGATCAGGCAGGGGGTGGCAGCACGTGTCTGTCCAAATGTACAGTTGGAGTCGCACAGCTGGACACTAACAGCCTCTCTGCGCATGCAGCCCAGTGCCTGGTGGAAAAAGCATGTGCCCATGTACATCACCGTCCCGCTCCCCTTCGCCTCCTGTTGTGGCGCTCGGCTGACTTCTGCACCGCTTAGCCGCACCACGACGGCGGAGCCCAAATGGACACTTGCTCCCCTGCGGAAGCCCGGCTGAGCAGCGCAGAAGTCAGCCGAGCACCATGGCGGGAGGCGAAGGGGAGCAGGGCGGTGACGTGCGGCGTGACAGAGGCTCCAGGCCCCGCCTCCTGGCCATGAACGTCACCGCCCCTTCCCTCTTCGCCTCCTGCTGTGGCGCTCAGCTGACTTTTGTGCTGCTCAGCCAGGCCGCTGCATGGGAACAAGAGGCGCAAGTGACCGTTTGGGTTCCGCCTCCCCCATGCAGTATGGGGAGTGCGTAGCTCAAATGGCCATTTGGGCTCCGCCGTCCCTCGAGTGAGAGGCAGGAGGGAGAGGAGAAGAGAAAGAGAGAGGCAGGAGGCGGAGGAGAGCTGAGAAAGAGGGGGTGGGGGAGGCAGTACGAGGAGGGAGAGAGAGAGAGGGCAGGAGAGACCGGAGGCTCAGGAGAGAAGATCTGGAAATCCCGTGTTACGACAGGCTAATTGGCTAGTTGGGTAATAATTAAATCACACTGCTTGTCATGAATGGCTAGTGGCCAGGCTGGGCAGGGATGGTGTCCCCAGCCTCTGTTTGTCAGAAGCTGGGAATGGGCGACGGGAGGGATCACAAGATGATTCCCTGTTCTGTTCACTCCCTCTTAGGCACCTGGCATTGGCCACTGGGTTGGATGGACCTTTTGTCTCCCCCATGTGGCCATTCTGGTGTTATGTTCACTTGTGAGTGCCACTGGTGTTACAGCTCTTAGGGTACGTCTAAACTACATGCCTCTGCCGGCAGAGGCATGTAGATTTGTTTGTTCAGCAAAGTCAAATGAAGCTGCGATTTAAATGATCGCGGCTTCATTTACATTTACATGGCTGCCAGCTGAGCCGACAAACAGCTGATCAGCTGTTTGTTGGCTCAGAGCGGCAGCCATGTAAATGTAAATGAAGCCCCGATCATTTAAATCGCGGCTTCATTTGCCTTTGCCGATATGTCTAATCTACATGCCTCTGCCGACAGAGGCATGTAGTCTAGACACAGCCTTACTGTTTCTTCAAAAACTCCTAGGCTCTCTCAAATGTAGAGCTGAGGTCATTTTGTAGAACACAGCTGGGTGCCCTGGTCAGTCCCCCCCCCCCTCCAGTGTTGCTTTTTTTGGGGGGAGGGGGGAGAGGGGGTTCAAAAAAAAAAATCAAAGAAAATGGAGGAGTGTGACGTCAAGTAGGAACCACCGAATGATCCTACCCAGCCTGCATCTCTGCGCCATCCTGTGTCCGCATGCTCGGTGACCCCGGACAACACATTCCCGGGGGAAAGTGTTTTCTACATTTCACACCCCCCCCGCGCACCCCCGCCCAAAAGGAGGGGCCATAGGTTCACACGGTAAGTGGCGTCCAGCCCGGGCAGCGACCCGCGCGCGTCTCCGTGTCTCGGAGAGGGGAGAGAGCCTGGGCAGCGGCTGCCGGATGTTACAGGGACCTGGCCGCGAAGGGCTGCGCGCAGGCGGCCAAAAGCAAAAGAGGTTGCGTGGGTGGGGGGAAGGGGCAGAGTACCCCCCCCACACACACACTTGGGCCACAGGCCTAATTCCGAGCGCGGGGTTTCCGCGGATCTCTTCGCGCACCCCGCCTCGTTGGTCAATGGGTGTCCGCAGCAGCGGGCGGAGCCCAGTTCCCGATCCCAGGTCTCTGTCTCCAAAGCGCTGCCCGCCCCTTGGCTGTTCTTCAAACGTCTCCTCTTCCAGACTCACTGGCTCCTCCCTGGGAACTTCACTGTGCGGGGCAGGGGGGTTTCTATCAGAACGGGGGCGGGGGAGAGGGACATGAACTTGTGGATTTTCATGGTCAACATTGAAAACGCTGCTTCCTGCCCAGCGCTAATTTCGGCCTTTTGCGGCAGGGTCTGACCCGAAAGACCCTCAGGGGAGGTCTCCGCTGCAGCCGCAGCCCCCCAGGGTTTGAACCCCGGCTCAAGCCCAATGTCCCGCCTCCACAGTGTGGCCAGGGGTCCAGTAGTTGAGCTTTCTGTTCAGAAAACAAATTTAGAAAATAGCCCACTTTTCTATTTCCTCAATCAGATGGAAGATAGGTTGTGATCTCACGTCACCTGTGTCTGGTATTTTTGTTGAAAGCATCTGGCAAACAGTCCTCTGCCTTCGCCCCTGTTGTGCTTCTCCAGGGCTTGGTCCCAGAGTCCTGTGGGGATAGAAGTAGGATTCCCAGGTGTCCAGGTTTGAAGCAGACAGTCCGGTGTCTACCAGCGTAGACACAACCCCAGAATTTAGTAAGGCATTTTATATGGTCTCGCATAATCTTATCAATAAATGAGGCAAATACAACTTAGATGGGGCTACTACAAGGTGGGTGCATAACTGGCTGGATAACCACTCAGAGAGTAGTTATTAATGGTTCACAACCCTGCTGGAAGGGCTTAAGTGGGGTTCCACAGAGGTCTGTTTTGGAACCAATTCTGTTCAATATCCTCATCAACGATTTAGATCTTGGCATAGAGAAGACCCTTATTAAGTTTG
This sequence comes from Pelodiscus sinensis, assembly GCF_052426305.1. Taxonomy (NCBI): domain Eukaryota; kingdom Metazoa; phylum Chordata; order Testudines; family Trionychidae; genus Pelodiscus; species Pelodiscus sinensis. The sequence goes on from NC_143070.1 coordinate 3,970,693, forward strand.
CAGATGATACCAAGCTGGGTTGGGTGTCTAGGATAGGGTCCTAATTTAAAGTGATCTGGACCAACTGGAGTAATGGTCTGAGCTCAATAGAATGAAGTTTAATAGGGACAAATGCAAAGTGCTCCACTTAGGAAGGAACAATCAGTTTCACACAAACAGAACGGGAAGTGACTGTCTAGGGGGCAGTACTGCAGAAAGGGATGTAGGGATCCATAGTTGACCACAAGTTAAATGCTGTTGTGATGCTGTTTCAAAAAAAAGCAAACATGATCCTGGGATGCATTAACAGGAGTGTCTTGCTCACAATACAATAAATCATTTTTCCCTCTACTGTGAGCTGATTAGGTCTCAGTTGGAGTATTATGTCCAGTTCTGGGCACCACATTTCAAGAAAAATGTGGAGAAATTGGAGATAGAATCATAGGACTGGAAGTGACCTCGAGAGGTCATCGAGTCCAGCCCCCCGCCCTCAAGGCAGGGCCAAGCTCTGTCTACACCATCCCTGACAGATGTCTATCTAACCTGTTCTTAAATATCTCCAGAGAGGGAGATTCCACCACCTCCCTTGGCAATTTATTCCAGTGTTTGACCACCCTGACAGTTAGGAATTTTTTCCTAATGTCCAATCCAAACCTCCCTTGCTGCACTTTAAGCCCATTACTCCTTGTCCTGTCCTCAGAAACCAAGAGGAACAAATTTTCTCCTTCCTCCTTGTGACACCCTTTTAGATATTTGAAGACCGTTATCATGTCCCCCCTTAATATTCTTTTTTCCAAACTAAACAAGCCCAGTTCATGAAGCCTGGCTTCATAGGTCATGTTCTCTAGACCTTTAATCATTCTTGTTGCTCTTCTCTGTACCCTTTCCAATTTCTCCACATCTTTCTTGAAATGTGGCGCCCAGAACTGGACACAGTACTCCAGCTGAGGCCAAACGAGCGCAGAGTAGAGCGGCAGAATGACTTCACGAGTTTTGCTTACAACACACCTGTTGATACAACCTAGAATCATATTTGCTTTTTTTGCAACAGCATCACACTGTTGACTCATATTCAACTTGTGGTCCACTATGACCCCTAGATTCCTTTCCGCCATGCTCCTTCCTAGACAGTCGCTTCCCATCTTGTATGTATGGAACTGATTGTTCCTTCCTAAGTGGAGCACTTTGCATTTCTCTTTATTAAACCTCATCCTGTTTACCTCTGACCAGTTCTCTAACTTGCTAAGGTCATTTTGAATTATGTCCCTATCCTCCAAAGAGGTTGTAACCCCACCCAGTTTGGTATCATCTGCAAACTTAATAAGCGTACTCTCTATCCCAATATCTACATCATTGATGAAGATATTGAACAGTACGGGTCCCAAAACAGACCCTTGCGGAACTCCACTTGTTATCCCTTTCCAGCAGGATTTAGCACCGTTAACAACAACTCTCTGACTACGGTTATCCAGCCAATTATGCACCCACCTTATCGTGGCCCTATCTAAGTTATATTTGCCTAGTTTATCAATAAGAATATCATGCGAGACCGTATCAAATGCCTTACTAAAGTCTAGGTATATGAGATCCACCGCTTCTCCCTTATCCACAAGGCTCGTTATCCTATCAAAGAAAGCTATCAGATTAGTGTGGCATGACTTGTTCTTCACAAACCCATGCTGGCTATTCCCTAACACTTTATTACCTTCAAAGTGTTTGCATATGATTTCCTTAATTACCTGCTCCATTATCTTCCCTGGAACAGACGTTAAACTGACTGGTCTGTAGTTTCCTGGGTGGTTCTTATTCCCCTTTTTATAGATGGGCACAATATTTGCCCTTTTCCAGTCTTCTGGAATCTCCCGTCTGCCATGATTTTTCAAAAATCATAGCTAAAGGCTCAGATACCTCCTCTGTCAGCTCCTTGAGTATCCTGGGATGCATTTCATCAGGACCTGGTGACTTGCTGACATCTAACTTTCCTAAGTGATTTTTAACTTGTTCTTTGTGTATCCTATCTTCTAAACTTACCCTCTCTCTGCTTGTATTCTCTGCTTGAGATGGTCCAGAGCAGAGCAACAAGAATGATTAAAGGTGCAGAGAACATGAGCTATGAGGGAATACTGAAAGAACTGGGCTTCTTTAGGGTTGCTAGATGGTTTCAACAAAAATACCGGACACACTTAACATCACATCACAATCTACATTACATCTTATTTAGAAAATACCGGACATTTCTATTTTCTCAATTTGTGGGAGATATATAAGGGCAGGTTAGACAGACATCTATCTGGGATGGTCGTTGGACCGTTGTTTAAGATTTTTTTAAGTTACAGACTAACACAGCTTCTCTAGTAAAGTAGAATATTAGTTCAACTAAAAGATAAGTGAATCCAGATGATTACTGAGCATCATTAAAAGGTGGTGTGAATGACACATAGAAAGAGAAAAATTAGGCTTTTATAATGCCACAGCACAACACAATATGTCACTCTCACCCTGTGGCGGGCCACTCCCGCCTACCCTCTTAAGTCCACGGCTCTCTGGCCTGAGTCCACAACACGGTTTAACGCTGGCCCTTTAAGACATGGCCAAGGACCTCCGATCTGAGTCCAGAACAGTTTAGGGTTGTAGCGGGGACACCTCCCCAAGTAGGGGGACGAAGGCCCACCCTACTCCACCAGGTCCTGGCCCAGGGCCCTGAGAGTGACCGGGTAGCAGGTCACTCCCTCAGCAAGGCAATCCAGCCAAAATACGCCTCGGTTCTCTGGGCAGCAGAGGCTACTCCCACGCCTGCTCCTGCCCTGGGCCACCTCCTACCGGGTTCCCTGGGGTTCCTTCCCCTGTACTCACCCAGCTTGCTGCGCTCTCTGGGCCGGCATCTCCTCGGCAGGCAGCTCCTGGGTCGTACCAGCTCACCTACAAGTCCCCTCCGGCCTGTCCTGGAGTCTCTGGCAACAGCTGTGCAGGAGCCCCCTTCACAGGTCCTTCTCCTCCGGCTGTCTCTCCAGAGTGAGTCCTTCCCCAGGCTTTTATAGTGGAGCTACAGCCGGGGCATTCTCGGTACGGCTGCGAGGGAGGGGCCTCTGTAGCCAGGTAACCTGGCTGGGCTCTGCAGGTTCAGTGTGAGGCTGCCTCGCCCCGTCACACACCCTATTGAAACATTTCCTGAGTTATTGGGTGTCCAATAGCATCAAATCTGGTTAATTTAATTTCTTTTCTCATTTCAACATTCACATAAAAACCTATTTAGAAATTAAACACAAGGCCAGAATGCATGTTATTATCTAACATTATCTGAGTATCACTGGTAAGAACAGACACAGCCAATCAATCAGAGCTGGGGATCTGACCCCAGTGGGGCGCTAGGTCATTTCACCAGCTGGGGGGCTGGGCTAGGGGATTTCAGTGCAGATGCCCCAAGTCGGTTGGGCCAGGACTCAGACCCAGCTTGGCTGGTCAGTGTATTCAGGCCAAACTCACCATCAAGCTCTACTTGAAAGAGGTTCCCTGATCACCCCACGTATCCAAACTCCATCTCAGATGTAGTCGAGGGAGCTGCTTTGAAATTGCCCTTAGGAAGGGCTCTGCCGGCCCTGCCAGACCCAGCGGGAACAGGCCGTAGCTACCGCTGGCTGCAGAATGGAGGTTCAAGTGACCATGTCTCCGCTTTTGGAGCCCCCACGTCTGTCAGAGAGAGCAGAGGGGGGAAATGTGTCGTGTGCTGCTGAGAGGATGGAGCCAGAAGATTCTGGGGGCATCCCTCCGACGGGTGAAGTAAGGGAGGGTTAAGTCGAGCACAGAGGTTTCCCTGTGCCGCGGGAGTGTTGGTTGGCCCCGGGGTTTGGCCGTGCCGTGGGAGCAGAGGTGTTGGCCTGGCCGGGCTGGGCCAGGCTGCGCCACAGAAGGGGGTTTGGTCCCAGGGCAGGCGCCTGTGGGGGTTTGGCCCTGCTGCAGGAGGGGTGGGGTGTTTCCCCCTGGGGCAGGCTCCGGCCAGGGGTTGGCCCCAGGGTAGGCACACGCAGGGTTTCTATGTGCCGTGGGGGCGGGGAGTCGGGACCCGCAAGAGGCACGTGCTGGCTTTCCTCTCGGTGTTGATGCTTTTTTTTTTTTTTTTGGTTGGGGGAGAGGGAGTTAAAAAAAAATCAAATAAAGGGCGGAGGAGGCGTGATGCCGAAAAGTGGGAACCACCGAATGATTCTGACCCCGCCTGCATCTCTGCACCACACCCTTGTCGAGTTACTGCTGCCCATGCTCTGTGACAACACACAATCCCTGGGGAAGGTGCTTTCTACATTGCACACTCCCCGTCCCCCCCCCCACACACGGGGGGGGGGGGCGGCAGGTTCACACTCGCTAAGCGGAGTCCAGCCCGGGCAGCGGCCTGTGCACATCTCCGTGTCTCGCAGGGGAGGGAGCAGCCACTCCCGGGCTGTTTGCAGGGGCAGGGCCAGGCCACTGGGAAAGCTGTGAGCGGGACCCCGTGGCGGGGGGGGGGAGAGATCCGGCAGCGGCGGTCCTGGCAGCGCCCACAGGGACCCGACCCTGAAGGGCTGCGCACAGGTGGCCAAAAGCAAAAGGGGTTGCGTGGGGGGATGAAGCGGGGGGTAGAGGAAGGAGTGAGGGGCAGAGTAGCCCCCCCCTTACCTGGGCCACAGGCCTAATTCCGAGCGCGGGGCTTCCGCGGGTCTCTTCCGCGCACCCCGCCTCGTTGGTCAATGGAGCTGCGCCTCCGGCCGTGTCTGCAGCAGCGGGCGGTGCCCAGTTCCCGATCCCAGCTCCCTGGTCTTTGTCTCCACGGTGCTGACAGCCCCTTGGCTGTTCTGTCAGCGTCGCCTGTTCCAGACTCACTGGCCCCGCCTGAATCGCCCTTGGAATCTCACTGTGCAGAGCAGGATTCTCATCTGTTTTCTATCAGAACGGGGGCGGGGGAGAGGGACATGAACTTGTGGATTTTCATGTCAACATTGAAAATGCTGCTTCCTGCTCAGCTCTAACTTCTGGACTTTTGCAGCAGGGTCTGACCCGAAAGACCCTCAGGGGAGGTCTCTGCTGCAGCCCCCGCCCCCCAGGGTTTGAACCCCGGCTCAAGCCCAACTCCCCGCCTCCACAGTGTGGCCAGGGGTCCAGTAGTTGAGCTTTCTGTTCAGAAAACAGATTAAGAAAATAGAAGTGTCGGCTATTTTCTAAATCAGAATTTAGTAAGGCATTTTACATGGTCTCGCATGATCTTCTTATCAATAAACGAGGCAAATACAACTTAGATGGGGCTACTATAAGGGGGGTGCATAACTGGCTGGATAACCACTCAGAGAGTAGTTATTAATGGTTCACAACCCTGCTGGAAGGGCATAACAAGTGGGGTTCTGCAGAGGTCTGTTTTGGAACCAGTTCTGTTCCATATCTTCATCAACGATTTAGATATTGGCCTAGAGAGGACGCTTATTAAGTTTGCAGATGATACCAAGCTGGGTGGGGTGACTAGTGCTTTTGAGGATAGGGTCCTAATTTAAAATGATCTGGACCAACTGGAGTAATGGTCTGAGCTCAATAGAATGAAGTTTAATAGGGACAAATGCAAAGTGCTCCACTTAGGAAGGAACAATCAGTTTCACACTAACAGAACAGGAAGTGACTGTCTAGGGGGCAGTACTGCAGAAAGGGATGTAGGGATCCATAGTTGACCACAAGTTAAATGTTAGTTAACAGTGTGATGCTGTTGCAAAAAAGCAAACATGTTCCTGGGATGCATTAACAGGAGTATTGTGAGCAAGACACAGTAAATCATTTTCCCCCTCTACTGTGAGCTGATTAGGTCTCAGTTGGTGTATTATGTCCAGTTCTGGGCACCGCATTTCAAGAAAAAGATGGAGAAATTAGAGATGGTCCAGAGCAGAACAACAAGAATGATTAAAGGTGCAGAACAACAAGAATGGTTAAAGGTGCAGAGAACATGAGCTATGAGGGAATACTGAAAGAACTGGGCTTCTCTAGGGTTGCCAGAGGGTTTCAACAAAAATACCAGACACACTTGACATCACATCACAATCTACATTACATCTTATTTAGAAAATACCGGACATTTCTATTTTCTCAATTTGTTTTCTGAACAGAAAGCTCAAATACTGGACTGTCTGGTGCAAAACTGGATACCTGGCAACCATCGGCTTGTTTAGTTTGGAAAAGAGATGACTGAGAGGGGACATGATAGCGGTTTTCAAATATCTAAAAGGGTGTCACAAGGAGGAGGGAGAAAAATTCTTCTTCTTGGGCTCTGACAGGACAGGACAAGAAGCAATGGGCTTAAATTTTTAAATGGGCCAACTCCAGCGGGAACAGGCCGTAGTTACCACTGGCTGCAGAATGGAGGTTCAAGTGCCCATGTATCCGCTTTTGGAGCCCCCACGTCTGTCAGAGAGAGCAGAGGTGGGAAACGAGTCGTGTGCTGCTGAGAGGGTGGAGCCAGAAGCTTCTGTGAGAATCCCTCCGACGGGTGAAGAGAGCAGCACGATCCATCCTACAGGTACCGTGACCTTTCTGGGGCCTTCTTACAACGTCCCCTTCCCAAGGCCTCAACAGACCATTAGGTCAGACTGCTGCAGTCTGTGGCCTTAGATCTGAGATATAGACCCCTCTTCAATGAGTTAACTGCTTAAACGGGCAGGCATGGCGCAATGGGCCAGCCAGGCTGGAGAGCTGTGGGCTGCTCTGGCCAGGCCATGTCCACCGTGTTACAGTGTGGGTGGGCGGGGAACTTCTCCCACTGACACAGCCGCTTCGCTCTAACCAATAAACACCCCCCAGGTCTCCGGTTACACATTTATATGCAGGGGGAGTGGTGGCTGCCTGCGGACACCAGCTTCTGCCTGCACCCCTTCTCCCGCCATGCTGCTGCCTCTGATGTAGAGGCAGCAGCCCTGGAAGGACAGCGCTGCATGTAACTGTGAAGGTTACCGTGTTCACGTTCACACTTTCATATCCCTACTGATAACGTTCTCACGGAAGGGGGAAATCTCTGAAAGAGTATGTTTATACAACAAAGTTAATTCCAAATATCAGCCTGTGGCAAGGGCCCTCTTCCCCAAGCCTCCACCGAGTATGCATCCTCCCCTTAGTCCCCAAATTTAGGGGTTTTGCAGCAGGTCTCAATGGTAGGGAGCCTACGATAGGCTGGTTCCCTCCCTAGCTGCCTTTACCTAATGCTAGTCAAAATTGTTCTCTCCAATTTCTTCCTCTCTGTCTCCACCACCATTCTTTCATCCTCTCACTCTCCCCTCCAGCCACCAAATATTTAGGCTTTTAAAGGCCCTCAGATAGACAGCACGCTGTCACCACAGGAGGAATATTGTGCTGGGAGAGGTCGAGGTGGGTGAGGAGGCATCTAAATTGGGCTTTCAGTCGGCCGAAGGCCCCCTCAACCATGATGCGAGCCCTGCTGAGCCTGGCATTGAAAGCCTGCCAGGAGGGGCTGAGGTGTCCCACATAGGGCTTCATGAGCCAGGGCTGTAGGGGGTAGGCCGCATCCCCCACCAGGGACACTGGCATGTCCACGTCCCTGATCCTGATGTGACAGTCGGGGAAGAAAGTCCCGGCGTGCAGCCTCTGGCACACGGAGGAGTTGCGGTATACCCCCGTGTCGTGTGCCTTGCCGGACCAGCCCACATTGATGTCTGTGAACTGGCCCTGGTGGTCAGACACGGCCTGCAGGATCACCGAGAAGTACCCCTTCCTGTTGACATAGTGTAGACATACCCATAGTTATTTTGAAATAACGCTAGCTATTTGAGAATGATTTTGCTGTATAAACTAAGGACGTGAAGGACTAGTAATAAGGGGTACTTCAAAGTGGCAGTGCTGCATGGAGCCCGGGATCAGCTGTGCAGCGCTGCTCCTTTGAAACATCTCCACAGTGTTTCAAAGCAGTAGTGCCACATGGAGCCCGGGGTCAGCTGGGGACTCCCTAGCTGACCCCCAACTCTGTGCAGCATTTCTGCAGAACCTGAGATCAGCTGAGTCCCCAGCTGATTCTGGACTCCAGCGCGGCATTTCAAAGCTTGCAGAGCCCTGGAGTCAGCAGGGAGAGGTCCCCCGCTGACTCTGGGTTCTCTGGAGATGCCATGCAGAGCCCAGAATCAGTCCCCAGATGACCCCAGCTGCATGTGGTGCGGCATTTCAATGAGGCAGCTCCACATGGAGCCTGGCATCAGCGGGGGATTCTGAGGAGTGCTTCCACTTTGAAATGCACAAGAGCCCCAATGGGGAGGAATGTGGAAGTGCCTATCGACTAGTGAAGTAGTTAATGGAAATTCCATCGACTCCTCGAGCTTTTCCCTCCAGTTGCAAACTATCCCCCTTCACAGGCAACTTCCAGCAGATGCTGTGAGCGCTAACGGCTCCGTCTGTTACAGGTTGGCTCTCTGCGATGAAGGCCCGGGCACTTCCCCTGGCCGTGCTGAGCCTGGTTCTCAACCTCATTTTTATCAGCGTCCTCATTGCCCGCCCAGGTGAGTGTGGAGCCTGCACTGTCCATATCTCTGCACCTGGTGCTCAGGGTCTCACTGGCAGCATCTGCACCTGCAGGGGGGCAAAACTGGGGCTGCAGCAAAGGAGCCCAAGCAGGAAATGTGGCTCCAACCCAGAGCATGCGGCGGTAGGGAGTGAGGAGGGAGGCACTGTCCTCTCCCTGTTGCAAAGGGGAAAATGTCTTGGCACAAGCTCAGCTAACCCTGGGGTACAGTGTGTGTGTGTGTGGAGGGTCAGGGTCGGTTCCTTGTTAGTGTCACTGGAGACTTAGTCCCTTGGCTACAGAGGGAAACGGGAAAATCTCTCACCCTGCTGCTTTCTCATCTCCAGCCAAGACACGTGAGCCGTGCCCGGCTGGAGCTGCCTGCCCAGATGGCTGGGTCGGGTACCTGGGGAAGTGTTACTATTTCTCAGAGCTGGAAGCAAACTGGACCGACAGCCAGAAGAACTGCTCTGCCCTCGGTGCTTCCCTGGTGGGGATTGACTCGCAGCAGGAGATGGTGAGACAGATTCTGGGCTGCACGGGGTAGGGGTGGCAAAGGCGGCTCTACGCTGGGCTTGTCCTGGGGCTGGCCCGGTCCCAGATGCTGCTTGTGTTTAGGGCAACTTCTCCCAGTACACAAAAGCTGGAGCTCCGAGTGCTCCGCCCACCCCCGATCCTCCCCAGACGCTGGGCAGGGAGTCGGAGCTACGTGGGGCTCGTGTGCCAACCCCCTGCTCCTAGGGAATTCCCAGTGGGGGAATCCAGATGCTTCCCAGCCCCTTTTATGTGACAGAAGCAGCCTTGCCAGACCAGCATTTGGTAACTGTGCATGGGGCTCTTCAAAACCATGTGACTGACTTTAGAACAACAGCTCTGAGCGTTTCAGGGGAGAGCGAGTTGGTCTGTAATTGGAAAAACTTAAACAACAAATAGTCTAGTAGCACCTTAAAGACTCACGAAACAGGCAGATGGGACCATGAGCTTTCATGGGCACAGCCCCCTTCTTCCATGAGCTCTGAGAGTGCTGTGTTCCCGTGTTGTAGCTTTTAGGGGGTCACATTTTCTCTGCAGCCACAAGGGCTAGAAACTCACCTTTTAAATGAAAGACGAGACTCTTGTAATCTCCAGGAGCTGTGTGTTAAGAAAAGAACCAAACAGCAGGAGATTCTCGGTAAAATCGAGAGAAGTTGCTAAGAACACAAGTGTGCTCAGGGTCTAGATGCTGCTAAGAAGCTGAGATGCTAAATAACGGAGCTGATTGAAAGTCGGAAATTGCATCAGCGGGAAATTCCGATCATTTGACATTTGTTTCTCTCCTGAATCAGGGCAAAATGCAAACTTCCCACCGCGTGTGGCTGTCATTTCTTGATGCAAAATTCCCAGCCTCTGGCCCCCCTGCCCAGTGGCCTGGGTAGGTTGCAGAGAACCCAGAGAGGCAGCTGTCTAATGTACATTGGCTTTAATGTTTTGAATAAAGGATTTCCTGGGGCGCAGTAAAGGAATCTTTGACCAGTGGATCGGGCTCCACAGGGAACCGGGCCAGATCTGGAAATGGGCCAATGGCACCAACTTCAACAACTGGTGAGTCCCCTTTTCTTCTATTAACTCAGTAAATGTTGCGGCTTCTATTTAAAACAAGAGACTGGCCTTGTGGTTACAGCCTGGGCCTGTGATTTGGACAATGGGGGTTCAGTGCCTGATTTCCCCCTATATTTGCAGTGTGACCTGAGGTGAATTGCTCAGGGCTGGATTTTCACTGCTGGGGAAGCTGCTCCTGCACCCGTGCAGGGTTGTTCATGGTTTGTTGCTGTTGCAGGTTTCCAGTCGCAGGCGGAGAACAATGCGCTTTTCTGAGCCACAGAGGGGTTGCCAGTTCAAGCTGCCAGAACAGTGAACGCTGGATCTGCAGCAAACCTGCCCAGAAACCAGAAGGCAAAATGAAGTGACCATGGCCTGGAAGAGGCAGCCTGGTCCTGTCAGTGGGGCTGTCCCAAGCTGCATCAGCGTGTGCGGCACTCGATGTGCTGACAAAGAGGGGCAGCCCCAGCAGCAAGGAAGAGAGACGCTCGTTGAAGGACAGCACAGAGCTTCCCCGGGAGTCTCTGCCACCCATTGGCCCGTTTGGGGTGCCCACCTACTTTCACCTCTTCTCAGCACCCACCATTTCTACCCTGTGGGTTTTCCAGTCCCAAGACATCAGCCAGTACAGGCAGCCTGGTGGGACAGGTGGCAGCAGGGCCTGCTGGGAGTGGACGCAGGGGATAAAAGCCCAAGCTCTGACCTATGGCACAGGGAAGGGAGGGGAAGCTTTTGACTTGGAAACTAGCAGGGAGCAGCTGAGCCTGCAGTGTCCTTCCCAATCAGAGACCCAGGGTGGGAGCTGCAGGGCTGGGCCAGACACCAGTGATGTCCTGCGGTGCTGGCTGGAGATGTGCTGTCCCTGCAGCCGTGAAGCCAAGTGACTGGGTGAGTCCTGCAGCCTGCAGGAAGGACTCAAACTCCTGCAGCTGCTTTAGAGCCCCCCCTGAGAGATCTGGGGGAGCATGGAAAGAAGCTGTGGGCATGAGAGCACTGGACTGTGCAAGGACAGACGGGTGTGTATGTACATAGCGTGTTTATATTTGTATAGCACTTGTAATTATGAACATGTGTATAGTAGAAAACAAAGTTTTCTAACGATATATTTTTATATAAAATAAAAACATCCCTGAGGGAAGCTGATTTAATTTTGTAAACCTTAAGTCCTTATATTGAATTCCAGTGGAAACGGGGTAGGTTTAGACAGGAAATAGTTAAAATAGGAAAACAAGAAGTTAAAAATCACTTAGAAACGTTAGATGTCTGCAGGTCCCCAGGGCCTGAAGAAATGCATCCTACTCCAGTGTTACGAGTACTCTGAGGGGTACACCAGAGAAGTCTGGGGGGGGGGGGTACATCAACAGGTGTGAAGTTTGGCAAAAAATGTCTGGGATTTTGCCCTGAAAAGATGATCAGGGAGGGGGCGGCAGCACGTGTCTGTCCAAATGAACAGTTGGAGTCGCACAGCTGGACACTAACAGCCTCTCTGCACATGCAGCCCAGTTCCTGGTGGAAAAGGCAGGTGGGTCTCACCTGAGCTACCATCACTGCAGCCAGGGCAGTTCCAAGCTGAGAGGACGGATTTTGGTGGGGAGAAAAAAAAAGTCACTTCCACGGCTGCCTCCCCTCGTTCGGTTCCTCTCTGGCAGCCTCCCCAGGATGCTCTAGAAGCGAGGGCGGCTGAACCTGGAGATGCGCGTTACCCCTACTCCCACCCCCACCAGCAGCTCAGTACCACGCATCCTCCTGGCCCCTTCTTCGTGGCGCTGTGGAGAGGAGCGCAAAGACGGTGGCGCTGCACAATAAGCTTTGTTCCACGTCAGTGGCATAGAAAGGGGGTGGGGAGGGCAGTTGTCCCCTGGCACCACGCGAGGGGCACCGGGCTGGGGTGGGAACATTCAGCCCCACGCGGCGAGCCCGGCACTGGCAGGCCACTTGCTCCTTGCAGACAAGCCAGGGAGGCAGGGCTGGGCAGCAGGAGCAGACGCCTCAAAGGTGACTGGCTCTGGGGGAGGGGAGGGGTATTGGGTTAGAACAGGGGGGCTGGAGGTGCCTGGTTCTGGAGGAGAGGTGGGTGCATTGGGTTAGAGTGGGAGGGAGGGGCTGGGGGCACTTTTTTTTTTTTAAGTGATACTTTATTTAAAAAAAAGTTTGAGAAGCACTGGCGTAGAATTCTCGCGGAGCTGATGCAGGAGCTAGCTGAGCCTTTAGCTCTCATCTTCGAAAAGTCAGGGGCGTGGGGAGAGATTCCAGAAGCCTGGGGAAGGGCAAATCTAGTGCCCATCTCTAAAAAGGGAAATCAGAATGGGTAGCAGTCATGTTATTTGTGACCTTCCTTCCTTCTTGCATTTGCTGGCTTCCAGTGCAAAGCCCTGGGCTGTTCCCCTCCCTCCTCCCTTCTTGGCACACGCCCCGCCACTGCGTGTGTAGCAGTTTGCCTCGTGGGATGTGGTTTACCGGGGCAGTCGACAAATGCCTTTGATGTCGACCGCGGAGCGTCCAGACTGCCCCACTGTGCCGACAAACAACTGATCGGCACAGCACAGCAGCCATTTAAATTGAAATAAAGCAGCGATTATTTAAATCCGCGCTTCATTTTCCTATGCCAGGTAGCCTAATCTATATGCCTCTATCGCCAGAGGCATGTAGTCTAGATGTACCCTATGTCTGATCTTGCTAAAACAAAAGGAAAAACTATGCAGCGTTTTAAAGAATAGATTAGTCTTTAAAATGCTGCATAACTTTTCCTTTTGGTTTAGGATGACACAGCATATCCCAAGGATTTTGCAACCCCTAGGTCAATACTCCCCCCAGAGTCTCCACTGGGTGCCACTGCATCCCCTCAATCAAGTAGATTTATGTATAAACTTAAAAGACAAGAAATGGTCTGGTGGCACTTTATAGACTAACTGAACATGTAGATGGGATCATGAACTTTTGCGGGCACAGCCCACGTCTTCAGATGACCAGAGCTTTGAGTTTAGAATTGTGTATGTAATTCCAAGGACTTTGCAAACCCTAATGGACTATCAAGTCTTTGCACTTGCACAGAACCTGATCTCCACAGAACTCTACGGGTGAACTTGTTCACACTAATCACAGAGAGGATGGAATTAAGGCAGAAGCAGGGGATACCCAACAGCTGCCCCGTTCCCACAGTTCAGTGGCAGGTGTAGGAACAGGCATCTATGGTTTATGGCATCCGTGGAGGGGGCAGGGGGAAGCCTGTAATACACATTTGTAAGAGCGCTTCCCTCTAGTCCAGTTGGCTGCCTCCCCCTATGTTGGGGGAGGAAAAGGCGATGCCCGGTTTCTCTCTGGTGCTGATCTGAGCGCCAGACTATTTGCTGTTTTTTTGATTTTATGCTGTACAGACTAACTGGGCTACCCCTCTGAAGCTGCTGAGCTGGGGGTCCAGTGTCTCAGCCAGACCCAGGTGGGAGGAGGGTGCAGCCAGAAGGGCGGGCAGGGAGCTGAGATCTGTGCACCCCCCCCCCCCCACACACACACAGGGATGCTCTGGTTCCTTCCCTGACCCCAGTACACTGACTAAGAGACAGGGACCTCAGACTGCAGCACAACCGTTCTCTTTCCATTCCTGCTCCGGCTCCCCTGGGTCGGAACAGCGCAACGAGAGCAGCCCCAGGGCAGCCCGTTCGCATGAGATCACCGCTCTCACAGACCCAGCTCCGAGCAGCGCTCATCCCGCCTTGGGGGGAGGCAGCTGGGGCCGGGCCCAGTGCCCTGCGACCCGCCCTCCCCATACAGCCCCAGGCTCCGTGTATGTCTCACCCTCTCCCTGCTGTGGGAGATGTACCTCCCACAAGTTCATGCCCGCCCCAAGCGGAGCTCGGTCCCAGCCCTGCAGAGAAGCAAATTCTCCCCCCCCCCCCCATTATCCTGGGCTCTGCGTGACCCCCCCCCATGGGGTGAGTCCCCTTCCCCTCCCCCACCCAACACCATGCCCTCCCTCGAATGATCCAGCTCCCAGCGCCGCGCGTCTTCCAGCCCCAGTTCCCTCCTTTCCCCCGACAGCGCCCTGCAGTCCGGGTACCGCTCCCACCGCCCCCCAAGCCGCGCTCACCAGCGCCTCGGCAGCGCGGATGGACCCTCCGGGCCTAGCCTGAGTCCTGGCAGTGGAAAGGCGGATAAGAAACTCCGTGTCACTGCAAACCCGCCACCACTGCGCCTGATGCCGCGGCTGCTGCTGCGCTGAGTGGGGCGATGCAGTTTCTGTGGCTGGGAGATGGTTTGACAATCAGCGGGCGTTGCCCCTTCCACCGACCAGCCCCCCCCGGGCTGGAGCTTGAGTCAGGCCTGGCAGCGAGACAGGCTGCTTCAGACGCCAGTGGACAGGCGTGTGCCAAGAAGAGAGGAGGAGGGCAAACAGCCCAGGGCTCTTCACTGGAAGCCAGAAAGCGCAAGGAAGGAAGGAAGATCATAAATAACAAGGCTGCTACCTGTTCTCATTTCCCTTTTTAGAGATGGGCACTAGATTTGCCCTTCTCCAGGCTCCTGGAATCTCTCCCCACGCCCCTGACTTTTGGAAGAGGAGAGCTAAGAGCTCAGATACCTCCCTCAATCAGCTCCCTGAGTATTCTAGGATAGTGTTTCTCAACCTTTTTTTAAATAAAGTATCACTTTTTCAAAAAAAAAAAAAGTGCACTGAACCCTCCCCTTCCCTCCCCTCCCCTTCCGCTCTAACCCAATGCACCCACCCCTCCTCCAGAACCAGGCACCTCCAGCCCCCCTGCTCTAACCCAATTTGCCTCCCCTCCCCCAGAGCCAGTCACCATTGAAGCGTCTGCTCCTGCTGCCCAGCCCTGCCTCCCTGGCTTGTCTGCAAGGAGCAAGTGGCCTGCCAGTGCCGGGCTCACCACGTGGGGCTGAATGTTCCCACCCCAGCCCGGTGCCCCTCGCGTGGTGCCTGGGGGCAACTGCCCACCCCACCCCCTTTCTATGCCACTGACGTGGAACAAAGCTTATTGTGCAGCGCCACGGTCTTTGCGCTCCTCTCCACAGCGCCACGAAGAAGGGGCCAGGAGGATGCCTGGTACTGAGCTGCTGGTGGGGGTGGGAGTAGGGGTAACGCGCATCTCCAGGTTCAGCCGCCCTCGCTTCTAGAGCACTCTGGGGAGGCTGCCAGAGAGGAACCAAACGAGGGGAGGCAGCCGTGGAAGTGACTTTTTTTTCCTCCCCACTGAACCCCGGCCTCTCAGCTTGGAACTGCCCTGGCTGCAGTGGTGGTAGCTCTGGTGAGATCCACCTGCCTTTTCCACCAGGCACTGGAGTGCATGCGCAGAGAGGTTGTTAATGTCCAGCTGCACCACTCCTGTTCATTTGGACAGACATGTGCTGCCGCCCCCTCCCTGATCAACTTTTCAGGGCAAAATCCCAGACATTTTTTGCCAAATTTCACTTCTGTTGATGTACCCCCCCAGACTTCTCTGGTGTACCCCTCAGGGTACTCGTAACACTGGTCTAGGATGCATTTCTTCAGGCCCTGGGGACCTGCAGACATCTAACGTTTCTAAGTGATTTTTAACTTTTCCTATTTTAACTATTTCCTGTCTAAACCTACCCCGTTTCCACTGGAATTCATTATAAGGACTTAAGGTTTACGAAATTAAATCAGCTTCCCTCAGGGATGCTTTTATTATATATAAAAATATATCGTTAGAAAACTTTGTTTTCTACTATACACATGTTCATAATTACAAGTGCTATACAAATATAAACACGCTATGTACATACACACCCGTCTGTCCTTGCACAGTCCAGTGTTCTCCTCATGCCCAGGGCTTCTTTCCATATTCCCCCAGAGCTCTCAGCAGGGACTCCAAACCATCTGCAGGAGTTTGAGTCCTTCCCCCAGGCTGCAGGACTCACCCAGTCACTTGGCTCCACGGCTGCAGGGACAGCACATCTCCAGCCAGCCCCGCACGACATCACTGGTGACTGGCCCAGCCCTGCGGCTCCCATCCCGGGTCTCTGATTGGGAAGGACACTGCAGGCTCAGCTGCTCCCTGCTAGTTTCCAAGTCAAAAGCTTCCCCTCCCTTCCCTGTGCCATAGGCCAGAGCTTGGGCTTCTATCCCCTGCGTCCACTCCCAGCAGGCCCTGCTGCCACCTGTCCCACCAGGCTGCCTGTACTGGCAGATGGCTTGGGACTGGAAAACCCACAGGGTAAAAATGGTGGGAGCTGAGGTGAAAGTAGGCGGGCGCCCTAACCAGGCCGATGGGTGGCAGAGACTCCCGGGGGAGCTCTGTGCTGTCCTTCAACAAGCGTCTCTCTTCCTTAATGCTGGGGCTGCCCCGCTTTGCCAGCACATCGAGTGCTGCACACGCTGATGCAGCTTGGGACGGCCCCACTGACAGGACCAGGCCACCTCATTCAGGCAACAGTGACTTCATTTCACTTTCTGGGCTGGTTTGCTGCAGATCCAGCGTTCACTGTTCCAGCAGCCTGAACTGGGAACCCCACTGCGGCTCAGAAAAGTGCATTGTTCTCCGCCTGCGATTGGAAACCTGCAACAGCAACAAACCATGAAGAACCCTCCACGGCTGCTGGAGCAGCTTCCCCTGCAGTGACAATCCAGCCCTGAGCAAGTCACCCCAGGTCACACTGCAAATGTAGGGGGAAATCAGGCACTGAACCCCCATTGCCCAAATCACAGGCCTGGGTTTTAACCACAAGGCCAGTCTCTTGTTTTAAATACAAGCTGCAACATTTAATGAGTTAATAGAAGAAAAGGGGACTCACCAGTTGTTGAAGTCGGTGCCATTGGCCTATTTTCAGGTCTAGCCCGGTTCTCTGTGGAGCCCGATCCAGTGGTCAAAGAATCCTTTACTGCGCCCCAGGAAATCCTTTGTTCAAAACATAAAAGCCAATGTACATTAGACAGCTGCCTCTTTGGGTCCTCTGTAACCTACCCAGGCCACTGGGCAGGGGGCCCAGGGGCTGGGAATTCTGCACCAAAAAATGACACCCACACACAGTGGGAAGTTTGCATTTTGCCCTGATTCAGGAGAGAAACAAATGTCACTAGAGCCCGGGATTAGCTGGGGACTCAGCTGACTGTGGGTTCTGCAAAAATGTTGCACAGAGTTGGGGGTCAGCAAGGGAGTCCCCAGCTGACCCTGGGCTCCATGTGGCGCTCTCTCTTTCAAACTCTGTGGTGATGTTTCAAAGGGGCAGCGCTGAACAGCTGATCCCGGGCTCCATGCGGCACTGCCACTTTGAAGTACCCCTTATTCCTCCCCCTTTGCTGCCTCTGATAGAGGTAGCGGAGGGGTTACTAGTCGACTAGTCCTTAACATCCTTAGTTTATACAGCGACATCATTTTCAAATAACTAGTGTTATTTCAAAATCACTTAGTTGCGTCTACACAGCAGGCAGTTATTTTGAACGTGTGTGAAAATACTGCCAAGCTGAAGGACTTCTTACTCCGACTCCTGTAATCCTCATCGTACAAGGAGTAAGGGAAGTTGGAGGAAGAGTGCTCTGTTTCAAAATAAGAGCTTTGTAGGCACTCCCAATTTCGAAATAAGCTACGTAGCTCAAGTGGCGAAGCTCATTTCGAGTTAAGCCCTGCTGTGAAGATGCACCCTAAGGGTATGTCTACACTACAAAGTTAGTTTGAACTAACAGACGTTAGTTCGAACTACCTTTCATAGGCGCTACACTAGCGCTCTGTTAGTTCGAATTTAATTCGAACTAACCGAGCGCTTAGTTCGAACTAGGTAATCCTCATTCCACGAGGATTAAGCCTAGTTCGAATTTACTAGTTCGAATTAAGGGCTGTGTAGACCCTTAATTCGAACTAGTGGGAGGCTAGCCCTCCCCAGCTTGCCCTGCTGGCCACTCTGGCCAACACCAGGGAAACTCGTATGCCCCCCTCCCGGCCCCGGACCCCTTAAAGGGGCACGGGCTGGCTACGGTGCCCATGCCAGGTGCAAGCCTGCCAGCACCCAGCCAGCAGACCCTGCACCTGGCACGGATCAAGCCACCCACCCGATGCCCCCCAGCCCTCCGCCTCTTCCCGGGACCAGGCTGGCGGCTCCCGGGAGCTTGCCCAGGACCGCAAGAGGCGGGCACCCGCCTGGGCTAGTGCTGACATCGTGGACCTCGTCCACGACCTCCGCACTAGGCACAGGAAGGTGGCCGTCTAGGGCAGGAGAGCTGCCAGCCTGGCCACCCAGGAGCAGGTGTGCATGAAAATCAAGGGGGTCCACTGAGACCCCCGACCCTCAGCCCTGAGCTTACAATGGCCGTCCTGGGTCAGACCAAAGCTCCATCTAGCCCAGTAGCCTGTCTGCCGACAGCGGCCAACCCTAGGGACCCTGGAGGGGATGGACTGAAGACAGTGACCAAGCCATTTGTCTCGTGCCATCCCTCTCCAGCCTTCCACAAACCTTGGGCAGGGACACCACTCCTACTCCCTGGCTAATACCACTCCATGGACCCAACCTCCATCACTTTATCTCACTTCCCTTTAAACTCTGTTCTAGTTCTAGCCTTCACAGCCTCCTGCAGCAAGGAGTTCCACAGGTTGACTCTTTGCTTTGTGAAGAAGAACTTTCTGTTATTAGTTTGAACCCTGCTACCCATTCCTTTCCTTTGGTGTCCTCTAGTCCTTCTTTATGGGAACTAATGAAGAACTTTTCTGTATGCACCCTCTCCACCCCACTCATGCTTTTAGAGACCTCTATCCTGTCCCCCCTCCATCTCCTCTTTTCTAAGCTGAAAAGTCCCAGTTGCCCTCCCCTCTCCCACCCTCTCTCTTCCCCTCTCCCACCTCCTTTTCCCAGTCTCCCCGAGTTCTGTTCAATAAAGAGAGTTTCTATTTTTGAACACACGTGTCCTTTATTTTGTACATCAGGAAGGGGGGCTAGGGAGGGGTAAGTGGAAGGAGGTGAGGGAACTCCTTGCTGCAGGAGGCTGTGAAGGCTAGAACTATAACAGAGTTTAAAGAGAAGAGAGATAAATTCATGGAGGTTGGGTCCATGGAGTGCTATTAGCCAGGGGGTAGAAATGGTGTCCCTGGCCTCTATTTGTGGAAGGCTGGAGATTGATGGCACGAGACAAATGGCTTGGTCATTGTCTTCGGTCCATCCCCTCCAGGGTACCTAGTGTTGGCCGCTGTCGGCAGACAGGCTACTGGGCTAGATGGACCTTTGGTCTGACCCAGGACGGCCATTCTAAGCTCAGGGTCGGGGGGTCTCACTGGACCACCCTGATTTTCATGCAAACCTGCTCCTGGGTGGCCAGGCTGGCAGCTATCCTGCCCTAGACAGTCACTTTCCTGTGCCTAGTGCGGAGGTCGTGGATGAGGTCCACGATGTCTGCACTAGACCACGCGGGCACCCGCCTCTTGCGGACCCGGGCAGGCTCCTGGGAGCCGCCAGCCTGGTCCCGGGAAGAGGCGGAGGGCTGGGTGCTGGCGGGTGGCTGGCTCGAGCCGTGCCAGGTGCAGGGTCTGCTGGCTAGGTGCTGGCAGGCTTGCACCTGGCACGGGCACCGTAGCCAGCCCGTGCCCCTTTAAGGGCTCCGGGGCCGGGAGAGGGTCAGAAGTTTCCCTGGTGGTGTCCAGAGTGGCCACCAGGGAAAGCTGGGGAGGGCTAGCCTCCCACTAGTTCGAATTAAATGGCTACACAGCCCTTAATTCAAACTACTTAATTCGAACTAGGCGTTAATCCTTGTGGAATGAGGTTTACCTAGTTCGAATTAAGCGCTCCGCTAGTTCGAATTAAGTTCGAACTAGCGGTTTGTACGTGTAGCGCCTAACGCAGGGGTGTCCAAACTTTTTTCAAAGAGGGCCAGATTTGATGAAGTGAGCATGCGTGAGGGCCGACCATTTTGCCTGACATTCTTTGAACCATTAAAATTAAATGCAAATTAACTATTTTATGCAAAGTTTATTGCAAACGGCATACTTTTCATTTCGTCACATGGATGACAAATCTAAACAGGTGTTAAATCACTCTGCCTTTCATATCTGAAGGCGAGATGAAAAAAAAATCCAGGAAGCTGAAATATATGTCAGGAACATTGTAAAATACATTACATATTATTGGTAATAAAGGTTGTCTGTCAACTTTTAAGTTAAAAAAATATGAACAGGAACATAAAACCAAGTATACATGTTGTGTCCAAATATATTTATAACTGATTTAGACCAACTGACATTAACTGAGATTTTACAATGTATTCATCTCAATACATATGGATTCGTTGGGGGCCATAAAAGATAGATATTGCCAAATTACCTGGGGGGCCGTATTAAACCGGAACACGGGCCGCAATTGGCCCGGGGGCCGGACTTTGGACATGCCTGGCCTAACGTCTGTTAGTTCGAATTAACTTTGTAGTGTAGACATACCCATATATAGTAGCCAAATGTCTGAGAGTCTGTAACGCTGAAATGCTGAAGTGCTGGCTGTTCCCTCTGGGCGGCGCTGTTGCTGAAATGCTGGCTGTTCCCTCTGGGGGGCGCTGTTGCCTGAAATGCTGGCTGTTCCCTCTGGGCGGCGCTGTTGCCTGAAATGCTGGCTGTTCCCTCTGGGTGGCCCGTGCTGCATGGAGAGTGTGGGGCCCAAATGGCCGCTTGCTCCCCCGTGGCGGTAATGAGGAGTAACAATTAACTTGAACTAAGAATTTAGGTCGAGTTAATGTCTGACTGCCGCGTGTAGCCGCGGGCAGTTAGTTCGGACTAAGGGGATTTAAAAATGGCGCCCGGACGGGAAGATGCAAATAAAGCCCGGGATATTTAAATCCCGGACATCATTTGCAACTTCGAATGCCTACATTAGCCTCCCTAGTTCGAACTAGGGGGCTAGTGGAGACATACCCTAACAAATCAGCCCAGCATAACCACACAAATCCCCAGTGCACAGTCTGTGTAACATGGCTTTGGATCATGTAGGAGTTATTTACACTAGAGAAGTTTCCTTGTTGCAGGGATATTAACAAAGATCTTCTAGTATTAAAATAGGAAACGCTGTAGAACCCACGGAAGTATATTTAGTTTGGGCAGAATTTAATTAATTTTTTTATCATTTTGAAGGATCAGATCAATGTTCATTTTAAGAACTTTTTTTCCTTTTTCATCTTTTTCAATGTTTACAGTTGTGCAAAAAGGGTGGGAGTTTGAACATGTCTAGTTAATTATACTTATTTACATTTCCACAGGAATGGGAAATTCAGAAGGGCAGACAATATGGGAGCAGGAAGCGTGTCAGCCGGTGCCCAAAAGTTACATCTCTAACTACCCATATCCTGTTGCAATTTTAGTCTTAGCCAAGCACAAATCAGTTCTTAAGTGCTGCTTTGCTGCCTTTGCCTAGCTATGTGTGTCTGCTATTAGAGATATCAGTGTGGTTTTCGCCACTTTGTGGCTAAGTTTACACTCCTAGCTTCTTGTACAATAACTGTTTTGTGCAAGAGTTTCTGTTCAAAAATGCTTGCGCAAGAGCGTGTCCACACTGACATGTGATTTTGCACAAGAGTATCCATGGCAGTGTGGACGCTCTCTTGGCAAGAAAGCTCTGATGGCCATTTTAGCCATAGGGGTTTCTTGTGCAAGAAACTCCTATTGCCCATCCACACTGCCTCCTTGCGCAAAAGGGCTTATTCCTCATGGGGAGAGGAATAACTCTTGCGCAAGAATCCCTCTGTTCCGACACTTTACTGTAAATTTACTTGTGCAAGAACACGCGTGTAGTGTAGATGCTCAGCAAGTTTTTGCGCAAGAACAATTGTTCTTGCGCAAAAAGCCTGCAGTGTAGACGTAACCAGGGTGTTCATGGTGAAAGCAAGAGTTCCTGGTAAGTTTCTAATCTTTTGCACTATAAATATATTTGACCTCGCTGTTATATAAGAGTTTAACATTCCCAGGCCCAGCTCTCTGGCTAGGAGCAGAGCGGGAGTTCCCTAGGGGTGGATGTGTCCATTGCCCTGACAGGCCATATGGAAACTCCTGCAGAGAAATCACGGAATGGGAAAACCGACAGCTCCATCTCCCTGATGGGCTCGTACAGGTTCTCCAGCCTCTCTCTCGTTCTGAGCTGCTACAAAAACCAGCAGGGAGCTATTTACATAACTGGCAGGACCCCAAGGTGCAATGGGACAGGACCTGTCAGACAATTTAAGTTTCTTTCACTGCTGGCAGCGTGGCTTCCGCATGGACATGGGTGAGGGGGGCCTCCCAGGGCAGATCCTGGCTGAGGGGCATGATCCAAACTTGCTCTGCTGCACCAGCGTAAATCCCCACCAGCCCCTCGGCTGTGCCAGTCCCAGCTGGCAGGAGGGACAGGGCAAGGCACAAAGAATCTAGCGGGAGGGAGGGGTCACCAGCCAGGGGAGGGGTCACCTGTTGCACTTGGTGCTTGATTGACTGGATTCCCGGCCTGCATTTGGGTCTGTTCCTGAATGCGCTCTGGTCTCTCCTCCCCCCACAGCAGGTGTGATTCTACCTCCTCTATCTGTCATCCTAACATTCAATCCTTGCCTGGTCCTAACCACTGCACCCCAGTCCCCTCCCGAGCCGGGAGAAATTCCAGGAGTCCTGACTCCACCCCCACTCCCTGCTCCAACCACTTGCCTCCACTACCCTCCCAGAGATGGGAGAGATCCCCAAAGTCCTGGCTCCTAATCCACCCCCGTAATACTAATTCTAACCACTACTCCCCTCCCACAGCTGGGAAACAATCCAAGAGTCCTGCCTCCCCGGGCCCCCCAACTGTGACCACTACCTGCCACTCTCCTCCCATAGCTGGAGAGAGAAGCCAGGAGTCCTGGAGTACAGTCCCTTTCTGCTCTAACCACTAGCCCCCACTCTTCTCTCAGAGCTCAGGATGGAGCTGCCCCCCACCTCCTGCTCTAACCACTATACCCCACAGCTAGGAGAGATTCCAGATGTCCCTGGCTCCCCTTCCCCCCCACACACACTAACCACTACACTCCACTTCTCTCACAAAGTCGGGCAAAGAACCCAAGAGTCCTGTCCCCCACCTCTGCTCAGAGCCAGACCTCCCGGGGGCAGGTGAACCCAGGCAGGGTAGCCAGACTGTGGCCCCCGCCCCTGCCAGCCCCTGCACGTGGCTGCTCTGTCCGGTGCAGCCCCAAGTCCCAGCGCCCTTTGCATAGAATCATAGGACTGGAAGGGACCTCAAGAGGTCATCGAGTCCAGCCCCCCGCCCTCAAGGCAGGACCAAGCTCCGTCTACACCATCCCTGACAGATGTCTATCTAACCTGTTCTTAAATATCTCCAGAGAGGGAGATTCCACCACCTCCCTTGGCAATTTATTCCAATATTTGACCACCCTGACAGTTAGGAATTTTTTCCTAATGTCCAATCTAAACCTCCCCTGCTGCACTTTAAGCCCATTACTCCTTGTCCTGTCCTCAGAAACCAAGAGGAACAAATTTTCTCCTTCCTCCTTGTGACACCCTTTTAGATATTTGAAAACCGCTATCATGTCCCCCCTTCATCTTCTTTTTTCCAAACTAAACAAGCCCTGTTCATGAAGCCTGGCTTCATAGGTCATGTTCTCTAGACCTTTCATCATTCTTGTCGCTCTTCTCTGTACCCTTTCCAATTTCTCCACCTCTTTCTTGAAATGTGGCGCCCAGAACTGGACACCGTACTCCAGCTGAGGCCGAACGAGCGCAGAGTAGAGCGGCAGAATGACTTCACGAGTTTTGCTAACAACACACCTGTTGATACAACCTAGAATCCTATTTGCTTTTTTTGCAACAGCATCACACTGTGGACTCATATTCAACTTGTGGTCCACTATGACCCCTAGATCCCTTTCCGCCATGCTCCTTCCTAGACAGTCGCTTCCCATCTTGTATGTATGGAACTGATTGTTCCTTCCTCAGTGGAGCACTTTGCATTTCTCTTTATTAAACCTCATCCTGTTTACCTCTGACCATTTCTCTAACTTGCGAAGGTCATTTTGAATTATGTCCCTATCCTCCAGAGACGTCGCAACCTCACCCAGTTTGGTATCATCTGCAAACTTAATAAGCGTACTCTCTATCCCAATATCTACATCATTGATGAAGATATTGAACAGTACGGGTCCCAAAACAGACCCTTGAGGAACTCCACTTGTTATCCCTTTCCAGCAGGATTTAGAACCGTTAACAACAACTCTCTGACTACGGTTATCCAGCCAATTATGCACCCACCTTATCGTGGCCCTATCTAAGTTATAGTTGCCTAGTTTATCAATAAGAATATCACGCGAGACCGTATCAAATGCCTTACTGAAGTCTAGGGATAGGACATCCACGGCTCCCTAGGAGGCGAAGCCCATTGTACAGCCACGAGGTGTGGCTGCCCCACAGACTCATCGGAGGCCCCAGGCCCACCTGAGGCAGGTGCACACACATGGCGGGGGGGGGGGGGGATGAAAAAAATACCCGACCCACTTGAATTCAGATCTGAGGGAGATCGGCCAGAAGGGGTTGGGGGGGGCCCCCCCACAGGCAGCCCCTCCCCCCCATCGCTTACCCCCCCCCCCCCCCCGAGAGCCCTCCCAGTACGTGGGAGCCGGGCCGGAGCGCGAGGCGGCGTAACAGCATCAGCGGGCGGGAAGCGCGAGACCTGGAAGGGGGGGGGGGGGAGTGGGAGGTCTGGCGCACGTGCCAGTCGCACCGAACGGCCGCCGGGAGCCGTTAACGGCCGCTCTGGGCACGCGCCCGAGCGCCGGGCGGGAAAAGCGCGAGACCTGGAGGGGGGAGGTCGGGCGCACGTGCCAGTCGCACCGAACGGCCGCCGGCAGCCGTTAACGGCCGCTCTGGGCACGCGCCCGAGCGCCGGGCGGGAAAAGCGCGAGGAGACGGTGGCGCGTGGTGGGGGCGGGGCTTGGGCGCCTGCCCGCACTGTCACCGCGTCATGGGCCTCTCGGGTCTCCCGCCCGCACCAGCCGCATTGGGACTGGCCCCGCCCCCGGCCCCGCCCCCGGCCCGAGCCTCTGGCAGCTCGCGTGCCCCGCCCCCCCCCCCCCCCCCATCTCCAGCCTGGAACTGAGGGTGTCCCCGGCCGCCTTGAGGTGCTGCGTGCCTCAGTTTCCCCACCTGCCCATCGGGGAGAAGAGCCCTGCCTTGACTTGCTCTTGCAATGAGGGCAGCGTGCCTCAGTTTCCCCACCTGCCCATTGGGGAGAAGAGCCCTCCCTTGACTTGCTCTTGCAATGAGGGCAGCGTGCCTCAGTTTCCCCACCTGCCCATCGGGGAGAAGAGCCCTCCCTTGACTTGCTCTTGCAATGAGGACAGCGTGCCTCAGTTTCCCCACCTGCCCATCGGGGAGAAGAGCCCTCCCTTGACTTGCTCTTGCAATGAGGGCAGCGTGCCTCAGTTTCCCCACCTGCCCATCGGGGAGAAGAGCCCTCCCTTGACTTGCTCTTGCAATGAGGACAGCGTGCCTCAGTTTCCCCACCTGCCCATCGGGGAGAAGAGCCCTCCCTTGACTTGCTCTTGCAATGAGGGCAGCGTGCCTCAGTTTCCCCACCTGCCCATCGGGGAGAAGAGCCCTCCCTTGACTTGCTCTTGCAATGAGGGCAGCGTGCCTCAGTTTCCCCACCTGCCCATCGGGGAGAAGAGCCCTCCCTTGACTTGCTCTTGCAATGAGGGCAGCGTGCCTCAGTTTCCCCACCTGCCCATCGGGGAGAAGAGCCCTCCCTTGACTTGCTCTTGCAATGAGGACAGCGTGCCTCAGTTTCCCCACCTGCCCATTGGGGAGAAGAGCCCTCCCTTGACTTGCTCTTGCAATGAGGGCAGCGTGCCTCAGTTTCCCCACCTGTCTATTGGGGAGCACAGCCCTGCCTTGACTTGCTCTTGCAATGAGGGCAGCGTGCCTCAGTTTCCCCACCTGCCCATTGGGGAGAAGAGCCCTCCCTTGACTTGCTCTTGCAATGAGGACAGTGTGCCTCAGTTTCCCCACCTGTCTATTGGGGAGCACAGTCCTGCCCTGACTTGCTCTGGCGATGGGGGGAAGGGAGGGGGGGTCGTGCCTCAGTTTCCCCACCTGCCCATTGGGGAGGACAGCCCTGCCTTCACTTGCTCTTGCAATGAGGATAGTGTGCCTCAGTTTCCCCACCTGTCTATTGGGGAGCACAGCCCTGCCCTGACTTGCTCTGGAGATGGGGGGAAAGGGAGGGGGCTTTGTGCCTCAGTTTCCCCACCTGCCCATTGGGGAGAACAGCCCTGCCCTAACTCACTCTGGTGATGGATGCAAACACGGGCTGGGTTTCCAAAGGGGTCCCTGTGATTGAGCCACAATCTCCCACTGATTTTCGATCCCTGCCAGTTTTTTGGACCCAGGCCCTTCAGGGCTGCTCCGAAGCCCATTGGAGCGAGAGGACATGGGGCTGACCAGGCTTTGGATCAGGCTCTGTGTCTCCATGGGACTCTTTGCCCGTCCTTCCACCTAACAACCTCCCGTCACACTGACCGGTCCCCATACCCCCACCCACGCTGCTTTGCTGTTTCCCCCTTGGCGTCTGAGAAAGGACAGACCCCGGCAGCCGCTGGGAGCGACGGAGCTGGGAGCAGAGATACGGTGACAGCCTCTGTGAGCAGGGACCCCAGCACAGCAGTGCCCGCCTGGAGTGTGACCGATCCCAGCTGTGCCTCCTGGCCCAGCAGGTAATCCCCATCTCTTGTGTGTCTGAGCTGCCCTCCCCTGGGCACTGCCAGTGGGAACCCAGCTGCTGGGCCAGGCCATTGGGATCCTGCAGGGCAGGGACATGCCACCCTTTGCTGGCTGCGCCGATCTAGCCCTCAGTCCTGCTCAGTGCTAGATCTGGGACTGGGGCCTTTGATGAGTCTGTGGGGCAGTGACATTTAGGGGCTATTCAGGGTAATAACGAGCCTTGAAGATTTTCATAAGAATGTAATCCAAAGCTGTCCATTTTTTCCCAGTGTGTGTGTATGTGTGTGTGTGGGGGGGGGGGGGTCCACGTCTCATTACACAGATTGTCTTATTCTTCAATATCTATGTTCTATTTCCATCCCCGTTGCCCCATAACAGGCTCCCATTACCTCTCTCATTTCCTCTCACTGCCGGGTCCCAGGCTCCCCTCCTGTTCCCAATTTAATACCACCTCTTCTTCTACAAAATGCAGAGTCGCAGCAGGGCTGGAAGAGACTTCAGGAGGTCATTGAATCCAGCTCCCTGTCCAAAGCAGGACCAACCCCAGCTAGATCATCCCAGCCAGGGTTTCAACAAGCTGGGACTTAAAAACCTATAGGGATGTAATTTCCACCCCCTCCCTAGGGAATCCATCCCAGTGCTTCCCCACCCTCCTAGGGAAAATTGTTTTTCCTAATATCCAATCTCGACCTCCTGCACTGTAACTTGAGACCATTGCTCCTTGTTCTGCCATCCATCACTACTGAGAACAGCCTCTCTCCATTCTCTTTGGAACCTCCCTTCAGGAAATTGAAGGCTGCTCTCAAATCCCTGTGGATCCCAAACTCATCAACCCAGGGGCTCGAGGAAACATTCAATGCTTCAAGGCAGACTCTTTTCGCCTGGCTACAGCCAAGTTGCTTATTAAGTACGAGGCCTGGTAAGGAACTGGATTCCAGGAAACTCTCACAGCGCCTCGCCCTCTGTTAACCTCTGAGACGGCTGCTGAGCATTGAGTGCAATCCCTGGAAATGCCAAAATCTCACTCTGGGGTGGCAGAAGCCAGTGCCGACCCCTTCATTGCGTCTGTGTAGCTGGGGTGCTTTTCCCAGTGCGCATCACTTTGCACATTAGAAGACAAATTGCTTTGATCCGAGGAAGTGGGTCTGGACCACGAAAGCTCATCACCCAATAAACCATCTTGTTAGTCTTTAAAGTGCTACATAGTTCTGTTTTTTGTTTCTGCTTTGCACAAGCTAGGGCTGCAGCCCCTTTGATGCAACCGTAAACAGGGCCAATTCACAGCAGCTGGGCATCAGGCCCTACCACCTTCCGAATGCTTGTTAACCACTGTCACAAGGCAGCCTTCTCACCTAGTTCATTGTGGTTTGATGGTGACATTTTCTGATGCGAGCTCAGGTCCTGGTTGCAAAACAGATCATCCAAGACGTCAGTCAGTAACTAGTGTGGCTAGTTGGTTCCTCCATCAGCTCCTCTGCTGAACTCTTGGATCCATTCCAATCCTACATCACAATAATGCTTTCCTCAGCAACACACCGGGCACAACAGCAGCTCCAGGCAAATAATTCCCTGGTGGAACGAATGCCCTCACGTGGTGTGATAACGAGACTGAAGATGGTTTCTGGTAACACTCTGTACTGAGACCTGGGAGATCTGGGTTACAAAGTTCTGCCTCTAACTTAGTGCGTGACCTCGGCAAATCACTTAGGACCAGACCTTCGGAGGTATTTAGGAACCCAATTACACACTGTTAGAGAAGTGATTATCCCTTTATTTGCCACTAGTGAGGCCACATCTGGAGTATTGCATCCAGTTCTGGGGCCCCCACTATAGAAAGGATGTGGACACACTGGAAAGGGTCCAGCTGAGAGCAACCAAAATGATTAGGGGGCTGGAGCGCTTGACCTATGAGGAGAGGCTGAGGGGTTTGGGCTTATTTAGTCTGCAGACGAGAAGAGTGAGGGGGGATTTGAGAGCAGCCTTCAACTTCCTGAAGGGAGGTACCAAAGAGGATGGAGAGAGGCTGTTCTCAGTAGTGACGGATGGCAGAACAAGGAGCAATGGTCTCAAGTTACAGTGGGGGAGGTCGAGGTTGGATATTAGGAAAAACGATTTCCCTAGGAGTGTGGGGAAGCACTTGGATGGGTTCCGTAAGGAAGGGGTGGAATCTCCATCCCTAGAGGTGTTTAAGTCCTGGCTTGACAAAGCCCTGGCTGGGTTGATTTAGTTGGGATTGGTCCTGCCTTGGGCAGGGGGCTGGACTCAATCCCTCCTGAAGTCTTTTCCAGCCCTAGGATTCTGCGATTCTATGAAATGGAGATGATTCACAGCTGAGATCAGGGCCCTATTGTGCCAGGTGCTGCACAGACACACAGCAAGAGACAGTCCCTGGCCCGGCTGAGATCAGGGCCCCATTGTGCTGGATACGGCACAGACACACAGGGAGTCTGTATCACAAATAGTTCACAATCTAAATAGAAATGTAGTAGAAAGGGAAACATGCAGAGAAAAGAAGTGACCTACGGAAATTCACACAGCAGGTCAGAACAGGGATTAAAAACCAGGTTTTTTCATTCCCACGCCAGTTTAGCCCCTGTGAATAGCGTTTAAAATAGTTACGGTGCATCTGAAAGCCCTGGCCCAAGACTGCACCAGTCTCAGCATTTTAAGGCCAGTGACATGGGTTTAGGGCTGCACGAGTTAATCTGCACTTTGAAGGGACCCTTTGCAGTCACATGTGAGGAGTGGAATTCTCCTCTCTGAGAGGTGGCACTTCCTGGTGTGGGAGTGAAGTCAATTTCAAGCACCTACGCGCTGCAGTCTGTCCTGCCAACACAGCCAGGTGTGTGAGCTCTTCTCAGCTGCTTGCACCATGGCAGGGGAGATCGTCTATGCGGATCTGAACCTCTCCTCTGGCTTTCCTGGCTCCAGGGCTCCCCTTTCCACTCAGCCCCTTGGTAAGTGGCTTTTATTTCCTGGGGGATTCATGTTAAACCCCGTGGTGGATTTTGCTTGGCAGCCTGTTGCTCTCAGTGCCTGACCCAGTGCACTGTGCAGGGGAGACCCTCTGGTCTCCGGGGAGTAGCTGGGATACTTTGGATCAGTTTTCAGTCACAGCTCACTGCTGTGTGTGGGGTCTGTTGGTGCAGGAGCCTGGAGAGAGGGAAGTCCAGGCACCATTCACCAGTCGGGAGGGTGCATCAGACGGCCCTTCTCCAATAACATCCCACCAAGCTCTGGCTGGTGGCTTGTGGAGTCGTAGATGATCACAGGATGGACTCAGGCTCCTTGGGTCCTGAGAAGAATAAAACCCTGGCCAGACACCTCCCTGGAGAATTGTTTGAACTTAGGATTAGTGAGATCTTTTTGAAAGAGGGAACTGTCTTGTTCTCAAGATAGAAAAAAGTCTAGAAGAGGCTTTGAAAACATGACGTGTAAGGATAGGTTGAAAGAACTGGATGTGTTCCGGCTAGAGAAGAGATGGCCAGGGCAGGGGGTCATGATACCAGTTTTCCAGTATGGAAAAGGTTGTTACTAAGGAAGTGTTGAACAAATGCTCCCTGTGGCTCTGGAGGAGGGATAAACAGTAACCTACTTAAATTTAGGTGAGAGTTTAGGGGAAAACTTTCTAACTGTGAAGAGAGTTATGCATTGAAACAGGTCAGCTGGAGAGGTTGTAGACTCTCAGTCACTGGAGGATTTCGAGACTAGGTAAAATAAAGACCCGTTCAATAAAGGCATAGGCAAACTTGTTCGTGGCTCAGTGCGGGGTGAGGGAGGGGAAGATGGACTAGATGACTTCTTGAGGTCCCTTCCAGCACTACATTTCTGTGAGTCTGTGACTTCAAGACTGAAAGAAGGTCAGTTACAAATAATAGAATGCCATATGACTAAGCTGTCCAATAAAATTCAGCTGTGCAACATCACAATTAAACTTTGACAATGGAAACAGCAAGCATAAAACCAAAGTTGTTTACAAATGGGAAAAATTTCCAGACACTAACGTTGCAAATGGTAAACTTTTGGGAAAATCAACTGGGAAAGCAAAAATAACACGAGTGATGCCAAATCCTTCCCTGTTGCTCATGGCATGAACAAGCCTCCACCAGCTCTGGTTAACTTGGGCCTCCCTTTGTACATCATGTGGGTTATCACACTCTGTAAGTTTTCTCTCTCTCAGGACTGTTTGCTGGAGGGAGTCTTTGCTAGGCTCTTTTGCATGTTTCTCTAGATGCCCAGGGCCAATGTTCTGTTTCATTCTTAACTTGCGTCCTGGGACTTAACAGTTTCTGTTCTAGATAACTTTAGATCAGGTGTTGTTGGACTTTGACCCATCCCGGCATTTGTTACAAATTCATTCCATTTAATGTCTAGTAGTGTTCTAAGGCCTTTGCTTTCCAATGTATCTAGACACTTGTCCATGCCTTTGGTGGACTGGAAGGTGGAAATAACAGTTGAGTTGAATGTTCATAGTTTGGACTCTAAACTGTAGATTTGCAATGGCCAAATTCTGTATAAACTGGTACATGCAATTTGTAACTATTTTCTCCCGGATACTCAGCTGACTTGTGTGTGACTTCCAGGGTATGCAAATTGACGTTACATACACTGAACACAAGGCAATGTTAAGAACAATGTGTTCAAACAAAAAGAGACTCTGTAAAACAAGAAACAAATGTGGTGAGGGATAAAAAAAAGAGAGAGAAAGGTTTCATTTTAAAATGTGGGAAATGTAAAAAAATTGGAGAAAGTGCCAATATTCATGAAAGTGGCCAAAATGTCACCCCTGTTGCCTTTAAAAAAACAGGCAGCTCTCCAGCCATACCAGACTGGTCTACAGAGGAAAACAAGATGAGCAGGAGAATGTATAGGCCCCAATTATTTAACAAACTCCATATGGGCATAGGATTCTACCCAAACTGTGAGTTTGAGGCCGTATTTTTCTTTGAAACAGTATTTCATACACAAGATCCTGATTGTCTCTCACCTGAAGTTGGTTCTTACAGGTGCCCAGAGTCCCCAGTGGCACCGCACTGCTCTGTGGGTCGGCTGGATTGGAAACATTGTCCTAGTGATTGCTGTGATAGTGCTGGGGATGTGGGGTGAGTAGCTACTGGCTCATGTTTATTTGTGCGGATCCATCAGTGAATAGCCCCGACTGTCCCATCTCTGCAGAATTCCATTGTGCAGCCCCTTCCATTAGCTGGTGAACATCTTGATACTGCCAAGTGCTTGGCTCTAAGAGAGAGACAATTAGATAGGCAGAGAGATGGGTGCGCACACATGGGGATAGAGGGATAACACGACGCAAACAGGAACTGGTTATAAATAAAGGGGACATTTATGGCTATATTAGAAAAAAAACTTGTGGCCTTCTTTTCAGATTTGTAAATATTCCCTAAATTATGAAGTTCAGAATGTGAAAAGCTCCACAGCTGGCCAAAAAATGGAAGGAGGTGGGGAGAATTAAGTGAACGTTTCAACTTTTTTCTGTTTTTTTCAAACTTGAAAGTTATATTAACATTTTCAAATTAGAAAATGTACACTCTTTCTCTCATGTACTGAATGGCCAGCCACACACTTCATTTGGAACTGGAAGTGGGCAATTGGGCAGCAGCACAGATTAAAAAAGCAAACACATACAAATATAAACTGCTATAAAAAAGGGAAGGTTATTTTTTTGACAAGGTCAGGCAAACTTTTTATACCCAAGATCACTTGTTTTATTTAAGAGCAACCCAAAATCTACCCTGCCCCTTCCCCAAAACACCACTCCACCCACTCTATCTCCCTGTCTCCCTCCCAAACATTTACTGGGCTCAGGCAGGGGGCTAGAAGAGGAATGGGGTGCTGGCTCTGGGAGGAGGGGCGGAATTGGGGCAGAAGTGCAGGAGCAGTGCAGGGTTCTGGATCTGCAGTGGACTGGAGTGCAGGGTGCTCTTGTGGCTCCAGGGTTGGGAGGTCACGTGCCTCTGCATGCTGCTCCTCTTTGCCAGCACCGTCCCCTCAGTTCCCCCTGGCCTCAGTTCCCCATTCCCAGCCAATGGGAGCTGAGGGGGCGGTGCTTGCAGCTGGAGCAGTTCACCAAGACACTTGCCCCCCTCCGGCTTCCCCTCCACACATGCATTGGACCAGGGGACCATGCTGTCAGCTCCCAGGAGTGGCCGGTGGTGTGGGGCGAGGGCATGTAGGGTGCCTGCCAATCATGATCAAAGTATTTGTAATTCTGAGGTTCTGCTGGACAAAAGTCTTCCCTTGCTGCAGAGCATCTTGGGAGTCCTGTGCCTGCAGGGCATCCTGGGGAAGGGGGGGGGGGGTGTCCTCATGACTGCAGTGCATCTTGGGAGTCCCACATCTGCAGGGTAGCCTGGGAGATGTGGTCAAGTCAGAGAGTCTACATCAGGGGTGGGCAATAATTTTTAATGGGGAAGCACTCCAAGATTTTGGTAGATGGTCAAAGGCTGCACTTCTGTGGAGGGGTGCAGGGTCTCGGACAGTGGGTGGGGTTTAGAAGGGAGCTTGGGATAGAGAACTGGGGTGCAGGAGGGAGTGTGGGGTTTGAGAAGGAGTTTGGGTGATGGAGGGGGTTACGATCTGTGCAGGGTCCAGGAGGGCTTATGGGTGCAGGAAAGGATTCTGGTCTGGGGGAGGGGTGTAAGAGGGGGTACAAGGTCTGGTAGGGTATAGTGTCCTGGGAGAAGGGGGTTAGGGAGTGCAGAGGGTTTGAGTGGTGACATGGGGCAGGGGAATGGGGTGCAGGGTCTGGGAGGGGTTATGGATATAGGAAAGGATTCTGGCCTGGGGGAGGGTTATAGTAAGGGGAGCGAGGGAATGAGGATGTTTCATTCGTTGTCCCTGCTGTCAGCAAAATTTCTCAGCTCCTATTGGCTGGAAATTGACCAATGGGAGCTGGAGGATTTTGCTCGGTGTCAGGGACCGTGCACAAAGCTTTCTCCTCAGTGCCCAGCTTGCAGAGCAATCAGCAGCCTGCTGTTTAAAGCAGCTGCGTTTGCATGTAGTGAGATTGCCAGGAAGGCAGCCACGGGCCGGATCCAGCCCGTTAGCTGCCTCTTGCCCATCCATGCAGTAGAGTGCAGATAAATAAAAGGAGGTAAAAACTCCATCTAGCACCTGGCTTGTGCACAGAGGGAGAGATCTGAGAGAGAGGGGCAATTCTACTGTGTGGTGGCTAGAAAACATCCCACCCAGAGCAGTGACTGTCGTAGCTGTAGGCTTCCTGTGCAACAGGGTGTTGATCTGCCGGGAGCATTACTGCAGGAGATCCAAGGTGATTCTAGGGAAAAGAGGCCGGCCTTGTGGACTGGTCCTTGAGACCTGTCTCTGCTGCTGACTTCTGATGTGGCCTTGGGTGAGTCTCTTCTACATTCTATGCCTCAGTTTCATCACGTTGGGTGCAGATCCTTCCTTCATTGTTACCATCTGGGAGGTAGTCAGGGATTTATTGTGCTCTGCCTGCAAGTTTTCCCGCAGTCTCTGACAGTGCCCCCTTTATGGGACTTCACTTTCCCATAGGTGAGGCTCACGGCCCTGGGACTCCAACACTGGACCTTTGGGATCTAGAAACCCCCCTAGTCACACCCTAGCTTCCCAGTGGGTCTAATGAGTTCAGATGGCAGGTAAACACTTCATCCCCATAGGGAGCGATGCTGCCACCTTTCCAAACCAAGCTGATGTCGATTAGCCAGCTGGGGGGCAGCCTTTGGGGGCCATTAGGTTAGTCTGGGAAAGCAGAGCTGAGCTCTGTGTCCCTGCCGGCAAAAATCACCTGCCTCAAAGCTGCCGGGGCTTCAGCTTTCTCTGTGCTGGGCAGCCCAGTTTGTATTTCCTGAAGCCAGTATCCCAGTCGATCTGGCTGCTTGGGCTGCCAGTCGTTAAGACATAATTGCTGACTCTCCATCCAAACAGGGATCGTTTTGGACACTGCAGCGCTATGGATCCAGACAGGTTCACTGTCTCCGTGACTGTCCCAAAGAGAAACAGAATCCTTGTGAGGCACACACCTTGTTTATCAAAACATGACAGCTTCTGCACTGGCCAGCAGAGGCTACAGTGACTTTTTGCCTGACTGGGGCAGGCAAAAGCATCTGCATGAATTGGTGTGTTCCTCACTCTGGGATCAGGGCATCTGCAGGGTGTCCCTGTTGCAGTTGGGGATGACTCCTTATATTAGGGTTGTTAGCAGCTGGTCAGATAACTGCTTAACTGATGAACCGGCTCCCACCTGCCACCCCGCATGCTGCTGCCTGTGTCTCAACTGGCTGCAGGCTCCACTCCTGGGCAATATCTACACCGGCGCGATCCTACGCCAGAAATATGCAAATGAGGCTAAGCGTGGAATATCGCCCAGCCTCATTTGCCGATCTAATGAGCCACCATTTTTGCGGAAGAGGCTCTTGCACCACAAGGAGCTGTCTACACTGCCCCTTGTGCAAGAAAAACCCTCTTGTGCAATGCCGCTACGCTGATTAGTTTCAGGACGAACGGCATTGCACAAGAGGGTTTTTCTTGCGCAGGAAGGGGCAGTGTAGACAGCTCCTTCTGGCGCCAGAGCCTCTTCCACAAAACGGCGGCTCATTAGATCTGCAAATGAGGCTCGGTGATATTCCACGCTTAGCCTCATTTGCATATTTCTGATGCAAGCTCGCACCAGTGTAAACATAGCCCTGGAGGGCGAGGGGAGCATTCTAGTATCCGTGTAACTACTAAAAATTGTTGCAGCTACACGAGGCACTTTCTGCAGCAGCAAACAGCCCTTCAGGCTGCAGATTCTGTCCATCGACCTGTCACTCACCCAGTGGCAGACCATGGCTCTGTTTCCTGTGCGGTCTCACACCCCCTCACCATGCAGCTCGGAAAGCTTGCCAGCTGCACTGCCACTGCCTCCGCTCTTTGGGTGACAATACCCGAGCTGATGGAGGACGAGGAAGGGAACATGGTGCTGAGCCTAAAGCCCAAGAGGGACAGCTCGGCCGTCCCATTGCCTGCCAGGATCCAAGGTACTGATTGCAAACCCTGCTCCCTGCCTGCAGGCTCCACATCCCAGCAGCAGGGTCAGGGCTGGAGCTGCCACCCCAGGGAAAGCTCACAGCATGGCAGGGGCTGGGGTGAGTCTAAGTTGGACATATGGATTGGCACCATATGGATTGACAGCAGAGAAGGATTCGGGGTCTGATCCTTCAGTATCTATGCACACAACAGAGAAGGCAAACAGGAGCTTGGTGTCCCGGCATCTCCAAGGTGGAGGCAATAGGCAAATTTAGGCCCACGCGGGGGAGTGACTGGCCTGTGGACAAGAGGAAAGTCAGGGGCATGGCTAGGAGAGGAACCCGGGAATCCTGCTTCCCAGAATCCCTTCCTCTCCCCTGCCCGCCCCACCCAGCACCAGCTCCCGCAGTCCTCACAGAGCTGAGACTGGAACCCCCAAGCCCAAATTCCCAGATCTAGCCACTAGACCCCACTGCCTGCCTGTGGGAAAGGAGAGAAACTAATAGTTCTAACACCCAGTTGCCTGCCTTAACACAATGCATCCACCCTTTCCTCAGAGCCAGGTACCCCCAGGCCACCTGCTCTAACCCAATGTACCAGTTCCTCCTCCGGAGCCAGGCCCCCCCCCCCCCAGCACTGCTCTAACCCAGTGCCCCTCCCTCAGCCCCCCATGCTCTACTCCAGTGGTGACCCTCATACTGCA
Organism: Pelodiscus sinensis; assembly: GCF_052426305.1. Taxonomy (NCBI): domain Eukaryota; kingdom Metazoa; phylum Chordata; order Testudines; family Trionychidae; genus Pelodiscus; species Pelodiscus sinensis. The sequence goes on from NC_143070.1 coordinate 4,007,129, forward strand.
AAGCACTTGGCTGTCATACAGAGAGACAATCAGATACCCAGGTAGATGGGTGTGCATGGGGATGAAGGGATAACTAGATAGATCCTGGCACACACTGGAGCTGGCTAAAAGGAAGTTGGATTCCATCCTTCCTCCCTCCCTTTCACTGGGCTGGCACATGGGGTTGGGATGAAGGGTGCTGGCTCTGGGAGGCAGCTCAGGGCTAGGGCAGGTGCTTGGAGTACAGGAGGGGTTCAGGATCCAGGAGGACATAGGAGGTGCTGGCTCTGAGAAGGGATTCAGGGATGGGGCAGGGGTTCAGGGCAGTGACAGAAAGTTTTGATCAGAGTTACGAACATTTCAGAGTTTGCCCAATTTGGGGAAAACCAAATGTTGAAATATTGGAATGACCAGTTTCTTTGTTTTTTCTATCAAAGACACACAGAACAAGAGAGAGAGGTAGATGAACCAAGAGAGACCTAGTGAGAGACCCTGTGAAAAGAGAGTTTTGTCTTTAAGGCTACGTCTACACTGCACACTTATTTTCGAATAAGCTATTCCAGAAGAGATATTCCAAAATACAGGCAGTCCCCGGGTTACATGGATCCGACTTACATCGAATCCCTACTTACAAACGGGGTGAGGCAACCCCACACTAGCTGCTTCCCCCCAGCAGACCAGGGAGACGCGAAGCTAGCGCCTCCCCCCAGCAGACCAGGGAGACGCGAAGCTAGCGCTCCCCCCCCCCCCCCAGCAGACCAGGGAGACGCAGAGCAGCTTTTCTCAGCAGACACCTCAGCTTGAGAATAAAGGACTGAGGAAAGTGAGGTGTGGGAGAATAAAACTGAGCTCTGGAGAAATGTTTGGCTAGAGTTTCCCCTACAATATGTACCAGTTCCGACTTACATACAAATTCAACTTAAGAACAAACCTACAGTCCCTATCTTGTACGTAACCCGGGGACTGCCTGTATCTTATTTCAGAATAGCACGTCTACACTATGGGGAAGCCTTAAAATTAGTCCGAGGAAGGCTCCCCTAATGCGGATGCACTATCTCTATTTAAGTATCAGAGGGGTAGCCGTGTTAGTCTGAATCTGCAAAAGCGGCGAGGAGTCCTGTGGCACCTTATAGACTAACTGAAGTGTTGAAGCATGCTAGTCTATAAGGTGCCACAGGACTCCTCGCCGCTTTTATCTCTATTTAGAGCCCTAGGAGGCACTGGGGAGTAATTACTTTGAATGGCCCTAAGGAGGGGCTATTTCAAATTAGCAGCAGTGGAGCGTCCACACTACCGCTATTCCAAAATAGCTATTGTTCCTCGTGGAATGAAGTTTACAGAAGTCAGAAGAAGCTGTCCGTTATTTTGAATGTATTTAGAAATAACAGAATTGCTGTGCAGACACTCGCATTGTTATTTTGGAATAGCAGCCGTGGTAGTGGCTGCTGTGTAGACGAACCCTAAAAGACCAGAGTTCTGCTCCCAGATCTGCGGCGTGACCTTCCAAACGTCTTTTTCCTGATGCTTCTATTTCTTCCCCTAACCAATGTTTTCATTCTGTTTATTTCAGGGGAGATTTTATGAAGCCCCAGAAACACCATGTTCATACTGATGTTGAATATCCCCTCTTAGGCTGTCAGCACTTAACTCTGGGGCTTGGGAATCCATTCTAGTCTTTACCACAGACTCCTTCTGTGACTGTGGGCAAGTCACTGAATTACCCTGAGCCTTAGTTTCCCCAAATGTAAAATGGAGATCATGCTACCTTTCTGTATACAGTTTGTAAATTCTTTGGGGGCAAGGCCTATCTTTCACTGTGTGTCTGCATAGTGCCTGGCCCAACAGAGCTCTGATCTCAGCTGGGGCAGGGACTGCCTCTTGCTTTGTCTGTGCAGGGCCTGGCCCGATGGGCCTCTGATCTTAGCTGGGGCAGGGACTATCTCTTGCTGTGGGTCTTTGCATAATAGTGGATAAATGGAGAAAGGACATCACCAAAAGCCGGCTGGGAATGTTTCCCCCTGAATGTCGCGTTTCCCTCTCCAGGCTGACATGTCAGAGGGAGCTGGCTGATCGCAGCAGGATGGCAGGACTGGGCGGGAACTCACAGGTGCTCTGACAAGGAGGCTGGTTCAGTGGTTTTGGTGCTAATCTGGACTCAGGAGCTCTAGGACCAGTTCCAGGTTCTGCCACGGATTCCCCATGTGACCCTGGGCTGATCCCTTAAGGCTGGAATTCCACAGAGTGTAGGTGCTTAACACCACAGCAAGGCACCTAGAGCACGTCTACACAAGAGGGCTAAATCCAAAATTAGCTGCACAACTTCAGCTACACTAATTGTGTAGCTGAAGTTGAAATAGCTTATTTTGGGTTTTGGCACTGTCTACATGGCAGGAAAGCCAAGAAAGAACACTCTTCCTCCAACTTCCCTTAGGGTGCGTCTACACAACATCCTAAACTCGAGTATGATATGCAATCTGTGCTATGCAAATTGCATATCTTATTTTGATTGAATTTCAAAATAGGCTATTTTGAAATTTGTTGCATCTATACAGCACCATTTTTCAAAATAACGCGCTATTTTGAGACATCCCTTAACCGCCATGGAACAAGGGTTACCGGGATGCCGAAATAGCACACCTGTTATTTTGAAAAATATTTTGAAATAATGGGCAGCTCGTTACGACGTGAGGTAGCTATTTCAAGATACGTCCAGTGTCCCAAAATAGCTATACAGTGTAGACGTACTCTTACTCCTCGTGAAATGAGGGTTACAGGAGTCGGAGTAGTAAGCAGTCCTCCGGTTGCACGTTATTTCAGCATTATATCGAAATAACTGCTTGAAGTGTAGAAATAACGCTGCTCGGTAAACATAACCCTAGGGGGTTGTTTTAGGCATCTAATGCCTATTGAAATAAATGGGAATTGGGCCCTTAAGGCCTAGGTTCCCAAACATATTGAGCTGCCCAGCACCCAAGGGAGTTAGGCACCTGGATACTGTTGAGGAGCTGGGCCGAGGTGCTTCTGAAAACCTCCCTCAGGCCTCTCTGCAGCTTTAGGTGCCTAAAACCCTTGTATAATCCCATGATCCTCCCTGCGTCACAGGGAATGTGGGTGCGGGGCACAGAGGGGAAGTGACAGATGCCAGATAAGGTCCTTACGTAGGCAGGCTGTGCCTCTCACCTTGGTATTGGGGTGGGAGCATTAGAGGGGGGGGCACCCATCCCCACCTGGGAGGAAGTCTGCGACTGTAGCAGCAGAGAGCCCCAAACACTCTGACCACCAGCCCAGCACCCACACGGCTGCAGCCCAGCCCCTCAGCTTCCTGTGCGATCTCACACCCCAGCCCACATGTCTCCCTGCCCCTCCTCTGAGGCACCACACAGGGTGAGGAGGGCTACATTGCATTGAACATGCAGCCACAGGCGGGGGGGGGGGGGGAGATCACATGGTCTGTCCCCAGCCTGGGATCCAGCCTGGTTCTCCCCACCTCCAGGCCCTCTGTGCCTGAGTTTCTCCAGCAGTCCAGTGGTGGTAACCAGCCTGTGCCATGTCTCACATGGGGTGGGGAGGCTAAATCCGGTCAGACTCGGAGGTGCTCTGACACTGTGGAGTTGCGCGGTGAGTAACTGAGAGAGCTGCAAACACTGGCTGGGTTTGCAAAAAGGCCCAAGGGATTTAGGTACCTCTCAAGCTGATTTTTCAGTCCCAGCCACTTTTTCAGACACTGGCCCTTTGGGGCTGCTCAGTAGCCCAGGGGAGTCAGGGGAGATGGAGCTGAACAGACTTTGGGCCAGGCCCGGGGTCTCCTCAGGGCTTTGTCAGTCCTCCTGTCTAACAACCTGCTGTAACACTGACCAGTCACCATCATTTCCCCCCCCCCCTGCAGTTTCCCACTTGGCGTCCGAGAAGGGACAGACCCCGGCAGCCCCTGGGAGCGACAGAGCTGGGAGCAGAGATACAGCGACACCCCCTGGGAGCGAGGACCCCAGCACAGCAGTCTACAGCACCCACCTGGAGTATGTCCGATCCCAGCTGTGCCCCCCAGGCCAGCCCAGCCCAGCAGGTAACCCCAGCGCGTGTGTGTCTGAGCCGCCCTCCCCCGGGCACTGCCAGTGGGAACCCAGCAGAGGGCCAGGTCATGGGGATCCAGCAGGGCAGGGACACGCTGCCCCCTGCTGGCTGCACCGATCTAGCCCCCAGTCCTGCTCAGTGCCAGGCTGGGAATGTACCTGCCCCTGCTGGGCCTGGCTGGAGGCAGTGACACCTAGTGGCCATTTGTAGGGTAATACCCGGGAAGATTTAAATAACTAATACAAAGTGATCCTGGGGTTTTTTTTCAGTGGGATGCGGGGTCAAAACTTGTTATTAGAGACATTGTCTCCTGGTTCCAAACTCCTCCCCCCCATTCCTTGGCATCTGGGCCCATGTCTCCTCCCATTTCACATCACCCCTTGCTCCCAGCCTCCCCTGCTAGTCTGAGTTTACCCCACAGTTACTCCAAGTCCTTCTAGGCCACTCTGGCTGTGAAATGGGTGTTATTGTGGGCACCTAGGCTCCTGGGTATCTCCCCTGTGTCGGATAGACCAGTCCTGCTGGTGTGGAGCTGGAGTAAGGGCCCCTCACCAATGTTCCCTCTAATGTTTTCCAGCCGTGTGCAGAATGCCCTGCGCACTGATGCATGTGTGGTTGGGTAGCACCACCAATAGACACACATGCTGCTGTCTGTGTGCGCTCTGCTAATCAGCTGGTTGGCATTTGAATCTCTCCTGGGTGCTCACCCAAAGGCTCAGCTTACAAGGAACCCTGCGCAACAGCCTCTTCCCAGCCCCCAAAGTAGGGGCAGAGCAGGGTGTGTGGCTAGAGCACAGTGCACCATAGGAATTCTCTGCTGCCCAGGGCCCATATGGGAGCAATGGATTAGGCAGAGCAGACACAAGGCTCCTCTGAGTACCCCCCTGGAGCCAGGCAGGGCCCAGCCCCAGATTGCAGGGAGCACAAAGGGGATTCAGGGGGAAAGTACAAATTGGAGATGTAAGAGTTTAATTGGTAAACTGATCAGCAAAAGCTTATAGGTTAGTGCTCTAGACTACGTGCATTTCCCCACTTCCCTCTGCCAGTACATCTTTTAGCAGATGCCCAGCAACCTGGCTCAGTCCTGGTTCATGCCGGGTCCGGGACCTATCCTCATTGCAATTCTGCATTTAAAGAGTATTAGGAGCTGGGTTTGCAGGCAGCTTGCACCAGATCCAGGAGCTCAGACTCCTGCCATGCCCCCAACCCCTGGACAGGGGCTGCTGCCATCCCAAGAGGAGAGCTTGTTTTTAAACTGGTTCCCCTTGCAGACCTGCTCCCGCCTGGCACCTCTGCTGCTGCCTCTGATACAGAGGCAGCAGCATGGGTTGGCAAAGGGCTCCTCGGGAGTGGGTCCAGAGCGCACTGGCTGCTGGCCCCACCCCCAGGGGACTATAGAACAGTCAAGTAAGTGATACGAATTCATGCAGTTAGTCGACTGTTCAGTTAACCGATATTGAACATCTCTAACTCACACCCTCTTTATCCCCATCCTTGCTCGTCACAGGAAGGGAGTAGCTGGGGATGAGTCTCAGAGCACTAATGGCGCCTGTTTCTCTGCAGGGGACGCCGGGTGCAAACTCTGCCCCTCGGACTGGCGCCTGCGCGGGGACAAGTGCTACTGGGTCTCCACAGAAAATAAAACCTGGAACAAGAGCCGCAGCGACTGCGCCGCAAGGGGCTCCCAGCTGCTGGTGATCCGGGACCGGGAGGAGCTGGTAAAGGGGCCGGTAACACCCGGCTGGAGCTGCCCTTGCTGGGCTGGGCCTGGGTACAGAGCCTGGTTAGATGCACTTGAGGACTGGGAGTTTCACAGCTGCCCAGCGGTTTGGTTTGGACGTCCCTGTTCCCATTAATTGTTACTAACGGGAGGGCCAAACTCCTGAGGCAGCTTTGACAGGCCCAGCAGAAATCACTAGTCTCAGGATCAGGGTAGGTGACAGAGGCAGCTCTAAGCCATTGTTAGCCTCCCCTGTGTGCGTGTGCCGAACCCAGCTCAGCTGGGTGTGCGAGTGGGGTGTGTCTAGATTGCAGGCTTCTTTCAGAAGGAACTTTTCTGGACGAGATCTTCCGGATAACGTCGTCCGAAAGAGAGCGTCTACACAGCAAAGAGAGCTGTGTGGTCAGTGAAAAGCTAGTGTCCGCACTGAATGGACGCTACCTCACATGCAAGCTGGGATTGCTGTGGGAGTGGTCACCAAGGCATCTGTGCTTTTTCCTCTTTCCTCTTCTGAAAGAACTCCCTCTTCCCCGCCCTCACATGCCTTTTTGCAAAAGAGCTCTTTCGGAAAAGGGCTTCTTCCTCCTAGAAAGAGATTTTCCAATGTCGGAAAAACCCTTCTGTTCTTTAGATTTTTTTTTTCGAAAGAACACAACTGCAATGTGGTTGTAAGTGAAATTTTTTCAGAAAAACAGCCATTTTTCCAAAAAAACTCTGCTGTGTAGACATACTCTGAGACAGACAGGGCCGTCCCTACCAGTGCCTCCCTACCTGCACCTCCCCTCTCTTGGGGAAGGGGCTGTGCTCAAGAGCTGTGCGGGTCAGAGCCGGGGGGAGGGGGGGGGCAGGAGCAGGGCAGGCAGGTACCAGGGGCCCCAGCCCGCTCTGCTTACCAGGCTCTTAGAAGCGGGACTTGGGAAAGGGCAGAGCTGCCCCCACATTCACTGGTACTGGGAAGCAGCTGGGAACCAGTGGAGCCATGTGGTCTGGGGAGGAGTCGCTTCATTTCCCGCTGCTGTCGGTGACTAAGGGGGCAGGTTTGACCCGGCTGCCTGAGCCAGCGCTGCTAAGCCCCCAGGCCGTGTCACTTGGGGGAAAGTGGTGAAGTGGGGGCAAGATGGCAGGGAGCTCAGCATCCCCCAAGGACGGCCCTGCTTGGGAGCTGGCTGGGCGTCGGGGCTGGCTGCTGGAGCTGGGGCTGCCACATACGCACCACGCAGCTGCCTAGAGCACCATGAAATCGGGCAATTTGGTGCTGCAGGTTTCATGGTGCCCCATATGGCAAGGTAGCTTGCATATTGGGAGGGGTGGCCCGGGAGAGGCAGAGGGAGCGGGAGAGAGAGATGTAGATCAGGGCTACTCAACACACATCCCGTAGGCCACATGTGGCCCGTGGCCTGTTTGTTTGAGGCCTGCGGTGCAGTTTGGGTTTACGCAGGGCTCAACATGTGGCCCACAGGTGGGAGCCAAAACAAAAAAGTCGTCAATATAACGGTGTTCTGTTCTATGCATTTTAGGAGTTAACTTCCTGGACTGTCATTGCTCAGTAAAAGTGCTGTCATAGGGGTGGAAATCTAGTAACTATTGCATTGTATTCATAGCAGCAGAACTGACTTAAACGGGGCCTGCATGTTGTGTAGTTTTTGTATTCATGCCTGTCAGTGTGAAAGAAACCACACTTAAGTTGTGGCCCTCAGCATGCGCTAGAAGCATCACTGTGGCCCCCAGGGCTTCCAAAGTTGAGTAGCTCTGATGTAGAGGGACGGATGGAGGGAGGGTCTACGTGGGGGTTGCCAGGCACACAGCCCCATAATTTTGGTGTTGGACTTGATGACGACTTGGACATGAGAGAACATTCTGTTCACCAGCTGCACTTCACCCCCTTCCTGCAGGAGGCCCTCCACAACCTGACACAAGGCCCATCTAAGCTCTGGGTGGGACTGTCCCGCCCCTCCCCGGAGAAGGCCTGGACCTGGCTGGATGGATCCCGGCTGGATCAGACCCGGTGAGTGATTCCTTGAGTCACTTTCCCTCCCCTGTGTGGGCAGAAGGGGCTGGGGACAGGGACAGGGGAGGGCAGAGGAGGAGGAACAGGGATGAGGTGATGACAAGGTTGTCCATCGACAGGGTGTGGAGGGAGCAGAGCAAAGGGGTGAGCTAAAGCCTTGGGGATCCCCAGAGAGGGGGGCGGGAGAGGGGCAGATATAGACCAGCTAGAGGCAGGAGGGGACCAGGAGGGGCATCATTGGCACAGCCCAGTGAGGAGGAGCCATGGGGCAGAAGAGAGATGGGTAGGGCTAGTGCAGAAGGGGGCTGGAGCTGGGCTTGGGGCAGGGAGAGGCCCTTAGAGCCCCTGGCCAGGCCCTGGCAGTGGTGGGGAGGGGCAGGCCCCAGGGCAGAGCTGGGGGAGAGGACAGGGCAGCTGTGGATCCTGTTTGCACAGGGAAGAGCTGCTGTCGAGTGAGTGTGATGGACCCACAGGCGCTCTCCTTTGTCCCACAGGCTCCCGGTGTCAGGCCCAGCTGAGGGCAACAGCTGTGGGATGATGAAGGGGAATCAGATTCATTCACAAGGCTGCAGCTCTGCACACCAGTGGATTTGCCAGCGAGATGCCATCTCCCTCTGAACAGGGTACGGAGGAGACCTCAAAGTGCGGCTCCGTTATGCCAGTGTCACACCTGGGGAAACCGAGTCACAGACACTCACCTGCCCAAGATCACACCGAGAATTGGTGACAAAGCGGGAAATGGAACCCAGGAGTCCTGCGTCCCAGCCCTCCCTCAGCCTGTAGAAGCGAGTCCAAGCTCCGGTTTTGCGGTTTCAGCAGGGCTGGGCTGTAGGTAACCCTGCCCCTTCCTGTTTAAGCCCCGTCCCTTCCACAGTGACCCAGAGCTACTTCAAAAAATTTTTAAGTGGCCCCTAGCAAAAATGATTGCCCACCCCTTCTGTAGATGGGATCATGAGCTTTCGTCGGGGGGAAGTGGGTTGTCCCACAAGAGCTCATGATCCCATCTACATCAGGAACGTCAAACAGGCTTCTGGCGGGTTGCATGCGGCCCAATCGAAATTTTTTGTGGCCTGCCACTACATTTTATAAGAGAATAAAGTGCGGCCTGCTGGCCACTTGGAGCATGTGGCCGAGTGCAGATCACGGCTGGCCGGGTTGCCCTGCACATGCATCAAGTGCCTGCTTACAGCTGGCTGCTGTGCTCTCACCTCCCCAGTGCCTGAGGAAGAAATGTGTGGTGGCGATGACACTGGCTCTGGGACCTAGGCATTAGGTATGGTTTGGGGGAGGGAAGAGGCACTGGGTCAGAGCGGGATGGAGTGCTCTGAGGGAGCAGAGGAGAATTGGGTTAGAACGGGGATATGGGAGTGCCTGGCTTTGGGGCAGTGAAGGGGGATATTTTTTTCATGTTTTGGTTTTTATTTATTTCCAAATAAAATCACAAAATGTATATTAATTGTATATCAAACATACGTCAATTTTTTTGCAATTGAACAACTAATTATATGTTTATGCAAAATCTCAAACTTACAAAGTATCTGAAATTTTCACAGAAACCTGTTCTGTGTGACTGACCATGGTCTATACTTGTTTTTATTTCAACAAAACAAGTTATGTATCATATAAAAAATTTAAAAGTACCTTCCATTTATAATTACATTAAAAATGATTTTATGAGTAAATAACAATTTTACACGTCAAATTATTGTATTATATTAAAACAAGACCTGAAAAAATATTATAAAATATATCTAAAACATAATCTATAATCATAAATAGTGACAACTTTCCAATAGAAGTACATTTTCTTTGGTGTCCCTGAAAGCTGTCAGTTTTCATTTGTGTGGCTCTTAGTGGGCTTCAAGCTGGACATGCCTGATCTACATGTTTGTTAGTCTTAAAATGTAACCAGACTATGATTTTTTAACTTTTTCCTTTTGTTATAAAGTATCCTTTATTTTAAAAAAATTGTAAGTAACCCCAATGCACCCACCTCTCCGCCAGAACCGGCCCCTCCCCAGTGTCGCCCCATCCGGATGCACTCACCCCTCACACAAAGCCAGGCCCCCCCAGCACCCGCATCCCAGTACACTCATCCCTCCCCCTGAGCCAGCCCCCCCCAGCACCCTCCATCCCAATGCACTCACCCCTCCCCCTGAACCCGGCCCCCCCAGCACCAGGAGTGCCCTCCCATCAAATCCTCCATCCCTTCCCCCCCTCAGAGCCAGGCACCAGAGGAATCTGAGGGCTAGGTAAGGAAATCTAACCTTTAAAGTGGCCACTGATGCCACCCGGCCCTGCTACCTCAGCTCGCAGCGTGTAGAGCCAGGAACACTTAGCCAACTCCCGGGTCTCTGTTCAAAAGTGTCACATGGGCCAGAGTAGTTTGCGCTTCGCTCCCACCCCAGCCTAGTGCCCCCCTAGCGTGGCGCCTGGGGGCAACTGTCCCCCCACCCCTCCTTCGCTACGCCTCTGCGCAGACTCTGTGCTGAGGAGCAGACCTGCGGAGACCAGAGAGCCAAAGGAATCAGAGGAGCAACACAAGCAGCTGGAGGCTGGCAAAGCAGCATAGTCTGGAGCTGGGTGTGGTGAGCAGCTGGGACCAGCAAAGGGGGGAGAAGAGGCTCTGGGCTGGGAGACACCACCAGCCAAGAGGCCCTGCAGGCCAGACTTGGAGAAGTGGAGGGAACCTGCCACTTACAGCCTGAGGCCCTGTGGTCACCGAGTGCTCAAAATCCAGCTATGAAAGTTATTGCTTAGGCTCCTCTCTACATACACATAGCCCCTCTGTCTCTGCCTTTCAATACCTCAGTTCAGTCTTCCTATTTATCCCAGTCACAATGATGACTGACACAGTACAGGGTGTGCAGAGCCTAAATCACTGGAGAGGTCACGAGGACCATCAAGTGCTTCAGGAGCAGTCCAAACCCCAAAGGACATCAACTAGGACTCCTGGTAGGGAAAACACAGTTTCAGTTCACTTGGGGAGGGTGGCTAGGCTTTTGGTAAAGGCAGCAGCATGTCCCCGTGCTACAGAGCGGGGCTCTGTGATCTCTTTTAACCTTTCTCATTTTCCCCTTATTCTTTTCTTTTTATTCAGCTGCTGTTTAATAAATTGTATTTGCTTTGAATTGTATGTAACGATCAGTGGGTCAAGGATGCATGCAGTGTGAAGAGAGCACCCCGTAGTCCAGGCAGCCCCGCACTGAACCTACAGGGCCCAGCCAGGGTTACCTGGCTACAGAGGCCCCTCCCCACAGCCCTACTGAGCATGCCCAGGCTGTAGCTCAACTATAAAAGTCTGGGGAAGGACTCAGTCAGGGGAGACAGCTGAAGGAGAAGGACCTGAAAGGAGGGCTCCTGCACTGCTGTTGCCGGAGACTCCAGGGGAGGGCGGAGGTGAGCTGGTGAAACCTAGGGACAGTCGGACGAGGATACACCGGTCCCGATGCCGCCACAGGCTGGATGGGTATAGTGGAAGCAACCTGCAGGGAACCAGGTAGGAAGTGGCCCAGGGCAGAAGTGGGAGCCGCCTCTCCGGCCCCGCGATCCTCGGCGTGTTTCAGCCGGATTGCCCCGCTGAGGGGGTGACCCCCTACCTGGTCACTCACAGGGCCCTGGGCCAGGATCCCCCTAGCTGGGGTGTGTCCCTGCTGCAACCCCAAACTGTTTTCTGGACTCAGGCGGGAGGGGACACCCTAGCCCCTGCCCTAAGTAACTACAAACTTGGGACTTAAGCCCCAGGAAGCCTGGGCCCAGTCTTGTTGGGATTTCGAGGACTCTGCTACTCAGGAGAGTGGAAGGGGAGCCCTCAGGGCCAGGGAGGCCTTTGGATAAAAGGAGTAGGAGCGGGGACTCGAATCCTATTGCTGGCCCATTTCACTGGGGTGGTATAGAAGCCAGGAAAGATCCCCACAATAGCGGGACCATTCCCCCGCTTACGCTTGTAAAACGAGGTGTATGGGAGGCTTCCAAAAGAGGGGTTTTTTTCCCCTGAAATTTGGCCCCATGTAGATGGGCCAAATATCAGAAAATCCTCCTGCAAAAAGAAAACGGAAGAATATACAAATGCCAGCACAATTTGCATACTGTCTTTGAAAAACAAACACACACAGTGCAGCCGGACCCCTAGTGAGGAAAATCGAAAGGAGCCTAAACTCTGGCCAATGAAATATAAAAATATACTCAGGGGAGTGGACGAACAATTGGAAGAGCAGCTGGCCCAAAACTCTAAAAGCAATGGCGATATTTCTTTCAAAGTGCATCGAAGAACGAAGCCTGCTAAACAAACTCCCCCTCCCAGCGCTGTCAGCAGTTGTGGGAGTGGGGGGAGTCAGGCTGGGGAAGGGGCATAGGTGTGGGGCATTCTGAGTGTCTGCAAACCTGCCGGCCCAGCTCCCAGGGAGATTTAGTGACCAAGTTGGAGTCTCAGGCTATGTCTAGACTGCAGGCTTCTTTCGAAAGATGTTCTTTCGAAAGCATCTTTCGAAAGAGCATCTTTCGAAAGATCGCGTCTAGACTGCAGGCGGATCTTTCGAAAGAAAAATCCGCTTTTTCGAAAGAGAGCACCCAGCGAGTCTGGATGCTCTCTTTCGAAGACGGCCTCTTTACATTGAAGAACGCCTTCCTTCGAAAGAGGAACTTTCGAAGGAAGGCGTTCTTCCTCGTGAAACGAGGTTTACCGCCATCGAAAGAAAAGCCGCGTTCTTTCGAAATAATTTCGAAAGAATGCGGCTTGAGTCTGGACGCAGGGGAAGTTTTTCGGGAAAAGGCTACTTTTCCCGAAAAAACCCCTGAGTCTGGACACGGCCTCAGTTGAACTCGGCGGGCACCAGACACGGATGCAGCTGCTGGGACGGAGAGCCTGCCGTGTCCTGTCATGTGGTGCGTTGAGCAGCCTGGAGAAGAGGCTGGAGTCTTATAAATCGGTGTTTCTTAAACTTTTTAAGACCAAGGAAAACCAAACTAAGTTTTTTTTATGGGGAAACACCAAGGATTTTTTTTGGGGGGGGGGGGGGGGGAGAAGGGTATGGAGGCGGGAGGAGTTACTGAGGGGAAAAAAAATTGCCTGCCCTTTTAAGGGCAGCTATTTTGAACTCTGTTGTTCTCCATGGCACACCGGTATATCGCGCAATGCAGCCTCACTGCTCAGGTGCTATACTGGGGTTTCAGGGAGATTCTCCCTCCCCCCCCCATGCAGCCAGCAGCCCGTGCTCCCCTCTGCTAGACATGGGAAGACGAGAGGTTTTCTCAATAGTCTCCCTGTCACAGACGGCTGGTGGGACGCTGGACCCATCATGGAAGGCGTGGTCTCCAGGGGAGTTTTTCTGCTGATTTAAAAAAAAAAAAAAAAGGATAGTCACTGTATTTGCCGGCTTCCCTGGGGTCTGGGTTGCCAGAGAATTTCAGCCGGGGAGTTTATGGGAGGAACTTCCTCCTGCATGTGGTGCTGGAGCAATTGGCCAGACGGGCAGGTGGGAAATAGCCAGGAGGAACAGATCCCCGAGCACCTGGGCCAGAGCCCTTCAGAGCATCCCCACAGGTGAGCAGTGCTCTGGGTTGGGGCAATTAGGGGAGGGGACAGAGGAGGGAGATAGTGGAAGGGGGTGGGGTCTGGGCAGGGTTGCTACTGCCTCTCCAAGTGGATGCTTCACCCCTGCCCACACTTGGGATCATGGTTAAAGCTGCCCCCCCTTCCCTCCCCCCACCAAAATCTGCAGTGGCCCCTCTGGGTAAGGCTCTCCCCTAACAGGTGGTGGGTCCCAAGTCACCTCCCCTCTGCCCCTCGTGCACCAGGGTGATTGGAACTGGGGGTCACCCCGTTCCCATGTGAGGTCCCAGAGCACCTGGCTGCAGGTTGGGGCAAAGACCTCGTGGGGTGCACCCCTGCCTGAGGGGCCCAGCTCAGTCGGCTGCCAGCCACTCACCTGCCCCTGGCTTGTGACTAGCTCTGAGTGCAGACCGGAGAGCGGTGTGGGGACTGGGGGAGGGGAGCAGCCCCCACATGGCCGGAGGCAGTGACTCGGGCCCGGGGGAAACGTTCCCCGTAAAAACATAGGCCTGGAGCTAGTGCACATGCCCCCCCACAGGGTGCACCCAGGGTGTTGTGCGCCAGAGTGGAGCCTGCCCCCAAGCCTGAGAAGCTCGCCTGGAGGAGTGGGGGGGGGGGGAATTTCAGGGGGCAGTGTTGGAGTACCATGAAAGGTCCCCTTGGTGCACCAGTCATCTCCAGGCGGGGGCGTTGCAAACCCCTTGAGGCCTGACCCACAGCATTTGGATGCTCTGACCTTCCCAGGCTGGCAGTCCCTCAGGTGCGGCAGGGCTAACAACACACGTCGACGGTACGATGAGCTCTCGTGTGCACAGCCCGCTTCTTCCACGAGAGCTCGTCTCCCCGGCCTCATGTGTGGTCAGTCTCTAAGGTGCTGCAGGACTGGTCGTTGTTTCTGAAGAGTTTCTAGTTACAGGCAAACTCCGCTCCCCCTCAGGGGCTGTGTCTACACCACAAAGAACATTCCGAAAATGATACACAAATTGCAAACCGCAATTTTTTTTATCCTTTCCTGCTTTTCTTCTGAATGAGGCTTTTCCAACAGTTGGCCAGTCGACACACAGAGAAATGTCGGAAAATACCCCTCTTTTGGAACATCCGTTCTTCCTCATACTACGAGGTTTACAGAGATGTGGAAAATATGCCTGTTTTTCCAAAAAAAAAAAGTTTGGAAAAGCAGACACGTTCCTTGGACATGGTAGAGCTTTTCCAGGATATCCCAGAAAAATTCTGCAGTCTAGACATACCCTGAATCGGACTGACTAGTTACCTCCAGCTGCAGGGCTCAGCACGGTTGGGTCCCACATCAGTGGGTTGCCCACGCAGAGCTGCCTGCCAAGCAGGGGACATCTGTCCCTTCCAGACTTGCAGCAGCACAGATCCGAGTGATCCTTTTCATCCCCCTCTCTCCATTTCCCCTGTTCCTCCCTCCGTCCCTTTCCCTCTGCCCTGCCCCCTCTGTATAGTTTCACTTTGGTTTCATCCCTCCCCTTCCTGTCTCCTCCTTTTTTCTTCTTCTCCCTGCCTGTCAGCACAAGCCCGGGCCTGGCCGAGCAAGGATCAGAGAGCAGACACACACCCGACTGCCATGGCCTCCAGAGCCACGCCTGGGGAATTGCAAGAGGAAGCCACTTGCTCCCTCTGCCTGGGGTATCTGACGGAGCCGGTGACTATAGCCTGTGGGCACAACTTCTGCCGAGCCTGCCTCACCGGGCACTGCGAGGAACGGGGAGCAGGGGGCCTGACCTGTCCCCAGTGCCGGGCCCCCTTCCAGAAAGGGCAGTTCAAGCCCAACACCCAGCTGAATAACATCGTGCAGAAGCTGCGGCAGCTGGGGCCCGGGCAAGGAGAGGGCCTGTGCGAGGGACACCAGAAACGACTCAAACTCTTCTATGAGGACTATGGAGCCGCCGTCTGCTTGGTGTGCGAGAAATCCCGGGACCACAAGTCCCACAGGGTGGTACCCATGGAGGAGGCGGCGGCCCAGGAGGACCAGGTAGGGGATGCTGCTGCTTGTGCCTCATGAAACCCTTAAGGGCCCCAGGTTTATCCCTGCCCAATGCCGGGCCAGCCGTTCCCAGGCGGCTGCTCCAAGGGAGGAAGCTCCGTGAAGGGGCTGGTGTCCGAGGGGTGAGCTCCGGGGACCATGGGGAAAGATCCAGACTCCTTTGGGTCGACACTGGGAGTCTCTGACGGCGAGAACGGGCCCGGCTGCTTGCTGTGTGCCTGTCACCCGCCTGGCAGGGGTGGGTTCAGTATCTGGGGGCTCCCTTTCAGCAATGCAACACAGAACTGGCTCCCGTCCCCACCCGGTCACCTGGGCACATCGCACCCCACCCTGGGCACCTCTCGCAAGCACAGAGCCCGAGTGTAAAAACAGGCGCTGGCTTCTCCTTTCCCTAGGGCTGCCCAACCTTACCTCTGTCCCAGGCCCCACCCTACACACCCAAAGCACGGACGTGCCACGTTCACTTCTGCCCCTGCCCTCGCTGCGTCACCAGTCGCCTCCTGTTTCTTTGTCACTGGACAAAGCCTCTTCCAGTCCTGAGTATCGACTGCACAGGGACAGAGCGCCACTACACTGGGACTGCGCAGCTTTGTAGCCAGACAAACGGCCTCCCTGATTTCTCTGAGCCCAGGCCAGTCCGACCAGGGCAATTCCAAAGGCTCCACGGCTGAAATTCCAGCCCATTTTTAAACCCTGGGGGCTTCTGGAATTTCTATCACTTTGTTAGTTCAATCGTCTCAAACACAAATGTATCGATTCGCTCTGTGACGTGCCGTACCACGAATTCATTCACAAGAACCAATCAAGCTTGGTGGCAATCGAGATCTCTCTCTAATGACTAAAAAGACTTAGCCTGAATTGGGAACAAGTTAGAGTATGACACACCCAGTCTGTCATTAATACACTGTTCTCTCCTTGGGCGCCCGATGTCACACAGTGATTGGGACCACCAGTTTCTCGGCTTTGGGTGGGAAAACGCCCCATTCCGCACCCCCTCCGCCCTCCCAAGGAAACCTCCCAGCTCATTTCTGTTTCTTCGGGAACAGTTCGAGGCCCATGTGAAGATGCTGAGGGAAGAGAGAGAAAAGCTGCTGGGATGGAAAGCGACGGGAGAGGAGAAAAGCCAGGAGTATCTGGTAGGTGCCTGCGGTTATGAACCAGAAGGGACAGGCAGGGGGAGGGAGGGTGTTTGGGGGCAAACTCCTGTGTGGCCTTGGGGAAGGTGGGATGGGTTAGGGTTGCTTCATGACCCTAGATTGCTGGGTTAGATCCATGTGTAGACAGGCCCTGAGCTTCCATTGGTACGGACACTGTACAGAGGGTCTGTTTGGGACCGGTTCTGTTCAGTATCGTCATCAGGATCTAGGTGATGGCATAGAGAGGACACTTATTAAGTTTGCAGATGGTCCCAAGCTGGGAGGGGTGGCACGTGCTTTGGAGGAAAGGTCAGAATTCAACTGGAGAAATGGTCTGAGGTCAATAGGATGAAGTTCAAAACGGACAAATGCAAACTACTTCACTTAAGAAGGAACAATCCATTTCATACATACAGACTGGAAAGGAGTCCTGCAGAAAGGGAACTAGGGATGATAGTGGATCACAAGGTAAATATGAGTCAACAGTGTGACACGGTGACAAATAAAGTAAACATGATTCTGGGCTGCGTGAATAAGAGTGTTATGAGCAAGACACGAGAAGTCGTTCTTCCACTCTGCTCTGCGCTGGGAGTCTTGTGTCCAGTTCTGGGCCCCACATTTCAAGAGAGATGTGGAGAAATTGGAAAAGGTCCAGAGAAGAGCAGCAAGAATGATGAAAGGTCTAGAGAACATGAGCCGTGAGGGAAGGCTGAACAAATTGGGCTTGTTTAGTTTGGAAAGGAGGAGACCAAGAGGGGCCATGAGAGTGGTTTCCTAAATGGGTGTCACAAGGAGGAGGGAGAAAAATTGTTCTCAGCCTCTGAGGACAGGACAAGCAACAATGGGCTTAAACTGCAGCAAGGGAGGTTGAGGTTGGACATAAGGAAAAACTTCCTGGCTGCCAGGGTGGTGAAACACTGAAATAAATTGCCCAGGGAGGATATGGATTCTCCATCACCGGAGATATTTAAGAGCAGGTTAGATGGTGGTAGGTCCACCATGAGGGCAGGGGGCTGGACTCGATGTCCTCTCCAGGTCCCTTCCAGTTCTAGTGTTCTGTGATTGTGTTACTGTCTAGCTCTTGTGTTCTCCCCGGAAACCTTCCCGCAGTGAATGAAATATCCCCATGAAGGGTTGTCGGCTGGGTCCGGTCATTTCATGTTTGTTTCTGTCCCCCCCGTCTCTGTCAGGGTGGGGCTGAGTCCCACCTCCTGCTGCTCTGGGTCTGAATCCCCTGAGCCCGTGAATAACAGAACCTGCAGCCTAGGGCAGGCCTGGAACCGTCCCTTGCAGAGGGACTCGGGCAGCTGGGAGAGCCACCTCCGCCTAGAGCCCACAGGGCCCTGACAAATGTCACAAATCTGAGTCTCCCTGCTGCACACTCAGCTCCCCACGAAAGGGCCCCGGGCTCCACCCCTGCCCCTGACCAGCCCTTTCCCCGTTTTCGCACAGAAACAGACACGAGCCGCGTGGCAGAAGATCGTGGCCGAGTTTCAGCAGCAGCGCCACTTCCTGGAGGAACAAGAGCGACTCCTGCTGGCCCAGCTGCAGAAGCTGGACGAGGAGCTTGTGACGCACCAGACCGAGAGGGGCAGGAAACTCGCCGAGCAGATTTCCTGTCTCAGCGAGCAGATCGGGGAGTTGGAGGGGAAGTGTCAGAAGCCAGCGAGTGAATCCCAGCAGGTGAGACGGAGGGGAAACAGCCCAGCCCCCCACCCAGGGGGTCCAGCCGTCAGGTCTGGGTGTAACTCGGCGGGTGCTTTGACACGTGAGCGGCTGTTGGGCTTTGCAGAGTCCCAGGCACAGAGCTACATCTAAATCCCTTCTCTGGGGCCCCCTTTGTCTGTCTGATGGGTTATTCCCTGTGTGCCGCGTGGGGCTGACGCTCTTTTCTCTCTCTCCCCCAGGATATCGGAAGCACCTTGAGCAGGTACGTGGCTCTCGCTTTCCCAGCCCTGTGCGGTGTGAGGGGACGAGCGAGGAGCCGATGTGAGCACCACAACGCCCCAGGGCTCCACAGCCAAATGGAGGGGGTTGGGGAAGCTCACAGGCTGGACACACATTTATCTGAAACTTCAGTTTGAAGGTCTCACACTGTGCAGAGATGCTGGAATTCTCCATTCAGTGACCTCAAGTGTTTCCTGGAGCTGCCACCTCCCTGGGGACCGGCTGCCCCAGGCCTGAGGGGTGGGACGTGGGCCTGTCCGTTCTGGGCGCTGGGCACCATTCAGCCCAGGGCAGCAGGGACTCGGGGTCTGTCCCACCCGAGGGCTGTTTGGAGACCTGTGTGGGATGAGCCGGGGAGGGGGAGCTGGTGTCTCGATCTAGTCCAGGGGTCTCTGACCTTTTTAAGCACGAGATCACTTTTTGAATTTAAGTGCAATCCAAGATCGACCTCAAACCTAAATACCCTGGCCCCGCCTCCTTCTCAGGTCCCGCCCCTTCTCACTCCATCCCTCCCCCATCATCACTCACTTTCATCCGGCAGGGGCAGAGGGTTGGGGTGCAGGTTCTGGTTTGGGATTAAGGGATGTGGAGTGTGAGAGGGGCTCTGAGCTGAGCTTGGGGGAGGCTGTTGGGCTGCCGGGGGGGGGGGGGGGGTTGGATTGCAGGGGTGCTCAGAGCTAGGGCAGGGATTTGGGGTGGAGGAGGGGGTACATGACTGGGGTAGGGTTTCAGGAGGTGGGCTCCGACTGGGCCCTGCTCACCTCAAGTGGCTCCTGGGTGGTGGGGCAGTGGGGTAAGGCAGGTTCATCCCTACCTGGCCCTGCACCACTCCCAAAAGCAGCCAGCAAACTTGCTCTATCCCTAGTCCTGTTGTACTCCCTCTGCTCTGTGGAGACAGGATACAGGGTGGGAGAGAGGCACCTTGACATCAGCACCCTCCTCGCCCTGCCCTGCCCGGCACAGAAAGCAGGACCCCCCTGGGGGAAACCGCTCCGAGGCAAGGTGCAGGAGATGCCCAGCAGTGTTGGGGGGGAGCTGAAGTGCTGGCACTTGACAGCCTCTTGGCCAAACCCATCACGATCCCCTGTCAGAGGCTCCAAGATCGACCGGCAAATCCCATCGACTGCTCAGTGATCACTGGTCCAGTCCCCAGCGGGCAGATTCTACAGCCCTGCCCCTGGGAACCTCCCGTCCCTCAGCGCCTGGAGGCCTGGGAGTGAATTGGCCGTGGGGACTCAGTTCCCCTTTGTCCCCAGAGCTGGTCTCCCGAGGCCGGACGTGGGGAACATTCCTGAGTCCCTGCGGGGAAGGTCGCCCAGCCAAGCCTGCGCTGCCCCTGCTCTCAGGCTGGGAGAACTAGAGAAATTCAAACTCCAGCCCCATCAGGGCAGCGACTCGCTGGCCAGCGGGTGAGAACTGAGTCACTCGGTGCAGGGTCACCAGGGGACGTTGTGTCTCCCCAGGCGTGAGGAGGGGCAGGCCCAGCAGCCAGAGGAGATGGCTCCTGAACTGGAGGAGCGAGTCCGGGATTTCTCCCAGCAAACTGCTGTGCTGTCGAAGAGTCTGAGGGCGTTCAGAGGTACCGAACAGGGTGCATGGCACAGACTGGGGGTTCAGGACATTCAGGTCGATGGAGCCATGTAGGGGTCTGTCTACACTAGCTCATTAATTCGAGCTAGGTAGGGTAATGAGGGCAACTGGAGTTGCAAATGAAGCCCAGGATTTAAATATCCCAGGCTTCATTTGCATGTTCCCGGGCGCCGCCATTTTTAAATCCCCCTTAGTCCGAACGAACTGCCCGCACCTAGACGCAGTTTAAAGTTAATCCGAACTAAATCCTTAGTTTGGATTAACTGTTACTCCTCATTCCACAATTAAATTAAATCCCAGGCTTCATTTGCAACTCCGGTCGCCCTCATTACTCTACCTAGCTCGAATTAATGAGCTAGTGTAGACATAGCCTAGATGAGTTTACTAGACATAGCAAAATGAAGCGGCGATTTAAATAATCGCTGCTTCATTTACATAAAAATGGCCGGTCGGCTGATTGTCGGCACAGCGCGGTAGTCTAGTCAGGGATCAGCTGACCCCAGAACCCTTTGTCATCAGATCCTTTATGCCTTATGAAAAAGGCATAAAGAGACAGAGGCCAGATGGCTCTCCTACCCAGATCAGCACAGGGAGCTGGGAGGAGAAGACCATTTTGGGGGAGCTGGGTGCGGATTTCGAGCCATGGTGGCGGGGAGGGGAGTGACGGATGTGGGTCACAAGCCTTGGGTTGGCCATGGCTGCCCTACTCCCCATCTTACAGTCAGCCCCGCCTACCCTTTGTTTCCCTTCTGGGGCAGACGTTGTGATCTCCTCGGGTTCGTCAAAACTACATCCCTTTTTCAAGAAAGTGCTTCATTTGCATAATGGGCGGCTGCAAAAACGCGGCTTTTTCAGGAAAAGATGGCAGTGTAGACGGGGATCTTTCAAACATTAACCCTTTTTTGCAAGATCCTGTAAACCTCATTTTTTGAGGAATTATGAAAATGAAGCGCGGGATATCTAAATTCCGGCTTCATTTGCAATTCTCAAACAAGGGATGTAGTTTCGACACACCCCTGTTGTCTGGCCGTAGGGTATGAGAAGCTGTATACACGTCTTCAGCCAGCCATCCCTCCCCCAGACAGTGTTGCAGGGCCCAGGGAAACCGAGGCACCCACAGAGTTGCCACAGAAGGGCACAGGCATAGAGAACACAAAGCAAAGAGCGTCGCTGTAAAGCAGATTGGATACGGTGAGGTCAGGAGTTACTACAATCCCCACAACAACACACATGCACGGCCAGACTGTACTGGATTAGATCTGCTCCAATCACCGTGGTATTAGAAACAGTAAGTGCCTGGTGTGACTCCCACGTCGCACGCACAGGGACTTGTCATTGCCGGGGCTTTTGCTGTGCCAGCAATTTTCAGGTTATTCTCTTTTCTGATTCACTCATCACCACCCAGCACAGGCCGATGTGCACGGGTCACTGACTCTGGACTTCACTAACTGCTCCTGGGCAGGTCACTTTGGGTGTCTGTCTGCACGCCCCTTGGCTGTGTCTACACTGGGCCACTTATTCCGGAAAATCCGCCGCTTTTCCGGACTAAGCTGCGAGCTGTCTACACTGGCCCCTTGAATTTCCGGAAAAGCAACAACGCTCTACTGTACAAAATCAGCCGCTATTCCAGAAAAACTATTCTGCTCCCGCTCGGGCATAAGTCCTTATTCCGGAACACTGTTCCGGAAAAGGGCCAGTGTCGACAGTCCAGTAGTCTTTTCCGGAAAAAAGCCCCGATCGCGAAAATGGCGATCGGGGCTCTTTTCCGGAAAAGCGCGTCTACATTGGCCACAGACGCTTTTCCGCAAAACGGGCTTTTCCAGAAAAGCAGCCTGCCAATGTAGACGCTCCTTTTCCGGAAAAACTGAAAACGGAATAGTATTCCGTTTTAAGCAGTTCCGGAAATTCATGCCAGTGTAGACACAGCCCTTGTGTGGGCAACACCTCTGTGTCCCGCAGAGCAACTCAGGAACACGGCACTTGAAGCACAAAGTTACTGAAGGAAACACTTCCCGTAGGGCCAGCACACAGCTCGCCAGGCCCAAGCCCAGACACTCAGGGGCAATGCTCAGTCTCGGTTTCTCTAGAGTTACGAATGAAGAAACTGGTGCCAGTTCTCAGCACGTCCCGTACTAGCTAGCGCCAAGCAGAGACACAGCGGAGACGGGGCAGGGCCCGGGCGTCAGGGCGGCTCAAATCAATTCCCGACTTACCGAAGGTCACAACACTCAGGCTCAGATTTACCCAAATCCCTTCGTTTGGGCCCTTGCATCTCTCCCAGCCAGAGGGCTGCAGGACGGGTGTCCCCGGGCCATGCAGCCCCCCCAGCCGCAGGTGGAGGGACAGAGGCGTGTCCCTGAGAGGGCTGGGGATGGAAATGGGGCTGGGGGAGAGTGGGGGAAACCTGCAAACCTGAAATCTCGCCTCTTTTATCCTTCCCCTTCCAGACACTCTGCCGGCTGCACTGGCGGCACAAAGAGGGTACAACCCAGGTGAGCTGCCTCAAAGCCTCATTCCCCTGTCGGAGCCAGGCCTGCTGGGCACAGCGGCGTCCCCCAGGACAGGCAGGCACCGGGCAGGCTGCTTAGCACCACTGGCCAAGCCGTAGCCAAACTACCCCCCTCCCCAAAACCTGAGTTTCCTCCAGTCCAGGGGCCACCTCCTGCACCCACTTCCTCATCCCAAGCCCCCCACATCCCCTGCCCAGAGCCCAAACCCCCAGCCAAGAGTCCTTCTCCCAAACTGGAGCCCCCTTCTGCGTCCCAAAACCCTTATCCCCAGGGCTACCCCAGAGCCCTCCGCCCCTCCAGCACCCAACTCCCTGCCTGAGCGTGCAGCCCCCTCCGGTATCCAACACCCTCGGCCTCCCCCCAGCCTGGAGCCCTGGGTCTGAGCGGAACAAAAGACACTTGTGAAAAGGGAAGAGGCACCGAGCAGTAACCCAGGGACACGCCACAGGCCCATTGGGCTGCTGCATCCCCTCACACGCGCCCGCCCCTGGCCTCGGCCTTGGCAGCACCAACCCTGAGCTGCTTCCTCCATCAGGGCCTGCTCCATCCCGCGGTGCAGCCCTTCCCCCCACAGGGCACATAAGAACATTGCATTGCCCCGCATCACGTGTGCCACGGCCCCTCCCTGCCGGGGAGTGAGCTAAACCCCTTGGGCTGGGCCGCTGCTCCCCACTCAGAGCCGGGCGCCCCTGGAGGCAGGAGAGTCCCTGAGTCACAGCCCAGCTGGGGCAGATTCTGTCCCTGACGCCATCGACCCCCCCCCAGGGCCGAGCTCTGCCCCTCACGCTCCGATTCTCCCCCCCCCCCCAGCCGACGTGACTCTGGATCCAGACACGGCGCATCCCAACCTCGTCTTGTGGGACGATGGGAAATCTGTGAAATGGGAACACGCAGAGCAGCCGCTGCCCGACACCCCGGAGAGATTCGACTCTTGGTTCTGTGTGCTGGGCCGCGAGGGCTTCACCGCGGGGAGACATTGCTGGGAGGTGGAGCTGAGGAATGGGGGACACTGGGGCGTGGGGGTGGCCAAAGAGTCGATGAACAGGAGGGGGGAGTTCAGCCGGAGCCCCCAGGGCGGGATCTGGGCTGTGTGGCGTTATAACGAGCGGTTCCTGGCTCTCACTGACCCTGAGACCCCCCTACAGCTGACCGCCCCCAGCAGGATCCGGGTTTGCCTGGACTGTGACCGGGGGCAGGTGACATTTATCGATGCTACAGCCGAGGCCCCGATCTTCACCTTCCCGCCGGGCTCCCTCCCTGGGGAGAGAATCCGACCCTGGCTCATGGTGGGGTGGGCAGTATTCCCATTCAAACTGCACCCCTGAAATCAGACCCTGTAGCGTCACACACCCCAGTGTCTAGGACCCTGGAGAACTCCCCTGTACCCAGGTCCCAGCTCCTCATTTCTATGGTTGCTGAAATCTCCCCTCCTCCCCCCGCCACACACACACTCCTTCGGGCCGACACTGGGAGTCTCCGCACGCTGACAGTGAGAACGGGGCCGGCTGCTCCCCGTGCACCTGTCGCTCACCTGGCGGGGGGAGGGGCAGCAAGAGGGGCCGGGTTCAATATCTGGGGGTCCCCTTTCAACAATGCAACACAGAACCGGCTCCTGGGCAAATCGCACCCACCCTGGCTTCCTCCTTTCCCCAGGGGTGCGCAGCCTTAGCTCTGCCCCAGACCCCATCCTGCCCCCCCAAAGCCAACCCCCAGCCCTGCCTCTTCCCAGCCCCACCTCTCTTCTTCCTATCCCCCACCCTATTCAGCATGTCCCACTCTCACTTGTCCCCCTCCCCTCAGCCATACCTGCGGCAGGTACGTGCAGGCAAGGGGCGGGGCCGAGTGGGGCGCGGCCGGTGGGTGCAGAGGACCTGCTCTGTGTCGAGTGTCGCTGCAGCCTGGGAGCGCGCACGGAGCTGGCGCCGCTGGTGGAAACGGGACTTTCCGTGGCAGGGGGGAGTCGCCTCTTTTCCCAGAGAGAAACCCAGGAGCCCAACGTGCTCCCAGAGACCAGCGGTCAGGGCCTCCGCCTTGCACCCTCAGGTTCTACAGCCACACGCCCCTTCCACGCCCCCCTCAGCTTGCCCCCCCTCCTATGCATCTCCGGTTGGCGAGGACTCGGGGGCCAGAGGTGCCGGGGGGATGGACAAAGGCCCCTAGCTTGCTCCAGTGTCCACACTCTTGCTCCAGTGTCACTGCCAGGAATGGAAGTGACTAGTCGACTCTCTGATAAGCAGAAGCTTAGTGGCTAGTGGACTAGTGATGTGACTAGTCACTCTCCCTCTTGCTGCCTCTATTGGAGAGAGGTAGTAAGGTGGGGGAGCAGGAGCTGGTGCTGGGGGGAGTCAGCCAAAGACGGTTCCCCCCAGCACTGTCTCCGCAGGGGAGATAGAGGCGCGGCAGGGAATGTCACGAGTGGGGACTGGATCCGTCTCTGCCTGCACCACTTGGGCTGCCGTTCTACTTTTGACATGGGCAAAAGCCCCAGCCGGATGCCCCCCCTGCACGGCTTCCGCTTTGACCCGTCAGAAGCATCCAGCAGTGCCCAGGTGCGGGTGCCCTCATCGACTCACCGAAGAGTCGGTGGAAATCCCAGCGCCTAGTCGATTAGCGAATTCATCAAAATTTCCCACCCCTCGTTACCTCCTTGCTGCACCCCTGACCCCGGCCAGCGGTCGCCTGCTCCTCCATGGGAACCTCCTTTGATCAGGCTCTTGAGGCTCTGCCCTGCCCCAGTGACTGTTTCTCTTGCTGGAGGGAGGGGGGTGTCCTTGCTGAAGCAGCCTGGGCAGAAACACGGCCCCACAAGTGAGAGCAGCACCAGAAAGCTCTGAGCCCAAGGAGACTCCTGTGGAGCTTTCTTCATTCTGTCCGTGGACTGCGGTTCCACCGGGCCTGGGTCTCTGGGGTCCAGGACACGCCGCCCGGCAGCGACAGCTCCCCCCCCACTCCCTTGTACAGGGAGATCTCGGCACATCAAGTAATGAGCCTGAACCACTATTGCTTACATTTTAGCAACCAAGCTCGCAGGCCCATAAATACACCTAGCCAGCCACGTCAGCATGACCACAGTTGGGGGGGGGGGGGGGGGTTTGAGTGCCACAGAGAGGGCAGCTTGACCCCACGTCCTTCCTGAGGCCCAAATCTCTAGTGTAGGGGTCTCCAACCTTTTTGAGCATGAGATCACTTTTTGAATTGAAGTGCAATCCAAGATCTACCTCAAATATAAATACCCTTGCCCCTGCCTCCTTCCCGCACCTTCTCCAAGGCTCTGCCCCTGCTCACTCCATCCTCCCTCTCTTGCCCATCCTCACTCACTTTCATCAGGCTGGGGCAGAGGGTTGGGGTGCAGAATCTGGTCTTGGATTAAGGGATCTGGAGTGTAAGACGGGCTCTGAGCTGCTCTTGAGGCAGGCAGTTGGGGGTTCTAGGTGCAGGCTCTAGGATGGCGTTTGGATGCAGGGGTGCTTGGGGCTAGGGCAGGGACTTGGGGGGCAGAAGGGGGGTTCATGACTGGGGTAGGAGTTTGGGATGTGGGCTCCAGCTGGGCACTGCTGGTGGTTTCTGGGTGGTGGTGCGGTGGGGCTAAAGCAGCCAGCAAACTCCATCCCACATCCTGCTGTGCCCCCCTCTCTGCTCTGGAGAAAGGATACAGATTTGAAGGGGCCCCTTGACATCAGCACCCCTCCTCTCTCTCCGCTGCCCTGCACAGAAAGCAGGAGGCTCCCCAGCGGGAGGGGCAGTTACAAGGCAAAGGGCAGGAGATGAACAGCAGTGTAGGGAAGGGGCATCTGAAGTGCTGGCACTTGACAGCCTCTTGGCCAAACTAGTCAGGATCACCTGTCAGAGGCTCCAAGATTGACCAGTAGATCCCGATCGACTGGTTGGTGACCGCTGCTCTAGTGAAATCCCTGAGGTATAAATTTAGAAAAACAGGAAGCTTGTCTAAATGCCCCAGGACAGAGACCTGTCAGGGCCCCAGGCATGGAGTCTCTGAAAAAGAAAAAACGCATCTGCTGAAAGTGATGATTAGATGAAAACCTCTTGCCTAACCTTTAAAAAGTGCTTGCCTGACACGTCTGAATGACATATTATTGTAATACTAATGGATGAATAAGGGAGAAAAGTTTGGGTTAGTGGGACAATTGGAGCGACACCTCTGTCACGAATCATGGGTAGCGTGAATGGTTAGCATGGGTGAATCATCAGTAAGTGAGCTGAGGAGAGGCTATGTTGAGGCCCAGACAAGAACCCCGGAGGATTATGGCTTGTTTACAACTTTAAGAGAAAGGACTGTGTGCAATAAAAGAACTGTGTATGTGGCTGAGGCAGCGTTTCCAGCTTTGCCAGATAAGAAAAAGTAACACGGGAAGAATCTAACCAAGGACAGACCATTGTTTCTCACTCGTGCTGAGGCAAGCGGTGAAAAAAACGATATTTCTGGATCGGTCGTGGACACACCAGTAAGAAGGGGGTGTCACTGATGGATATCACCCCACTTGGACTGTGTGCAACCAGTGGATGGCATCGTACCAGCCTGGCCCCTATCGAGGGGATATGTACCACACCGTTTCCCCCCACGAATTGGAGTCCATCGATTCAGTATATTGGGGTGACATGCACATCGTACTTCTGCCTCAACCAAATTAACCAACATTACCTGGCATCTGGCCAGCCCCAGAGGGTGTGTGTATGAGTGTGTGTGTTAAATTGGGTTAAGAATTAGATTTAAATTAAGTATTCCATTTAATTATTCCTTTTAAAGTATCTCACGGTTTGTTTTAATTGTTTAAGTACTAAATATCCATATACATATAGTGCTTTTAAAATTTCCTCCTGAATTGCTTGCAATAAACTTGTCAAGAGTACACTCTGTCTACTGTGGCTCTCTTGTTCGGTGAGCCGAGTATAATACACGGTCAGGAGCTCTGTTTGCTTGGCTTGATCACCCGAGCAGCAGCAGCGCCCTCTTGTGACACCTCGAGGACTTCTTCCGAGCAGCAGGTAGTTATTTCAAAATTGTTTCAAAATACTGTCAAGCTGGAGGACTTCTTACTCTGACTCCTGTAACTCTCACTGTATGAGGAATAGGGGAAGTTGTAGGACGAGAGCTCTATTTCAAAATGAGATATGCAGTTGACGTACCTCACTTATTTTGAGTTAAGCCCTGCTGTGGAGACGCACCCTAACGGGGTTCAAGAAAGAGCTGGATAAATTCATGGAGGTTAGGTCCTTCAGTACTTATTAGCCAGGATGGGTAGGGATGGTGACTCTGTTTGCCAGGGGTGGGAATGGGTAACAGGGGAGGGATCTCTTAATGATTCCTTGTTCTGTTCACTCCTTCTGGGGCACCTGGTATTGGCCACTGTCAGCAGGCAGAGCACTGGGCTGAATGGACCTTTGGTCTGACTCTATATGGCCACTCTCATGTTCTTATGTCATTAAAGAGCCCCCACCCTGCAGCACCCCAAGTGTGTCTGCATTCCTTATTCATTTTTTCCACACCCGTCATGATTTTATAGACCTCGCGCTCTCCCAGCTCCTCCACTTCAGCAGCGGCGCACAAGCGAGAAGCTGTTGCCAGGGCCCCTGCAAGGCAGGAAGAGCTTGGCCTGCCCCCCTCAGCCTGACTCGCTACTTGGCCCCTTTCCTGCCTCCCTGCCCGGGCTGTGCCCCCGATTAGGGGTTTGGAACGGGTCCCATATGAGGAGAGGTTAAAGCGACTGGGACTTTTCAGTTTAGAAAAGAGGAGACTGAGGGGGGATATGATAGAGGTCTATAAAATCATGAGTGGTGTGGAGAGGGCTGATAAAGAAAAGTTATTTATTAGTTCCCATAATAGAAGAACTAGAGGACACCAAATGAAATTAATGGGGAGCAGGTTTAAAACTAATAAAAGGAAGTTCTTCTTCACACAGCATGTTGTCAACCTGTGGAACTCCTTGCCAGAGGAGGCTGTGAAGGCTAGGACTATAATAGAGTTTAAAGAGAAGCTGGATAAATTCATGGAGGTTAGGTCCATAAAAGGCTATTAGCCAGGGAATAAAATGGTGTCCTTGGCCTCTGTTTGTCAGAGGCTGGAGAGAGATGGCAGGAGACAAATCGCTTGATCATTGTCTTCGGTCCACCCTCTCTGGGGTACCTGGTGCTGGCCACTGTCGGTAAACAGGATACTGGGCTAGATGGACCTTTGGTCTGACCCAGTACGGCCGTTCTTATGTTCTTATGTGCCGGTGGCCGACAGGGGCTGCGGCTGCGGGGACAGGGAAGAGGGGAGAGGGGGGGGGAAGGGAGGAAGAGGAGGGGCAGTGAGAACCCGGCGGCAAGAGGGTCCAGCCACCTCTTTGCTGCTTTTTTTTTAATTCCGAAATAAGCAGGCAGTGTAGATGCACCCTGAGTGCCTAGGCAAAAGTGTGGGGCCAGGCAGATGTGTTGGAGGAGTCCCTGTCAGTCTGGACTCGTCACACGTCATGTAAAGGCGCCGCAGCGTCTGTAAAGGGAAAGAGCAGGAGAACACGCCCAGAAAGGCGGCACTGACTGATTCAAAGTGCAACCCGCCCTTTTCTCAGCAGAAGGAAGTGAGACTAAACTCTCTGGTCTCCCCTGCACCAGAAGCCATGGCTGCTGCGAATCCAGCAAAAATGCTCCAGGATGAAGTGACCTGTCCCATTTGCCTGGAGTATTTCAACGATCCGGTGGCTCTGGACTGTGATCACAGCTACTGCCGAGCCTGCATCACGCAGTCCTGGGGGGGACCCACCGCAGACTTCTCCTGCCCCCAGTGCAGACGGGCCTTTCCCCAGGGGAACTTCAGGCCGAACAGGCAGCTGAGGAGTATTGTGGAGGCAGCCAGAGAACTCAGGTTGCAGGCAGGGAGGGAACCAGCCACAGAGAGACTGTGTGAGAAACACCAGGAGCCTCTCAAACTCTTCTGCAGGGAGGATGAAATCCCCATCTGCCTGGTGTGCGACAGATCCAAGGGGCACCGAGCTCACACTGTGATTCCTGCCGAGGAAGCTGCCGAAGAATTCCAGGTAGGGAAATGCTGACTGGGATCCCTGCCCTCCTGGGACTGAGGGGAGCACTGGGGAGCAGCTCCCGCCCTGGGAATCTAGCCGATAGGATCAGGGCTGGGACTGCAGGAAGCAGGGACGGCCTGGGGATAGGGCACCGCAGCAGGGTCACTGCCTTCTGAGTGCCCCTCGTGGCATGGGGTAGCCCTGCCTCAGTTTCCCAAAAAAGACCCACAGTGGCATTTTATGTGGCCAGTCACAGCCCTGCTCTCCCAGACGGGACTCTCAGGACTTTGAGTCTGGAGTTTGCTCTTATCATCCTCACAAGATCCCAGGTCTCCTCTGTATGCTCCAGGGGCCTCCTCCCTCTGGCTTTCCCTGGGCTTCTGTTTGACCTACCCCAGGCCGGGTTGGATCCCAGAACCCCTCACCCTGCCCTTCATTGTCCCTTCCTGGGGAGGAGAATTGATTATGTCTCAGGTGGGGCTGACAACCAATGTTCCTTCTAATATTTTCTATCTGTGTGTGGAATCATTTTTGTTCTGTGCGCCAAAGCATGTGTGGCTGTGCACCACTCGTAGAAACACCTATTGCCAGTTGTGGGTGACTGGGCGTGCTGCTAATCAGCTGGGCAGCACTGGAATCTCTCCTGGGTGCTGCACAAGAACCTGGCTTACAGGGACCCTACTGAGATCTCCTCTTTGAAAGGGCCAGCCAGCCTGTGCCCAGACTTGTCCCCACCTACCTCTCCTGAGCCACTGGGAGAGTCCCAGTCATGCAGGTTTCTCTTTGGGATTTCTCTCTGTAGATTTAGTGGGCCCACCACGTGCCCATGCTGGTGTTAATGGCAATGGCAATAATTGGTACTTAGTAGAATGCACATTTGTCTATAGCACTGGCCTCTCTGGGCCCCAGGGAGCAATTGGAGCCCCGTGGGGCCAGGCACCCTACGGACAAGCCAGCCAGAGAGAGCTCCTAGCCAGAGCCACAACATCATGAACATGAGCCGCAGCAGGCGGGTAAAGAAAGAACCGGGGGGCACTGAGGATTGTTTGCAAACACCTGCAATTGCCAGAGCTAGGTCATCACGGGTGGCTGCCAGGCCAGATTTCCACAGTGTCTGCCTGGCTGAGTCCCTCCCTCTGTCCCCCCCCCCCCCCGCCCAAGTGCCCCGGCCTCTCTGCAGGTCCCCGATGCTCGCGGTGTCCCTCCTCTCCTCCAGCACCCTCCCCTGCGATCTCCCCCTGCCCCCGCGCATGCAGCCTCTGAGGATGTGACCCCAGCTCCCTACTGTAACAAGGTCCGACAATTTCAAACCCTCTGAAAACACTTCCAGGGTCTATTACTGTGACTCTGTGTCTCCGATCCCATAAACCTGCCGGACCCTGCAGTGGCGAGTACAGTGCGTGGTTGTGCTAGGCCAGCTCCCCTTTAGTCCTTAGACTAACAATAACAGAAATATAATTAAAATCTTCACTGGCAGGACATTAAGAAAAAGGGTTGAACCAAAAATGATCTAATATGAAATGATTAGGAAATCTCACATTTGATGTTTTGCTTAGTCACATGAAATGTTTCTGCGTCTCCAGGAAAGGCTCCAGGCCCAGCTGAAAACTCTGAGAGCCGAGAGAGAAAAGCTGCAGGGACTGAAAGGGAGCAAGGAGGAGACCAGCCAGGAGTATCTGGTAGGTGCCCGGCGTTATTACCCTGCTGTTGTACGAGCCGGAGGGAGCTGATCTTGAATCCAACATTAAGGAGCAGCCCTAGACTGGATTACGGTTTCTCTTCATCAGCCAGGGAATGAGCACCCGGAAATCACAATTCATTGCTTTAGCAGAATCTCTTTAGGGTTGGGCCCTAAACCAGCCGCTTCCACCCTCTGTGCATTTGTGGACCCCTTTAGAAATGTCAAAGGGAGGTTCTGCCTTCTGAGTGCTATTAGCCAGGGGATAAAATGGTGTCCGTGGCCTCTGGTTGTCAGAGGCTGGAGAGGGATGGCAGGAGACAAATTGCTTGATTATTGTCTTCAGTCCACCCCCTCTGGGGCACCTGGTGCTGGCCACTGTCGGCAGACAGGATACTGCGCTAAAGGACCCTTGGTCTGACCCAGTACGGCCGTTCTTATGTTCTTATGACCCTTTTGAAAATTGAGGGTATGTCTAGACTACATGCCTCTGGCGACAGAGGCATGTCGATTAGGCTACCCGGCATAGGCAAAGAAGCAGGGATTTAAATAATCCCCACTTTATTAAAATAAACATGGCCACTGTGCTGTGCCGACGATCAGCTGAGGCTTACAGAATCGGTCAGCAAAGGCTTCCCGCATCTAGACTACCACGCTGTGCCGGATCAGCTGATTGTCGGCACAGCGTGGGGGCCATGTTTATTTTAATGAAGCACGGATTATTTAAATCTCTGCTTCTTTGCCTATGCCAGGTAGCCTAATCTACATGCCTCTGGTGACAGAGGCATGTAGTCTAGACATACCCTGATTTGAACAGAAGCAAGCAAAGTATAAGGCTTTCACAGACAAATGGCAGGATGCTAAGGAACCTAAGTCTGAGTGTGGTTCCTTCGTTAGAGCAAGAAAACCTGGAATTTTACGCAAAGGGGACCATACATTCACATCTCTTAAAATCATAGGGTATGTCTACACTACTCCGCTAGTTCGAACTAGGAGGGTAATGTATGCATACCGCACTTGCAAATGAAGCCCGGGATTTGAATTTCCCGGGCTTCATTTGCATAAGCGGGGCGCCGCCATTTTTAAAACCCCGCTCGTTCGAACCCCGTGCAGCGCGGCTACACGGGGCACGAACTAGGTAGTTCGGACTAGGATTCCTATTCCGAACTACCGTTACTCCTCGTGGAATGTAGTATTTAAGTGTTTTCAGGGTAATATTTCTGCCAACAGTATAGTGTCTTGTTCCATATTTGTTGTGTGGTTAGAAGAACAATGTTTATTTTATAATTGGGAGAGCTTCCTAAGAGAGGAGGGAATGTGGTGTTTTAGGTGCTGCTTGTAATTATTAGAACTGGGAGCACTGGCTTTTGGGATTCTGGAAGCACAGGAAACAGGAAGGAGTGGGGAGGAGATGGTCCAGGGCTGAGAGAGCTACAGAGGGGAGCAGCAGCAGCTTTATAAAGAGGTTTCACCTTTGGGAAATAAAGGCCTGTTGAAGTTTGTTACTACCTTGCTTGCATGAGACATCGATAAGCAACAACTGATATTAACAAACTGACAGAAGCACAAATTTGATTTTTTGCTCGGTCCAATTAACTATTTTTGGCAAAAATCAAAATGTTTTGTTTCAACTTGACCATTTCCTCAAAAATAATTTTAGAAAGCACAAGGACAGTTTCAAAAATAAGTTTGGATTTGCCATGGATTTCTTTCTGCAGCATAACAACAGGTGACATCGCCAGTGATTCGTGAAATGTGTCTTTGGTGACAAATCTGCATTTTCCCAGGAAAAAAATGTAATGCAGAAAACATCACCAAGGGCTAGTGCCGAGTCCTGCTCCCTGCTCCCTGCTGCTTTGGATCAGCATCGCTGAGGCCATGAGCCACTCACGATCCAAAGCACGTCAGACATGGCCACGTCCTTTATGAGAGTCTGGGGCCAAACGGGAAGACGTGAGAAAATTCTCTCTAGTAACTGCAGGAGACTGTTCACTGTCGGGTGACTTAGAATTTGCAGAGATTCTCCTGCACACTCAGCGCTCTGTGAAGGGCCCCAGGCTCCATCCATGTCCCCCTAGCGGTGGTGATGTTCTTCCTTTGGTTCTTCTTCCAGAAACAGACACGAGCCGAGCGGCAGAAGATTGTGGCCGAGTTTCAGCAGCTGCGGCTGTTCCTGGAGGAACAAGAGCGACTCCTGCTGGCCCAGCTGCAGAAGCTGGACGAGGAGCTTGTGAGGCTCCAGACTGACACTGTCACCAAACTCTCGGAGCAGATTTGCCGTCTCAGCGAGCGGATCCGGGAGTTGGAGGAGAAGTGTCAGAAGCCAGCGAGTGAATTCCTGCAGGTGAGGCTGCGGGGGAAATCCCCCAGCTCCCACCACAGAGACAGGACAGCCCCTAGCAGGTGGGCACAGGAGTCAGAGGTCACACAGCAGCTCTGCGTGCACCTTCCTGACATGGGAATTGTTGTTTTGTGCAGACCCGCAGGCACAGAGCTGTTAGAGAAGGGGAAGTCCCATTTGCTCAGGGGATCCAAAGCCTAGTTTCCCCTCACTCGAAAAATCCCTCCCTTGGAATTCACAGTGTGTGTCAGGACTGAAACTCTCTCTCTCTCTTTCTCGCAGGACATCAGAAGCACCTTGAGCAGGTCAGTGGCTCTCACACCTCACAGCGCTGGGAAACACTTGTCGCTGCCTCTCCCCAGGGCTCCACAGCAGAACGTGCGGGAAGGTCACATTTGGGATTCAGATCTCTGACCCATTTAACCCTGAGGCCCTTGCCCCTTTGCAGACGACTCTGCAACTCCCCAGGGGAAGGCGCAGACTGGCCTGTGGTACATTCTACCATGTCACCGCCCTGGGGACTGGCTGCCCCAGGACTGAGGGGTGGGACATGGGCCTGTCCCTGCTGTCCAGGGCAGCAGGGATCCAGCGTCTTTCCTGCCCGAGGGCTGTTTGGAGACCTGTGTGGGATGAGCTGGGGTCTCAGTCTAGTCCCTAGTGGGCAGATTCCTACAGCCCTTCCCCTGGGAACCTCCCGTCCCTCAGCGCCTGGAGGCCCAGAAGTGAGCTGGCCGCGGAGACTCAAATACTCACTAACCAGAAGTTAAGAACTGAGTCACTCAAGGCTGGATCACAGCAGCTCCCGACCTGTGGGCCACAGACCCCTATAGGTTGCCAAGTGTCCGGTATTGGTCCGGACAGTCCGGTACTTGCGGCCTCTGTCCGGTAAAATGTCCAATATTTTCTGTTTCTCTTGGTCGGAAGGGCGCTTGGGCCATTTTCCTCCTGCCCCGTCTGGTGGGGGCGTGGAGAGCAGGGAGCCTGGGGACTTAAAGGCACAGTGACGCTTTTTTGGGTTGTGGTTGTGGGGTTTTTTTGCACCCACCATGTGAGGGGTAGGTTTTTTGTGAAGACTCTCGACCCTTTGTGGCCCATGATGGTACTGCAGGGGATCTGGGGAAAGTCCAAAAGTAAGGATTGGGCTAGTGACAGTGAACCCAATGCTTCTTTTTCTTTTCCTTTTCTTTTTTTATACCCGGGGGGGGGGGGGTCTGTGAAATTTTCATAGATTAAAAAGGGGCCCATATGGTCGAAAAGGCTGGGAACCACTGCAGGGTCACCATGGGACGTTGTGTCTCCCCAGGTGTGAGGAGGGGCAGGCCCAGCAGCCGGAGGAGATGGCTCCTGAATTGGAAGAACAAGTCCGTGGTTTCTCCCAGAAAGTGATTGTGCTGTCGGAGACGCTGAGGGAGTTCAAAGGTACCTGGGGGGGATGGAGGAGGGGAAAATGAGACCGTGGAAGGAGAATGGTGCTGGTCAATTGGTTCATTATTAGATGAGGCTTCCATATAATTGGGGGTGAATGGCCCAGACTTGGGTTCCAAGATACTCAGGTTGATTAATTCAAACCCTTGTTTGTTCAGAAGCAGCCTTTGCGATGACAGTGACAGTGAGAGTGAGAAATGACAGAGAGAAACACGCCCAGTTCCCTTCTCTTGGGACACAGGCGGATCATGGTGCATTTCTCCTGAGATAGTAGGAGTACCACTGACCATATCTGATTGGTTATAATCATCCAGATTATACCCGGATGAGTTCTGTTCCAATCCCCTTTGTGTGACTTGTACACGGCACACTCAGGAACTTTCAATTGCTGGAGGGTTTTTGCTTCTCCAAGCAATTTTCAAGTTACTCTCTTTTCTGATGTGCAGGGGTCACTTCTCCACAGGGGGGATCTGGACGTCTCTCCCTGGCCTGGGCAGGTCACTCTGGGTGTCTCTGCAAACACCTTGTGTGGGCAACACACCTGTGTCCTGCAGAGCAACTCAGGAACGTGGCACTTTAAGAGCAAAGTCCCTGTAGGAAACATTTCCCTTATGGCCAGCACATGGCTCTCCAGGCTCAATCCGAGCCAATCACCATCAATGGGGGCGAGGGGGACAATAATTATTGGTGGGGCCCGCTCCAAGATTTTGGAAAGTGGCCAAGGGCCACACTTTGCTGTGGTGGGGATGCAGGGTCTAGGTTGGAGGTTGGGTGCAGAAGGGCACACGGGGTAAGGGACTGGGGTGCAGGAGATGGGGTGGGGTCTGACAGGGAGTTTGGGGTGGTGACCTGGGTCTGGGAATTGGGGTGCAGGGTCTGGGAGGGAGCTGTGACCTGGGGCAGGGGGTACACAGGGCTTGGAGGGTGACCTAGGGAATTCAGCTGGGACGCAGGAGGGGCTGGGGTGCCAGAGGCAGGCTCTAAGTAGCTCCCAGCCGGCAGCCCTGCAGCACCCCCAAGGCAAGTTGGGCTCCCTGCCTGCTGCAGCCCCACATCCCTAAAATTGCAGGCTGCTCCCTCCATGTGGCTCTCAGCTCTGGGAGGGGGAAGAGGCTTGTGCTGCCCCCCTCCCGCAGGCCAATCTCTCAGTTCCTATTGGTCGGTTGTTTCCAGCCAATCGGAGCTGAGGATTGGGCTGGGGGCGGGGAGATCAAATGAAGCCCCCCCCCCCCCTCGCTGCAGAGCCCAGAGCTGCATGTGCCTGAGGGTCCCGGCAGAGGGGGTGGGGGATTCGGTGGCCTGATTCAGTGGGGGCGGGGAGGGACAGAGGGACGTGGGACGTGTAACACTGGGCCCCTGGCTCTCTGCTCCGTGGCCCAGGCACACGGAGCCTTGTAACCAGGAGGAGACTCTGCCTGAGATTGAGCCAAGCCCAGCCCCAGCCCTGGCAGCCACTGAGCAGCGGGTCACAAGTGGCCTCCCCGCCCTGCTCTGCCGGCACAGGGTGAATCTGGCCCATGGAGCCCACCACCCCCTGCCTCAGTTTCCCCAGGGATAAACAGCTCCCAGTGAGAGCCAGGATCTCACACTCTCTGAACCTCCCTTTAGCACCAAGGGACCTAAGTGCCGAAAGCGGCTTTGATGCCAAAGGCTCTGCAGGACCTAGGTACTGACAAAAGACTGGAAGCGAGCGAGGCCTGAGTGTGTCTGCCACACGACAACCCGGCTCTGGGCTCCCCGTGCAAACCTGAATCTCCCCCTCCCCTCCCCCAGACTCTCTGCCGGATGCACTGGAGAAAGCCCCAAGAGCGCACAGACCAGGTGAGCTGCCTCGGGCCTCATGCCCCCCTCGGAGCCCCACACACGCCCCTCCCCAGCCTCCTCCAGCCCAGGGGACACCTCCTGCCATGGCTGGGACAGAGACACCCCCGTTCCCTCCGCACGGCGCCTGGGCACCCCCAGGGCAGCACTCGCCTTCGTCAGCCTCTTCCCGCCCCGCCCAGCTGGGGCTGGTCCCTGCCCCTCCCTGCTGGCTCTGCGGGGTCCGGGCGCCGGGCCGGAGGCGGAGCAGCCTGGTGGGGGGCAGGTCGGAGCTCGGCCCGGAGCCCCAGTGCGGCGGGAAAGGAGCCGAGCCCAGACGGGCCGTGGGGGGGAGACGTGTCCCAGGGGGAATCGCAAACCCTGCCCAGATCAGCTGGGACCCAGGGACATTTCAATGGGGCGGGGCCTGGATTCAGCCAGCCCTGACCAGGCAGTTTCCATCTGTCCCTCTGGGGTCCCCGGCCCAGGGAGAGGGGGCAGATTCCCAGTGTCAGGGCCCCTCTGACCCCTTCTCTCTGCCACGGCCCCTCCCTGCCGGGGAGTGAGCTGCCCTTGGGCTGGGCCAAGACCTCAGGGCTGCTCCCCACTCAGAGCCGGGCGCCCCTGGGGGCAGGAGAGTCCCTGAGTCACGGCCCAGCTGGGGCAGATTCTGTCCCTGACGCCATCGACCCCCCCCAGGGCCGAGCTCTGCCCCTCACGCTCTGATTCTCCCCCCCCCCAGCCAACGTGACTCTGGATCCAGACACGGCGCATCCCCAGCTCGTCCTGTCGGAGGACGGGAAACGTGTGACATGGGAACGGACACGGCAGCCACTGCCCGATCCCCCGGAGAGATTTGACACTTTGGAATATGTGCTGGGCCGGGAGGGCTTCACCTCGGGGCGACATTGCTGGGAGGTGGAGGTGGGGGACGGGCGATGCTGGGCTGTGGGGGTGGCCAGAGAGTCTGTGCGCAGGAAGGGAGGGTACAGCCTGAGCCCCGAGGGCGGGATCTGGGCTGTGGGGTGGTGGGGGGAAGAGTTCTGGGCTCTCTCTGACTCTGTGACTGCCCTGCCTCTGGACCCCCCCAGCAGGATCCGGGTTTGCCTGGACTGTGGCGGGGGGCAGGTGACATTTATCGATGCTGGAACCGAGGCCCCGATCTTCACTTTCCCGCCGGGATCCCTCCCTGGGGAGAGAATCCGACCCTGGATCTGGGCGGGGTGGGGCACCACGCTCCGACTGTCTCCATGACAACAGCCCCTCTAGCCTTACACACCCCAATGTCTGTGACCCTGAAGGACTCCCCTGTACCCCGTCCCTGGGTCCTCCTCTCTACGGTTCCTGAAACCTCCTCCCCCTCCCTGGAGCAGCAGAAGGAGCAGAGTTGAGGGTAGGGCAGGGCTAAGGACAGGCAGAGCTGGGAGCTGGGCAGATCTAACAACCGGGCTGGGAACAGACACGGGTGGGGGCCGGGCTGGGGACAGGCAGAGCAGGGGGTTGGGCTGGAGACAGGCGGAGGTGGGGGTGGCAGGAGACAGAGTTAACCCATCAGGCTTGTGGAGAAGCTGGAAGCTCTGCAGCAGCAGGAGGTGATTTGCAGGGCTCGGCGAGCGGTGGTGAGCCCTGCTCGCCAGCCGTGCGGTTCCGCGCGCTGCACATGCACTGAGTGCACTGCGCGGCCGCACCGGGCTCTAATCTACTCGCCGCGGGCGAGTAGATTAGCCTAATTGTCGAGCCCTGGTGATTTGCAGAGATCTGGGTCCATTGGGACAGCCAGGGTATGTCTACACTACAAAGTGAATTCGAACTCACAGCCGTTAGTTCGAATTAACTTTCATAGCGTCTATACATACAAACCGCTAGTTCAAACTTAATTCGAACTAGGTAAACCTCATTCCACGAGGACTAAGCCTAGTTCGAATTAAGTAGTTTGAATTAAGGGTTGTGTAGCCCCTTAATTCGAACTAGTGGGAGGCTAGCCCTCCCCAGCTTGCCCTGCTGGCCACTCTGGGCACCACCAGGAAAACTCTTCTGCCCCCCTCCCGGCCCCGGAGCCCTTAAAGGGGCACGGGCTGGCTACGGTGCCCGTGCCAGGTGCAAGCCTGCCAGCACCCAGCCAGCAGACCCTGCACCTGGCACGGCACGAGCCAGCCACCTGCTGCCACCCAGCCCTCCGCCTCTTCCCGGGACCAGGCTGGCGGCTCCCGGGAGCCTGCTCAGGACCGC
This sequence comes from Pelodiscus sinensis, assembly GCF_052426305.1. Classification (NCBI taxonomy): domain Eukaryota; kingdom Metazoa; phylum Chordata; order Testudines; family Trionychidae; genus Pelodiscus; species Pelodiscus sinensis. Next base: position 4,046,141 of record NC_143070.1, read on the forward strand.
AAGAGGCGGGCACCCGCCTGGTCTGGTGCAGACACCGTGGACCTCATCCACGACCTCCTCACTAGGCACAGGAAAGTGGCCGTCTAGGGCAGGATAGCTGCCAGCCTGGCTACCCAGGAGCAGGTTTGCATGAAAATCAAGGTGGTCCAGTGAGATCCCCGACCCTGAGCCCTGAGCGTAGAACATAAAAACATAAGAATGGCCGTACTGGGTCAGACCAAAGGTCCATCTAGCCCAGTAGCCTGTCTGCCGACAGCGGCCAACACTAGGTACCCTGGAGGGGATGGACCGAAGACAATGACCAAGCCATTTGTCTCGTGCCATCCATCTCCAGCCTTCCACAAACAGACACCAGGGACACCATTTCTACCCCCTGGCTAATACCACTCCATGGACTCAACCTCCATGACTTGATCTCACTTCTCTTTAAACTCTGTTCTAGTTCTAGCCTTCACAGCCTCCTGCAGCAAGGAGTTCCACAGGTTAACTATTTGCTTTGTCAAGAAGAACTTTCTGTTGTTAGTTTGAAGCCTGCTACCCATTCATTTCATTTGGTGTCCTCTAGTCCTTCTATTATGGGAACTAATGAAGAACTTTTCTGTATGCACCCTCTCCACACCACTCATTCTTTTATAGACCTCTATCATATCCCCCCTCAGTCTCCTCTTTTTAAGCTGAAAAGTCCCAGTCTCTTTAGCCTCTCTTCGTATGGGACCTGTTCCAAACCCCTGATCATTTTAGTTGCCCTCCCCTCTCCCACCCTCTCTCTTCCCCTCTCCCACCTCCTTTTCCCAGTCTCCCCCAGTTCTGTTCAATAAAGAGAGTTTCTATTTTTGAACACACGTGTCCTTTATTTTGTACATCAGGAAGGGGGGCTAGGGAGGGGTAAGTGGAAGGAGGTGAAGGTGGAATGGGGTACGAGCCCCCAATGGGGAGGACTGGGCTGGCTCTGCAGGCTCCTTGGGGTGGAAGCTCTCCTGCAGCCCCCCAAGTGCCCTCCCCCGGATGGCAGCCTGCGGCAAATGCAGCCGGGCTGATGGCCGAGTGCTGTGATGTGCCAAGTGTCGGCACTCAGGGCACTCCAAGCCAGGACTGCTTTGCAAGCGGGGAACCCCTGAGAACTGTCTGTCCGGGGTGGGGGTCGGGTCCCTTTAAGCACAGCCCTTGGCTAGCCTGAGACAGCATCTCCACGCTCTAAGTCCTAATCTGATGCCCTGCCGGCACTGCTTCCGGCCAGCCTTAACCCCGGTTCAGGGTCCACTCAGTGTGGACATGCTAGTTCGAATTAGCAAAACGCTAATTCGAACTAGTTTTTAAGTGGATGCACTAATTTGAATTAGCTTAGTTCGAATTAACTAATTCGAACTAAATTAGTTCGAATTAGCGCTGTAGTGTTGACATAACCCACTCTAGTTTGAACTAGGGTGGTTAATGTAGGCAACCGGAGTTGCAAATGAAGCCCGGGATTTGAATTTCCCGGGCTTTATTTGCATGTTGCTGGGCGCCGCCATTTTTAAATGCCGGCTAGTTCGGACTCCATGCCCACGGCTACACGCGGCACGGACTAGGTAGTTCGGACTAGGCTTCCTATTCCGAACTACCTGTACTCCTCGTCGAACTAGGGTGGTAGTGTAGACATACCCCAAGTGATGAGAAAAAACCCACGGGGAGAGCACTTGGGAAATCTCCCCCCTAAGGAAAAAACCAGGGCACAACAATTAACCGATGCCAGGTTAATACAAAGAAACGAGAAAACGTTTATTGTGGTGATGGCGCGTGGGGGTTCCCGATTCTGCCCCCCTGTAGCAGCGGGAACAGGCTCCACCAGCCAGTAGAACGGGGGTTTATTGCTTCTCCAGGGTACAGCCCAGCACAGACGTGATGTGGCGACAGGAGTCAGGGCCAGGCAGCCTCAGACCCTCGGGGTGGGGGGTCAATCATCCCTGGACCCTCGCCCTCAGCTTCGGTTGTTCCCTTCATGTTTCCCAGCCAGCAACTGCCCCTTCCCCCCAAAACCTCCCTCCTCTGTCCCCTCCCTGCCCTCCACCGGTCGGACAGGTTGGGTCTTGGCCTAGGACGGTGACCGTAGGCAGCCGGGCTGCTGGGCCGTGCTACCGACACCGGCCAGTAGGGGTCACCCCAGCCCACACAGCCACCAGTGGGTGCCCCAAGGGTACCACAGTCATCACCACAACACTCCTGTTGCAAGCAGAGCGACCAGCTAGAAAAGTCCCCCAGTGATGTCCCCGTGGGGGGACCCGCCCCGGGCCAGGGCTGGGTTACAAAGGCGAGCGCGGAGCTTTGGCGCTGAGCAGGCTGGAGCGAGGGGAGAGTCCAGAGCCCGGCAGGAGATTCAGTCGGGACCCTCCGCGGCTGCAGGGCCCACGGCTCCGCCAGACATTAGGAGCTGGGCAGGGAGAGGCAGGGTCAGGCGGGCAGGGCCGGTCACACTGGACGGCTCACGGGTGCTCGGGGGAGGGGGGCTCTGACCAGGGCCCACGTGGAGGGGAACGGACCCAGCAAGCCGGTCACCCACCCCCGTGCGGCAGCCACCCTGCTTGGGACCCGCCTTTGTGGGCGACCAGGGGTTGGCTCCCCAGCCGGCAGGTCAGAGGGGCAGGCCCTGGGGGACTCTGGAAAGGGACCCGGGCCCTCCCTGAACCCCACCTCCTCCATCCCCCATCACTTCCCCTGGGTGCTGGGGTTGCACCCTGGTTGCTGCCTGGAGGGCGAAGGACAAGGGGGGGTTAGAGACTCTGTTCCTGACCCCCCCGGTCCCTCGTGCCAGCATCCCCCTGCCCCAGGTGGGTATGAGGCTGCCCCAGGTGAGAGGCTGCACTTAGCCCTGAGGTGTGGGGCGACGCAGGGAGCTGGCGGGAGTCGGGGGAGTTACACGTGGGGCTGGTACCTGCTCCCTGGGCTAAGACCCTGCTCCGCCCCAAGACTGGGCACACGGGGATGGGGCTTTCAGAAGCACCTTGGGAACTCAGGAGCCCAAACCCCAGTTAATCAGTGGGGCTGACGCTCCTGCTTCCCCCCTCCGCCCCCTGTCAGTGTAGGACACGTCCCACCAGCCCCCAGCCGCAAGGCCAGGAGCCAGGCTAGACACCCCCAGAGCCACAGCTGGCCAGATGCAGCCGACGGGAGGGGCGGGGGGCAGACTGCTGAGCCCCAGGGGACACAGTGAGTGGCACAGGGATGGGGGAAGGACTCAGCACTCACCCGCGGCTTGTCTGTGGTGACATCGCTACTTCCCTGCAGGGGAGACAAGGCAGAGCATGAGCGCAGTGGCTCCTGGGGTAGGACCTGGCTCCAGCCCGTCCCCACGGCCCATCCTGGGGGAGGTGACAGCCAAGTGACAGTTTAGTGAGCCCCGCCCAGAGGCTCAGAGCACCCACACAGGCAGGGAGCTCAGCTGACCGGCTGGGGAGCGGGGCGCCTGAGCAGCCCCACACCAAGAGCTCGTAGGGAGGGGAGATGAGGAGAGAATACGTGGGGTGGGGGGAGCTGTAGGGGAGTTTGGGGAGTCCCACCCCGCAGCATTTCAGGGGCCTGCTGCAAACGGAGACGTGCTCAGCACCATCCCCAGGGCGCAGGAATGGGGCGGGTCCAGGGGCCACGGAACAGACAGCAAGGCCTGTCCAGCCATTCTGCCTTGGGGGGTCCTGTCTGCGTGGCTGGGTCCCGCTCCCCGCTCTGAGCCCTGCGACTGGGCACAACAGGGAGAGGAGAAAGAGCCTGAAGCAGGGGCCTGTCGTGAGACCTGAGGCCTGAACCCAAGTGAGCAGGAATTGCGCCAGGAGCAGCAAGTCGGTGCCTGGGACGTGAACTCGGCACTAGCCCGGCTAAACCGCGCGGACGTGCAAACGCCTCCCGCCAAGAAGGGCCCCGTGAGGGAGAGGAAACGCTGGGGGGGGGGGGGGTCTCCCCTGGGCCTACAACTTCTCCCCGGGGAGTCCTGGGCCAGTGCTGGGGACGTTGCTGTGGGCTCAGGCCCTGGCCCGACTGCAGAGCTCGGTGGGAAGGGACACGCCAGGGCCCCCTGCCACTCCTGCATCTGCAGCCGCTTTGTTGCGGAAAACGTGGCCTGTGTACACGGGGCCAAAGTTTGGGAAAACTTGCTCTGTTGGAGGGGTGAAACCAGGCACAGCAACTCCCCTTCCCCAGCCCCTCTGAGCCCCCACATCCCTCCCCATGGGCACCGCGCCCTCGGTCCGGTCCAATGTTCATACCACCAAACCCTACCACCCCTTGAGCCCTCTGCTAGCCTTGCAGGCAGGCCCTCTGCACAGCCGGTGCCCCACTCAGACCCCTGCTAGAAGGCCCCGCACTCACCCCCGCTCTGGCTGAGGGGCTTACCCCCGGTCTTTGGGTCACTGTCCACTTTGGGCTCGTCCTGGAAGAGTTTGCAGATCCCTGTGGCGAGAATGCAGGAGGGTATCAGGAGGGTGAAAGTGCAATTGGAAGTACAGTTAGCAAGGGATGTGAAAGGGAACAAGAAAGATTTCGACAGGCGTGTCAGCAAGAAGAGGGGGAGCAGAGGGGGGTTGGGCCCTTACTGGATGAGGGAGGAAACCTAGTGACAGACGAGGTGGGGAAAGCTGAAGGACTCAAGGCTTCCTTTGCCTCTGTCTTCACGGACATGATCAGCTCCCAGACTAAGGCACTAGGCAGCGCAGTACGGGAAGGAGGTGGGCGGCCCTTGGCGGGGAAAGATCAGGTCAGGAACTATTTAGAAGAGCTAAACATACACAAGTGCATGGGCCCGGATTTAATGCACCCGAGGGTGCTGAGGGAGCTGGCAAATGCCATTGGTCACAGCTGGCAGCCAGGAAGCCCATGAATGCTGATTGGGGGAGAAAGTTTGAGGGCAGGGTCAGACCTCCCCCCCACTCTCCATCCTCTGGCTCCCCACATCCCTCCCCCAGTGCTGAGCATCAGGTGGGTGAGGGGCACAAGGCAGGCGGCTCAGGCCCAGGGGCTGGAAGCGGACACCAGGCACACCCTTGCCAGGCACAGGGGGGCAGCCGAGCAGGGCTATTAACGCCCGAGCCATTAACACCCTGCCCGGACACCACACACCAGAGCATTCGCTGTGTGGGCAGGGGCCCCGTTGTCCTGTCTGTGCCCAGCTGAACCTAGGACGGAAACCTGCCCCCGTGTGGTCACTGCCCCCCTCACCCACAGGCAGGGAAAGACCCCATGGATCCTGGCTCCCAGCCCCCCTGCTCTAACCACTAGTCCCGCTCCCAGCCTGGCACACAGCCGTGCCCTGACCCCAGTGTGTTGCTTCCCAAGCCCCAGGGCTGTTTGCAACATTTCTGGGAACTATTTGGGTTGGTCCCCCCTGGGGGCGACTCTGGGCCCGGGGCTGTTTGCCCCGTGCGGCGGCTCAGGCAGGGGGGCTACTGGCAGACCCCAGGTCCCGCGCGTCCCCTGCCGGGCGTGCACCAGCAGCTCGTGGGTGGGGGGAGAGGCGCCAGGCAGCCGCAGCGGGCGCCGTTTTGCCTGAGCCACCATCACCCTGCCCCCACGCGCTCTGTTCTGTGTCCATGTCCCTGGTCCAGCTGTGCCCCGGGGCCCTGCCCTCACCTGCGCTCTCCAGAGCATCCAGGAAGAGCTCCATGTCTTCAGGTGACCAGCTGTCCTCCCCGGCTCTGCGCTGCCTGCACAGGAGCTCTGCCGCGGCCTTGCGTTTGGCTGAAGGGAGACGGGGGGTCAGAGCCGCCTGCGCCAGGACCCCGCGTCCCTTCCCCCCCATCCTGCGCTGCTCCCAGCTCACCAGCATCGCCCCCTGCACCGCCCGGGCCACGGGCCTGGTCCCAGGACAGACCCCTCCTGTCTGGAGGGAACCCGGCAGAGTCTGGAATCCCGAGACCAGCTGCTCCGCGCACACGGACCCGCCCCCTTTTTCCACCAGGCCCTGCCCCCGAGCAGCCATTGAACTCTGATTGGGGGAGAAAGTTGGAGGGCAGGGCCAGACCTCCCCCCCCAGGCCCTGGCTCCCCACACTCCTCCCCCCAGCAGTGCCCTCGCCAGGCACAGGAGCTGGTCCCAGCCACTAATGCCCAAGCAATTAACACCCTGCTGGGCCTACCCCCCCCCCCCACTGACCAGTGGGTCTAGTGTGTGGGCAGGGACCCCATGCTCCTGTCTACGCCTGGTCCAGAGACCTGCCACCCCCGTGTGGTCACTGCCCCTGTCTCCCAAAGGCAGGGAGAGACCCCAGGAATCCTGGCTCCCAGCCCCCTGCTCTAACCACTGGCCCCCACCCCCGGGCCTGCTCTCACCCCCGCTCTGGCCGACCTGCTCCCACAGCTCCTCCAGGGGGTGCTCGTTGTCCAGGGACTTCAGGACCGAGGCGACAGCCTTCAGGGTGGCCTCGTCCAGCAGTGGGAAGATGAACTGGAACCGGGGTTCCTGCTCCCCGCGCTGCTCCGCTCCGCCCTCCCCACCAGCAGGCCGCCGGCACAGACAGCCCGGCTTGAGCGTCACTGGAGAGAGATGGGGGGGTCAGAGTCACCGGCCCCCCACGTCCCTTCCCCCTGCACCTCACGTCCCTCCCCACGCTGCCCCGACGCACCGGCATAGCCCCCCGGCAGCGCCAGGGCCATGTGGCTGCCAGCACCAGACGCTCGTAGCTGGCAGCCGGGAAGGCCACAAACGCAGATTGGGGGAGAAAGTTGGAGGGCAGGGACCAATCCCCCCCCTCCAGCCCCTGGCTCCCCACAGCCTCCCCCCAGCGCTGCCCTGGCCAGGCACAGGGGTGGCAGCTGGTCATGGCCATTAACATCCAAGCAATTAATGCCCTGTCCGGCCTCCCCCCAACCCCCAGAAACTGGTGGATTTTCTGTGTGGGAAGGGGTCCCCCAGTCCTTTCTGTGTCCCGACGCCCCCGTGCTGGACGCCTGCCACCCGTGTGGCCTCTGCCCCCCCACTCCAGAGCCAGAGGAAGAACGCAGGTGTCCCTCTCCCAGACCCCCTGCTCTAACCACTGGCCCCCACTTCCCTCCCAGAGCCAGGGGCAGACCCCAGGAGTCCCGCTCCCAGCCCGGCAGGCAGCCCTGCCCTGACCCCAGTGTTCAGCTTCCCAAACCCCAGGGCTGTTTGCGAAGTTTCTGGGAACTATTTGGGCTGGTCCCCCTTAGGGAGCAGCCGTCCCCGCCGGCGAGGGGAGGGATCCAGGCCTGGGCGGATTCGGCAGGGCTGGGGAGACCCTCCCATTGGCACGATGGGCCCACGCACCAGAGCTGGCCCAGGGCACCGCTGGGGGTGAGGACGACCCCGCCCCACGGCCCCCACCCGGAGTGGACTGGAGGCTGCCGGGGAGGGGGGCTCTCAAGAAGGGCCCCGTGATGCAGAGGGAAGGCAGAGGCCTCTCCCCCGGACCAGATGGGCCTGGATCCAGGCGCGAGGGCCCAGGAGACACGTCCCAGGTTGGAGGAGAAGGACCAGGCAGGGCTGGGGAGGGGGCTTGGGAAAACGTCCAGGCCCCAAAGTCAATTTCCCTGCCCCACCTCCCCGCTCCCCCCGGGGCCGCTCTCCTCTGCGCTCTGGCAGAACTGCTCACCCGTCTCCGTCACGGTGCTCTCGGGGCACTGGACCTCTTGATCCGCAGGCAGCCGGTACAGGGATCCCGGCTTGAGCATCACTGGAGGGAAGGGGGTCAGAGTCACCGGCTCCGGGACCCCACGTCCCTTCCCCCCTGCACCTCACGTCCCTCCCTGCGCTGCCCCCGACTCACCGGCGTAGCCCCCCCCGCAGCGCCAGGGCCATGTGGCTGCCAGCACCAGACACTCGCCGAATCCCCCCAACCTCCAGCCCCTGGCTCCCCCCCCCCCGCTCCAGTGCTGCCCTGGCCTGGCACAGGGGCTGCAGCCTGGCACAGCCATTAACGCCCAAGCAATTAACCCCCTGCCCAGCCTGCCCCCGCATCCCCGAGCTGTGTATTTCCTGGGGGGGTAGGGCCCCCCGGACCTTTCTGTGCTCTGCCACCTGCATGCTGAACACCTGCCCCCATGTGGGCATTGCCCCCTCACTTACAGCCAGGGAACAAGTCCTGGCTCCCAGCCCCCCTGCTCTAACCACTAGCCCGGAGTGGCAGCTCAGGCCGGGGGGGATGCGGGTCTCCCAGGCGCCTTCTGCCCTGCAGACTTTCTCCGGGGGGTCTCTGCCGTGTCCAGGGAACGTGGCTGCCCCCGACTTGTCAGGGGAGGGGCGGGGCCGGGCGCCCGCTGAGCGAGGGGTGTCCCAGCCCGGGGAGCAGCTGGCCCTGCCGGCGAGGGGAGGGGGCCAGACACGGGCAGGGGACCCCTCACCCCGGCACGAGGGGCCCATGTGCCAGAGCTGGCCCACAGCACCGGTGGAGGGAGAGTCCGGCAGCGTGGGGGTGAGGATGCACCTGCCCCCCCTCAAAGGGCCATTTCCCTGTCCCACCCCCACCCCAAGGTCCTGCACTCACCCGAATCTTTCCTGCAGGACTGGGACTGCAGGACCCACGTCCCCTCTGGGCCGCTCCAAGACGCGAGTTGCTCCGGGTCGGCCGCCAGCCCCGGGCGGGAAGAGCCCAGGAACACTGCGGAGAGCCGGGGAGTCAGCAGCGCCGCCGGAGACACCCCCCCCCCATCACCTCCCCGCCCCCGCTACTCACAGCTGGGACGTGGCGCCGCCAGGACCACGATGTTCTTGTCGTCGGTGCCGTCATCGAAGATGCGGCTGCCGACGATGATGCCGGTGTTGCTGATTCCTGGAGGGGAGGGACAAGCGGTTGGAATCACACGGGACCCAGTCGGCAGCCATTGGCCGGGAAACTCCCCCCTCGCTCCCCCTCACTCTAACCACTGGCCATCACCCCCTTTCCTGAGCTGGGAGAGAACCCAGGAGTCCCAGCTCCAAGCCTGCCCTGCTCCCCCCCCCTGGAACTCTCTTATGCCCCCTCCTCCTGCCACCCCCCGACTCCTCCTACTTTGCCCCATCACTGCAGACAGATGCACGTGTCCAAGCTGCACCCTGAGATGAGCAGCGGTGCCTCCGTTTATAGTGGCCCTGCCCGAAGCACGGGGCGGGCGCTGGGTGGGGCAATCGTCGTCACAGGCTGGGGCAGGCGGCGGGGGGCAGTGCACCTCTGCTTCCCCTCCCCCGGGAGAGCCTCACCGACCCCATAAACCTGCCGTCCCTCTCTGCTGAGAGGATGGAGCCAGGCACACAGGGATGGCGAGGGAGGGAGAGGCTGAGGAAAGGGGGGCGAGAAAGGTAGCGCAGGGAGAAAGGGGGAAATGTACGAGAGAGACACCAGAGGGACTCCAGTTCCTCCTGAGTCTGCACAAAGCAGCAATGGGGTGTGTGTGTGTGTGTGTGTGTGTGTGTGTGTGTGTGTGTGTGTGATTCTGTGACTCACACCTGCTCTCTCTTGCCCTCCAGGCCACCTTGCAGGGGCAACCACTCGGGCTGGGTAGAAAGTCTTAGAAAGACTTTGTCCATGAAACTGCCATGTGCTAAGCAGTGACTCACGGAACATGTGTGGAGAGAGAGAGCGAGCCGGCCTTCCTCCCTCACCTAATAACCAGGCCTGACTTCTCATCAGCTCCTTGCAGGATTTCATGGTGCTGCCTCTCACCGGGGAGGCCGATCGGTATTGTTATCTCCATGTTACTGATGGGGAAACTGAGGCAGGGTACGATTGAATGACCTGCCCTATGTTATTTGTTTGCTCTGGGTCCTATTAGCTTCCCTTGTTTGTCTTGGCTGTGATTCCTGACCCTCTCTTTTTTCCTTCGGAGTTGGCTCCCTGGCCCTCCACTATATATGCTTGGAAACTTTTCCATGGTATTTTTTTTTTTGACGGAAAATGTCAGTGCGTTGAGGTGGTGTCTTGGATTTTTGTGTTGTGGAAAGTCTGTCCGTGTGTGCCTGCCTGAGAGGGCATCTACCAGAGACTGCTGCTTCCTTTTCTCTCTCCTTTCTCAAGCTTTTTTGGGGAAACAGAGCTTGGTGTGCCCCTGGGGTTGGTTTCAAGTGTCTGCCCCAGATGTGGGTTCAAAGCACTTGATGGTGGCAGCAGGTCCCCCAAAATCTGGGTATTGTGATTTGGGGGAAGCCTGTAGAGGCAGGTTTTGGGGTGCTCCTGTGGGCCCCCAATTTCTGCATTCATTGTGCCACCATGGGGCACAGCTCTGACAGGGGCTCCTGTAGGTGGGGCTGGTCTGGGACACCCGGCGGGTGTCTCCCCCTTGCTGGCCAGTGTCCCCTACTGTCGCTGTCTCGTGTCCTGGGGTGGGGACAGGGGTGCTGAAGCTGGAGCACTGTGGAGGGCTGGACGTGCTTGCCCAGGGCCGGGGGGTGCGGACGACTCGGAAAGGGCCGCGCTCTAGGGGCTGGGAGAGCAGGAGGTGACAGTGAAAAGCCACCAGAACTCAGGCAGGTCCCTCTGAAGAGCCGTCTCACTCCCCCCGTGTGGTCGTTTTCGGTGGGAACGCTCATTGTCACGTTGTGTCGGGTCCTTGTAACATGGCAGCAGGTCTGGAGCTTTGTTGTGTTACGTCCTTTGATAGGGAAACTTTGTGCCCTTTCCTGGCGATCCCAACGACTTCGCCGAACGTCTCTTCGCATCAAAACCTTGGATCGTGGAGACTTTGTGCTCTGTTTGCTGCATTGGTTGGCCTGTGGGCGAGGGGTGAATGGAGAAGGGGTGACAGGCCAGCACCTCCGGGCCCTTGCAAGGATTGGGGAGGGGTGGAAGCCGGATTCGAGAACACGGAAAAGAACAAGGGGACCCGGGAAGTGGTCTCATTGAGAGCAGACTGGACACGTGGGGCCTTGGGAGTCGGCAGCAAGGGCCTGTGTATGGGCCCCTCTTCGGAGGGGAAAGAGGCAGTGTTGAGACACACCCAGAAACAGGCGTCCCCGGTGTCTCAGTGCCAGTGCACACAGTGACTCTCAAAGATGGTGACGGTGACGGCTGACGGATGCAGAGCGGCAGGAGAGGGGAGGCGCTATCGATCCAAGGCAGCTTGTGGGGGCGAGGGGGCGGGGCCGAGTTTTTGTCTCGTCCACATGGGAGACCCCCCCCCCCCCACCGACCTCACCTGGCCAGGGCAATGAGGGGGAGTGACAAAGATGTGTGTGGGGGGGGGGGGGGGGAGCGTGCTATATCACCTGCACACAAGAAGTGTTCCTGCTCTGTGTCCCCCCCCAGAAAAGTGGCGTTTTCCCTTCTCCCCCGAGAAGGCCCCGGGCAGGACTTTCCAGCATGATCCAGTGACCGGTCAGGGGCTGCGTTTGGCACAAGGCAAATCTGAGTTAGGCAGAGTCAGACTCAGAAACGGCTCCCCCAAGCCAAGGGGGGGCACGTCACAAGAGGCCGGGGAAGGAGGCCAGGCTGGTAGCTCTGGGGCTGCAGGCAGGGTCAGGGAGCTCCGGGCACCCTCTGTGCAGGCCCCACCCCCGGGCCATCCGGCACCTCCGGCCCTTGTGCACCCAGCGCAGCTCACATTTTGCAGGCAAGGTTTTATCTTGGGAAAGAGCCGTTATTTCTTTTAACACAATTGCATTATAGGGGTCATCCGTTTTGCATGCGGGTTGTTATCTCTTTTTCCGTGTTGCTGCATAAGGAGAGGCTGAATGTTTAAAAAAAAACGGGCCACTCGTTGAACTGATGTTTTTCACTATGGTACAAAAAATAAGCGCTTGAGTTCCCCATGGCTGGGGTCCATTTTTGTAATGGACTTTAAAATGTTTCATGCCCACAGAAATTGGGATCCAATTTTAGGTTTCTCTGCAACACACTTGTCTATGCACAGCCTTGTGTTTTGCTAATTTTATTTTTTAAAGCACTCTGACTTAATACTAGTACTTAGAGAACGTCTCATGCATACATCCTAACGGCCAAGGTCTTCAAAAGTACTGGGATTTGGTATGCTCAACTAGAGACTCCCATAACAGCCTGATTTCAGGAGTGTGGATACAAGGTGTCTCAAACTGGTGGAGGCCAGATAGCTGAGGGCCCTCAAATCATTAGACATTTTTAAAAAACAGCCAAAGTGCTTCAAAAAGGATGGAAGCCCTATTAGATACATCTTATTAATGGGGAAACTGAAACCTGGTCTACACTTAAAAATTGGATCAAGCGAGCTATGTACAAAAAGGTTTGTGCCCATGCAGTTAGGTCAACCTAGGATCCTAGGTAGATGTCACTAAATCAATTAAAGATGCGCGCTTCATTTGCTGCTTAAATGTAAACCTGCTTAAAATGCACAAGTACATTTGCTGAATCAGGGCTGGAATATTGAATGAGTTGTAAATAATATATGCCCCACCGTGCTTGTCTTACTTAGGGGAGTAATTGCATTAATTTGACTGGGACTTCTCATCCAAATAAAGTGAACAGGATCTAACACAATTTGTCAGTATCTGCAAATAATGTAATTAATGTAATTAATTTTGCTTCGGCTGTTGATGTGGCATGGGCACAAACAATTTGTCTTCTGAGTTTTGGAAACAGTTTCTCAGGATTTACTCATTCTGCTTCTAAACAAACAGATTGCCTCCAAATCTATCAAATTCGGATTACATTGCTATACTGGAATTAACAGGTACAGGCTATGTGATTATTGCCTGTTATAAGCCACAGCATCAGGTATGATTTGCTAGTGAACCTTTTAATAGAAAACAAATCATTTCTAGTAATATTTAGGGGGAGGGAAAACCCCAACATTAGTTCCTGCAGAGTTGGGAGAGGAAAGCACCTAAATGCAGTTTGCAGACCTTTGGCCAATGGCTTCACTGTCTTCCTGGAGACTGATTAAGTGGCGACTTATTTTCCTGCATGCAAAATGAAGATGCCAGAAAGAAGGAACAGGTGATGGTCCCATTAAAGCAGCTCATGGAAAACACAAAACCAGCCTCCCCTCCCCCCATAAATAAATAAAAGCAGCAGCTGTAAGAGGATTTGGAACTGCAGGATAAGGAAGTTCTGAAATCAGTAGAATAGAAAGCAGTGGCTTTATTTATTCACTGTTGATTGTACTTCCTGTTGTGACCACTGTGCAATGTTTCATAACAGCTTGGGGACTTCAACATTTTGTGCAATAATCTTCTCTTTTCTAAACTAAACAAGCCCAATTCTTCCCTCCGAGCTCATGTTCTCCAGACCTTTCATCATTCTTGTTGCTCTTCCCTGGACCTTCTCCAACTTCCCACATCTTTCTTGAAATGCGGTGCCCAGAACTGGACACAATACTCCAACTGAGGCCTAATCAGAGCAGAGTAGAGTGGACAAATGACTTCTCGTGTCTTCCTCACAACACTCCTGTTCATGCAGCCCAGAATCATGTTGGCTTTTTTTGCAACAGCAGCACACTGCTGAGTCCTATTTAGCGTGTGGCCCACTATAACCCCTAGGTCCCTTTCTGCCGGACTCCTTCCTAGACAGTCGCTTCCCAGTCTGTCTGTGTGAAACTGATTGTTCCTTCCTAAGTGGAGCACTTTGCATTTGTCTTTATTAAACTTCATCCTGTTTACCTCCGACCATTTCTCCAATTTGTTCAGATCATATTGAATTGTGATCCTATCCTCCAGAGCAGTTGCAACCCCTCCCAGCTTGGTATCATCTGCAAACTTAATAAGCAAACTTTCTATGCCAATATCTAAACCATTGATGAAGATATTGAACAGAGCCCGTCCCAAAATAGACCCCTGCGGAACCCCGCTTGTTATGCCTATCCAGCAGGATTGTGAACCATTAATAACTACTCTCTGAGTACAGTTATCCAGCGAATTCTGCACCCATCTTATAGTAGCCCCATCTAAGATGTATTTGCCTAATTTATTGATAAGAATATCATGCAAGACCATATCAAATGCCTTACAAAAGTCTAGGTATACCACATCCACCGCTTCCCCCTTATCCATAAGACTCGTTATCCTATCAAAGAAAGGTATCACATTTGCTCATTGTTAAGTAATAGCCTGTACCATTTGCTATGTTGTATGACAGAGTAGATCACAGAAATCTTTCATTGATTTAGCCACATCTAAGTAGGAACCTAGGTTGACCTAACTGCATGGGCACAAACCTTTTTGTACATATCTTGCTTGATCCAATTTTTAAGTGTAGACCAGGCTTCAGTTTCCCCATTAATAAGATGTATCTAATAGGGCTTCCATCCTTTTTGAAGCACTTTGGCTGTTTTTTAAAAAGTCTAATGATTTGAGGGCCCTCAGCTATCTGGCCTCCACCAGTTTGAGACACCTTCTATCCACACTCTTGAAATCAGGCTGTTGTGGGAGTCTCTAGTTGAGCATACCAAATCCCAGTACTTTTGAAAACCTTGGCCGCTAGGATATATGCATGGACGTTCTCTAAGTATTAGTATTAAGTCAGAGTGCTTTAAAAAATAAAATTAGCAAAACACAAGGCTGTGCATAGTCAAGTGTGTTGCAGAGAAACCTAAAATTGGATCCCAATTTCTGTGGGCATGAAACGTTTTAAAGTCCATTACAAAAATGGACCCCAGCCATGGGGAACTCAAGCACTTATTTTTTGTACCATAGTGAAAAACATCAGTTCAACGAGTGGCCCATTTTTTTTAAACGTTCAGCCTCTCCTTATGCAGCAACAGGAAAAAAGAGATAACAACCCGCATGCAAAACGGATGACCCCTATAATGCAATTGTGTTAAAAGAAATAACGGCTCTTTCTCAAGATAAAACCTTGCCTGCAAAATGTGAGCTGCGCTGGGTGCACAAGGACCGGAGGTGCCGGATGACCCTGGGGTGGGGCCTGCACAGAGGGTGTTTGGAGCTCCCTGCCCCTGCCTGCAGTCCCAGAGCTACCAGCCTGGCCTCCTTCCCCAGCCACTCGTGATGTGCCCCCCGTGGCTTGGGGGAGCCGTTTCTGAGTCTGACTCTGCCTAACTCAGATTCGCCTTGTGCCAAACGCAGCCCTTGACCGGTCACTGGGTCGTGCTGGAAAGTCCTGCCCGGGGCCTTCTCGGGGGGAAGGGAAAACGCCACTTTTCTGGGGGGCGCACACAGAGTAGTAACACTTTTTGTGTGCAAATGATACAGCGCAGGTGCACTCACATAGTCTCCTCCTCCCACACACACATCTTTGTTACCCACTGTCACTCCCCCTCATTGCACTGGCCAGGTGAGGTCGGTGGGGGGGTCTCCCATGTGGATGAGACAAAACCTCCCTTTCTCCCCCCCTATAAGCTGCCTTCTATCGATAGCGCCTCTCCTCTCCTGCCGCTTTGCACCCGTCAGCCTTCACCGGCACCATCTGTTGCCACATTTGAAACCAACCCCAGGGGCACCCCAAGCTCTGTTTCCCCAAAAAAGCTTGAGAAAGGAGAGAGAAAAGGAAGCAGCCGTCTCTGGTAGATGCCCTCTCAGGCAGTCACACACAGACAGACTTTCCATGACACAAAAATCAACCAATAGTGGTTAATTCGAAAAAAGAAACAATAATTTATTATCAAAAGAAAGCCATGATTACAAGCCTAGAACAGTGGCTAGATGGAAGGAGCCACCATTGATAAAGATACTCAGGGAGAGTCCCTGGGCCGAAGGCTTAGTTACAAAAGAGAAAAAAGGAACAGTTAGCCAGCTCAGACATTAGTTCCAAGTCCCCAAACAAGGAAAACAACAAATGCTGACGAACTAGCTAAACTTTTCGTCAACAGGTGCTGGTCAGTACTCCTGATTATGACGTCCCCACTCTGGACTCTGCAGGGGAGAGGATCTTTTCTTCCCCCATCGTGAGCAACTGGTCTGCTCGTGTCGGCCTCTACCTCGCCAGCATCAGGCATACCACTGTGTCAACAGGACCCCTTCTCTCCTCCCACTCGAGCACAGATCCGAGGAACCTGCCGATCCTTTGTGAAATGCCACTCCTGCGCCAACCTCAACCTGGTGCAGGCACTAAGGTAAAAGCAACGAGGAGTCCTGTGGCACCTTGTAGACTAACAGATCTATTGGAGCATCAGCTTTCGTGGGCACAGCCCTACTTGGTCAGATGGATGGAGTGGGAATTTCCAGAGGCAGGTATAAATATGCAGGCCAGAATCAGGCTAGAGATAAGGAGGTTAATTCAATCAGAGAGGATGAGGCCCACTTCTAGCAGCTGATGTGAAGGTGTGAACACCAAGCATATATCTAGACTACATGGCTCTGTCGACGAGCCATGTAGATGAGTTTACTCGAAAAAGGGAAATGAAGTGGCGATTTAAATAAACGCCGCTTCATTTACATCAAAATGGCCGCTGCGCTGTGCCAATGAGCTGATCATCGGCAGAGCGCGGCAGGATCTGTCTGCAGGGGAAGCCTTTGCCGACAGATCCTGTAAACCTCATTTCACGAGGCATAAAGGATCTGTCGGCAAAGGCTTCTCCTGCCGACAGATCCCTGTCTAGACCGCTGCGCTATGTCGACAAGCAGCTGATTGGCACAGGGCAGCAGCCATTTTGATGTAAATGAAGTGGAAATTATTTAAATCACCGCTTCATTTTTCTATGCCTACCTTCCTCATCTACATGGCTCCGTCGAGAAGAAGGCACCAGTGCGAGAGAGACCCAGCCAAAGGCACCTCAAAAAAATGCCAGGGGAGCAGGGATTTAAACCCATGTCTCCCACAGCCAGGCTGAGTGCTCCAAGGCATGTTCTCTGTATCCAGGAATGTCATCGTGGACCCAAGACACCATCTCAACGCACTGACATTTTCTGTCCAACCAAAAAAAAAGTTCCATGGAAAAGTTTCCAAGCATATATAGTGGAGGGCCAGGGAGCCAACACCAAAGGAAAGAAGAGAGGGCCAGGAATCACAGCCAAGACAAACAAGGGAAGCTAATAGGACCTAGGGCAAGTCTTTCTATTATACCCTGCCTCAGTTTCCCCATCAGTAACATGGAGATAACAATACCGATCTGCCTCCCCGGTGGAAGGCAGCACCATGAAGTCCTGCAAGGAGCTGATGAGAAGTCAGGCCTGGTTATTAGGTGAGGGAGGAAGGCCGGCTCGCTCTCTCCACATATGTGACACGAGTCACTGCTTAGCACATGCCAGTTTCATGGACAAAGTCTTTCTAAGACTTTTTATCCAGTCCGAGTGGTTGCCCCTGGAGGGTTGCCTGGAGGGCAAGAGCGAGCAGGTGTGAGTCACAGGATCACACACACACACACACACACACACACACACACACACACACAGGGGTGGCCCTAGACAAGCTGCCAGCAACTGGCACCCTAGGCGAATCATGCAATCGGCGCCCCCACCTTCTAACCCCTCAATGATGTTGCACCACTGTTGGGCGCCCCATTTAACTTGGCACCCTAGTTCGCCTATATGCACGGGCCGGCCCTGCACACACACACACCCCATTGCTGCATTGTGCAGACTCAGGAGGAACTGGAGTGCCTCTGGTGCCTCTCTCGTACATTTCCCCCTTTCTCCCGGCGCTACCTTTCTCGCCCCCTTTTCCACAGCCTCTCCCTCCCTCGCCATCCCTGTGTGCCTGGCTCCATCCTCTCAGCAGAGGGACGGCAGGTTTATGGGGCCGGGGAGGCTCTCCCGGGGGGAGGGGAAGCAGAGGTGCACTGCCCTGAGGAAGTTGTTCTGGGGGCTGCCCCACCCGCCGCCGGGCTGCCCCACCCGCCGCCTGATTGCCCCACCCAGCGCCCGCCCCATGCTTTGGGCAGGGCCCTATAAACAGCAGCACCTCCACTCATCTTAGGGTGCAGCTTGGACAAGTGCATCTGTCTGCAGTGATGGGGCAAAGTAGGAGGACTTGGGGGGTGGCAGGAGGAGGGGGCATAAGGAGGTTCCAAGGGGGGAGGAAGCGGGGCAGGCTGGGAGCCAGGACTCCTGGACTCTCCCCCTGGCTCGGGGAGGGGAGTGGGGTGCAGTGGTTAGAGCAGGGGGAGCTGGGAGCCAGGACTCCTGGGGTCTCTCCTTGTTCGGGGGGGGGAACAGTGTTTAGAGCAGGGGAGCGGGGAGTTTCCCGGCCAATGGCTGCCGAGGGGGTCCCATGTGATTCCAACCTCTTGTCCCTCCCCTCCAGGAATCAGCAACAGCGGCATCATTATCGGCAGCCGCATCATCGACGACGGCAGCATCCCTGCAGGAATCAGCAACACCGGCATCATCATCGGCAGCCGCATCATCGACGGCGGCAGCACCGACGACAAGAACATCGTGGTCCTGGCGGCGCCGCGCCCCAGCTGTGAGTAGCGGGGGGCGGGGAGGTGATGGGGGGGTCTCCGGGGGCGCTGCTGACTCCCCGGCTCTCCGCAGTGTTCCTGGGCTCTTCCCACCCGGGGCTGGCGGCCGACCCGGAGCAACTCGCGTCTTGGAGCGGCCCAGAGGGGACGTGGGTCCTGCAGTCCCCGTCCTGCAGCAAAGACTCGGGTGAGTGCAGGACCTTGGGGGGGGGGGGGGTGCAGGTGGGACAGGGAAATGGCCTTTGGGGCCCGGCTCCCCCCTCCCGCCAGACGGGGCAGCATGTGTGTGGGCAGGGGCTCTGCTCCGCTTCCTGACATCACTTGCCCCCCCCACCCCTGCTGTGGTGCACTGCCCGGCAGCAGAAGCATCCCCTTCTCTCCCCACACAGGGGGTTGGGGGGGGGGGGAGCCCTGCCTCCTCCTCTGCCCTGTGACATGTCCCCTGCCCCCTCCCCTCCCCCCCGTCGCTGCCTGGATCCAGGCCTGGCCCGCCCCTCCCCTGACAAGTCGGGGGCAGCTGAGTTCCCTAGACACAGCGGAGAGCCCCCGGAGAAAGTCTGCAGGGCAGACGGAGCCTGGGAGACCCGCATCCCCGCCGGCCTGAGCAGGGGGGGCAGCTGTCCAGCATGCGGGTGGCAGGGCGCAGAAAGGACTGTGGGGGCCCTACCCACCCAGGAAATACACAGCTCGGGGATGCGGGGGCAGGCTGGGCAGGGGGTTAATTGCTTGGGCGTTAATGGCTGTGCCAGGCTGCTGCCCCTGTGCCTGGCCAGGGCAGCACTGGAGGGAACCGGCGAGCGTCTGGTGCTGGCAGCCACATGGCCCTGGCGCTGCGGGGGGGCTACGCCGGTGAGTCGGGGGCAGCGCGGGGAGGGACGTGAGGTGCAGGGGGGAAGGGACGTGGGGTCCCGGAGCCGGTGACTCTGACCCCCCCCCCTCCAGTGACGCTCAAGCCGGGATCCCTGTACCGGCTGCCTGCGGATCAAGAGGTCCAGTGCCCCGAGAGCACCGTGACGGAGACGGGTGAGCAGTTCTGCCAGAGCGCATCACGGGGCCCTTCTTGGCAGCCTCCCCTTCGCTCCCCCAGGGCTGTAAGATCCCAAATCCTGCCCCAGCTGCTCCTGGGCCCTGAGCTCAGTCCCTTCCGGATCTAGCCGGGTGGGAGCCGTGGGGCAGGTGCGTCCTCACCCCCGCGCTGCTGGACTCTCCCCCCAGCGGTGCCCTGGGCCAGCTCTGGTGCGTGGGCCCATCGTGCCAATGGGAGGGACCCCCCGGCCCTGCCGAACCCTCCCAGGCCTGGATCCCTCCCCTCGCCGGTGGGGCCGGCTGCTCCCCAGGGCGGACCAGCCCAAATAGTTCCCAGAAACTTCGCAAACAGCCCTGGGGCTTGGAAAGCAAAACACTGGGGTCAGGGCAGGGCTGCCTGCCGGGCTGGGAGCGTGACTCCTGGGGTCTGGGAGGGGAGTGGAGGCCAGTGGTTAGAGCAAGTAGGTTGGGAGAGAGACTCCTGCGTTCTTCCTCTGGCTCTGGGGTGGGGGGTGCAGTGGCCACACGGGTGGCAGGCGTCCAGCACGGAGGCGTCGGGACACAGAAAGGACTGCGGGGCCCCTGCCCACACAGAAAATCCACCGGTTTCCGGGGAGGGGGGGAGGCCGGACAGGGCATTAATTGCTTGGATTTTAATGGCCATGACCAGCTGCCACCCCTGTGCCTGGCCAGGGCAGCGCTGGGGGGAGGCTGTGGGGAGCCAGGGGCTGGAGGGGGGGGGATTGGTCCCTGCCCTCCAACTTCCTCCCCAAATCTGCGTTCGTGGCCTTCCCGGCTGCCAGCTACGAGCGTCTGGTGCTGGCAGCCACATGGCCCTGGCGCTGCGGGGGGGCTACGCCCATGAATCGGGGCAGCGTGGGCAGGGACGTGAGGTGCGGGGGGAAGGGACGTGGGGGGCCGGTGACTCTGACCCCCCCATCTCTCTCCAGTGACGCTCAAGCCGGGCTGTCTGTGCCGGCGGCCTGCTGGTGGGGAGGGCGGAGCGGAGCAGCGCGGGGAGCAGCAACCCCGGTTCCGGTTCATCTTCCCGCTGCCGGACGAGGCCACCCTGAAGGCTGTCGCCTCGGTCCTGAAGTCCCTGGACAACGAGCACCCCCTGGAGGAGCTGTGGGAGCGGGTCGGCCAGAGCGGGGGTGAGAGCAGGCCCGGGGGTGGGGGCCAGTGGTTAGAGCAGGGGGCTGGGAGCCAGGATTCCTGGGGTCTTTCCCTGCCTCTGGCTGTGGGGGGCAGTGACCACATGGGGGTGACAGGTCTCCGGACCAGGCATAGACAGGACCATGGGGTCCCTGCCCACACACTAGACCCACTGGTCAGTGGGGGGGGCAGGCCCAGCAGGGTGTTAATTTTTTGGGCATTAGTGGCTGGGACCAGCTCCTGTGCCTGGCGAGGGCACTGCTGGGGGGAGGAGTGTGGGGAGCCAGGGCCTGGGGGGGGAGGTCTGACCCTGCCCTCCAACTTTGTCCCCCAATCAGTGTACAATGGCTGCTCGGGGGCGGGGCCCGGTGGAAAAAGGGGGCGGGTCCGTGTGCGCGGAGCAGCTGGTCTCGGGATTCCAGACTCTGCCGGTTCCGTCCAGACAGGAGGGGCCCGTCCTGGGGCCAGGCCCGTGGCCCGGGCGGTGCAGGGGGCGATGCTGGTGAGCTGGGAGCAGCGCAGGATGGGGGGGAAGGGACGCGGGTCCTGGCGCAGGCGGCTCTGACCCCCCGTCTCCCTTCAGCCAAACGCAAGGCCGCGGCAGAGCTCCTGTGCAGGCAGCGCAGAGCCGGGGAGGACAGCTGGTCACCTGAAGACATGGAGCTCTTCCTGGATGCTCTGGAGAGCGCAGGTGAGGGCAGGGCCCCGGGGCACAGCTGGACCAGGGACATGGACACAGAACAGAGCGCGTGGGGCTCAGGCAAAACGGCGCCCGCTGCAGCTGCCTGGCGCCTCTCCCCCCACCCACGAGCTGCTGGTGCACGCCCGGCAGGGGACGTGCAGGACCTGGGGTCTGCCAGTAGCCCCCCTGCCTGAGCTGCTGCTCAGAGCAAACAGCCCCGGGCCCAGAGTCGCCCCCAGGGGGGACCAGCCCAAATAGTTCCCAGAAATGGTGCAAACAGCCCTGGGGCTTGGGAAGCAACACACTGGGTACGGCTGTGTGCCAGGCTGGGAGCAGGACTAGTGGTTAGAGCAGGGGGGCTGGGAGCCAGGATCCCCGGGGTCTTTCCCTGCCTGTGGGTGAGGGGGGCAGTGACCACGCGGGGGGCAGGTTTCCGTCCTAGGTTCAGCAGGGCACAGACAGGACCACGGGGCCCCCGCCCACACAGCGAATGCTCTGGTGTGTGGTGTCCGGGCAGGGTGTTAATGGCTTGAGGGTTAATAGCCCTGCTCGGCTGCCCCCCTGTGCCTGGCAAGGGTGTGCCTGGTGTCCCCTTCCAGCCCCTGGGCCTGAGCCGCCTGCCTTGTGCCCCTCACCCACCTGATGCTCAGCACTGGGGGAGGGGATGTGGGGAGCCAGAGGATGGAGAGTGGGGGGGAGGTCTGACCCTGTCCTCAAACTTTCTCCCCCAATCAGCATTCATGGGCTGCCTGGCTGCCAGCTGTGACCAATGGCATTGGCCAGCTCCCTCAGCACCCTCGGGTGCATTAAATCCGGGCCCATGCACTTGTGTATGTTTAGCTCTTCTAAATAGTTCCTGACCTGATCTTTCCCCGCCAAGGGCCGCCCACCTCCTTCCCGTACTGCGCTGCCTAGTGCCTTAGTCTGGGAGCTGATCATGTCCGTGAAGACAGAGGCAAAGGAAGCCTTGAGTCCTTCAGCTTTCCCCACCTCGTCTGTCACTAGGTCTCCTCCCTCATCCAGTAAGGGCCCAACCCCTCTCTGATCCCCCTCTTCTTGCCTGTCGAAACCTTTCTTGTTCCCTTTCACATCCCTTGCTAACTGCACTTCCAATTGCGCTTTCGCCCTCCTGATACCCTCCTGCATTCTCGCCACAGGGATCTGCAAACTCTTCCAGGACGAGCCCAAAGTGGACAGTGACCCAAAGACCGGGGGTAAGCCCCTCAGCCAGAGCGGGGCCTTCTAGTGGGGGTCTGAGTGGGGCACCGGCTGTGCAGGGGGGCTGCGTGCAGGGCTAGCAGAGGGCTCAAGGGGTGGTAGGGTTTGGTGGTATGAACATTGGACCGGACCGAGGGTGCGGTGCCCATGGGGAGGGATGTGGGGGGCTCAGAGGGGCTGGGGAAGGGGAGTTGCTGTGCCTGGTTTCACTCCTCCAACAGAGCAAGTTTTCCCAAACTTTGGCCCCGTGTACACGGGCCACGTTTTCCGCAACAAAGCGGCCGCAGATGCAGGAGTGGCAGGGGGCCCTGGCGTGGCGTTTCCCACCGAGCTCTGCAGTCGGGCCAGGGCCTGAGCCCACAGCAACGTCCCCAGCACTGGCCCAGGACTCCCCGGGGAGAAGTTGTAGGCCCAGGGGAGACCCCCCCCCCCCAGCGTTTCCTCTCCCTCACAGGGCCCTTCTTGGCGGGAGGCGTTTGCACGTCCGCGCGGTTTAGCCGGGCTAGTGCCGAGTTCACGTCCCAGGCGCCGACTTGCTGCTCCTGGCGCAATTCCTGCTCACTTGGGTTCAGGCCTCACCCCAGTCCCCTGCTTCAGGCTCTTTCTCCTCTCACTGTTGTGCCCAGTCGCAGGGCTCAGAGCGGGGAGCGGGACCCAGCCACGCAGACAGGACCCCCCAAGGCAGAATGGCTGGACAGGCCTTGCTGTCTGTTCCGTGGCCCCTGGACCCGCCCCATTCCTGCGCCCTGGGGATGGTGCTGAACACGTCTCCGTTTGCAGCAGGCCCCTGAAATGCTGCGGGGTGGGACTCCCCAAACTCCCCTACAGCTCCCCCCACCCCACGTATTCCCTCCTCATCTCCCCTCCCTACGAGCTCTTGGTGTGGGGCTGCTCAGGCGCCCCACGGCCCAGCCGGTCAGCTGAGCTCCCTGCCTGTGTGGGTGCTCTGAGCCTCTGGGTGGGGCTCACTAAACAGCTGGGGCCGCGCAGCTTCCAGGGCACTTGGCTGTCACCTCCCCCAGGATGGGCCGTGGGGATGGGCTGGAGCCAGGTCCTACCCCAGGAGCCACTGCGCTCATGCTCTGCCTTGTCTCCCCTGCAGGGAAGTAGCGATGTCACCACAGACAAGCCGCGGGTGAGTGCTGAGTCCTTCCCCCGTCCCTGTGCCGCTCACTGTGCCCCCTGGGGCTCAGCAGTCTGCCCCCCGCCCCTCCCGTCGGCTGCATCTGGCCAGCTGTGGCTCTGGGGGTGTCTAGCCTGGCTCCTGGCCTTGCGGCTGGGGGCTGGTGGGACGTGTCCTACACTGACAGGGGGCGGAGGGGGGAAGTAGGAGCCTCAGCCCCACTGATTAACTGGGGTTTGGGCTCCTGAGTTCCCAAGGTGCTTCTGAAAGCCCCATCCCCATGTGCCCAGTCAGGGGGCGGTGCAGGGTCTTAGCCCAGGGAGCAGGTACCAGCCCCATGTGTAACTCCCCCGACTCCCGCCAACTCCCTGCATCGCCCCACACCTCAGGGCTAAGTGCAGCCTCTCACCTGGGGCAGCCTCATACCCACCTGAAGCAGGGGGATGCTGGCATGAGGCACCGGGGTGGGGGGTCAGGGACAGAGTCTCTAACCCCCCCTTGTCCTTCGCCCTCCAGGCAGCAACCAGGGTGCAACCCCAGCACCCAGGGGAAGTGAGGGGGAACGGAGGGGGGAGGTTCAGGGAGAGCCCGGGTCCCTTTCCCGAGTCCCCCAGGCCCTGCCCCTCTGACCTGCCGGCTGGGGAGCCAACCCCTGGTCGCCCACAAAGGCGGGTCCCAAGCAGGCTGGCTGCCGCACGGGGGTGGGTGACCGGCTTGCTGGGTCCGTTCCCCTCCACGTGGGCCCCGGTCAGAGCCCCCCCTCCCCTGAGCACCCGTGAGCCGTCCAGTGTGACCGGCCCTGCCCGCCTGACCCTGCCTCTCCCTGCCCAGCTCCTAATGTCTGGCGGAGCCGTGGGCCCTGCAGCCGCGGAGGGTCCCGACTGAATCTCCTGCCGGGCTCTGGACTCTCCCCTCGCTCCAGCCTGCTCAGCGCCAAAGCTCCGCGCTCGCCTTTGTAACCCAGCCCTGGCCCGGGGCGGGTCCCCCCACGGGGACATCACTGGGGGACTTTTCTAGCTGGTCGCTCTGCTTGCAACAGGAGTGTTGTGGTGATGACTGTGGTACCCTTGGGACATCCACTGGTGGCTGTGTGGGCTGGGGTGACCCCTACTGGCCGGTGTCGGTAGCACGGCCCAGCAGCCCAGCTGCCTACGGTCACCGTCCTAGGCCAAGACCCAACCTGTCCGACCGGTGGAGGGCAGGGAGGGGACAAAGGAGGGAGGTTTTGGGGGGAAGGGGCAGTTGCTGGCTGGGAAACATGAAGGGAACAACCGAAGCTGAGGGCGAGGGTCCAGGGACGATTGACCCCCCACCCCGAGGGTCTGAGGCTGCCTGGCCCTGACTCCTGTCGCCACATCACGTCTGTGCTGGGCTGTACCCTGGGGAAGCAATAAACCCCCCTGTTCTACTGGCTGGCGGAGCCTGTTCCTGCTGCTATGGGGGGGCAGAATCGGGAACCCCCACACGCCATCACCACAATAAACGTTTTCTCGTTTCTTTGTATTAACCTGGCATCGGTTAATTGTTGTGTCCTGGTTTTTTCCTTAGGGGGGAGATTTCCCAAGTGCTCTGTCCCTGGTTTTCTTCTCATCACTTGGGTGGTGGCAGCGGATTTTATCCCCCAAATCTAGGTTAAGATTTCGGGGGGACGTTTTTACCACAGCCCGGAGAGATCAGGTTCTGGGTGTTTTTGCAGGTCTCCACTTCCGCATTTATCGTGTCAGAGTGGGGAAGGAGCCTATGACACCCGCACCCCCCAGCCCTGGGCAAACACGTCCAGCCCTCCACAGTGCTCCAGCTTCAGCACCTCCAAACCCATCCCGGGACACGAGATAGTGACAGGAGGGGACACCGGCCAACAAGGGGCTACCCCCAGCCCGGGAGCTAACAGATCTGGCATCTCCAGCCTGGCCCACCTCCAGGAGCCCCTGTCAGGGCTATGCCCCACTTTGGCACAATAAATACAGAAGTTGGGGGCCAGCAAGAGCACCCCAGCCCTTGGCTCTGCAGACTTCCCCAAATCCCAATACCCACATTTTGGGGGACCCGCTGCCACCATCAAGTGCTTGGAACCCACAAGTGGGGCAGACACTTGAAACCAACCCCGGGGCACCCCAAGCTCTGTGTCCCCCAAAGAGCTTGAGAGAGGCGAGAGAAAAGCAAGCGGCCCTCTTTGGTACTGACCCCACCGGCAGACACCCCCTGCCCTTCCCCCCGAGAGCTCTTCCCGGACACAAAGTCCAGCCAACACCAGCCTCGCTGAACTGCTCCCCCTCCCCCTGCTTTTATAGCTGCCTTCAGCTGGAGCGTGCCCAGGAGGGATCTCGGGCGGGGACCCTCGCTCAGGGAGCCAGGGTGAACCCCCGCAGCCCCAGAACGGGGTGGGGATACCTATCACACTGCCCACATCCCACTCCGATGCAGCCCTTCCTGCAGAAAGCAGGACGTCCACCCATCTCTGGTCCACGCCCACCCACCCACCGGGGGTGCTGAGAACGGACACACTCATTGCAGCAGTGAGCATGTCATTGGGGGCAGGACAGCCAGTCCCTTAGCCTGACTGTGCCCCCTCCCTGTGCCCAGCCAGCTGGGGGCGCGGGGGCCTCCAAGCAGGCAGCAAAATCCGTCACAAGCCCAGAACTCCAGCCCGACCCCCCCTTGGGTCCTGCCACCACCTGGTGGCCAAAGATCCTCACTGCACCTGCCCTCTCACTGCCCTCCTATTCCTGCCCCTGACCCCTCTGGACAGCTGCCCGCCCCAGAGTCCTCTGTGACCCAGGCCTCCATCGGCTGCCAGCTGCTCCCCACAACCTGCACGCGGAGATGCAGCCACCTCTGGGGAAGAGGTGGGGCCGTTCGTACCGGGCTCCCTCGCCCAGCACTGAGAGGCAGCCATCCCATGGGGGCAGGTGTGGGGCTTTTTAGTCAGCGTCGCTCACCTGGGACAGAGATGCAGCCACCGCTGGGGCGGGGCGGGGCTGTTGGTGCAGGGACTCCCTGGCCTGGTGGCAAATGCAGCTGTAGCTGGGGTGCAGCGCAGCAGCCACCTCCTGGACTCACGGCACAGCAGTTTGGGACAGGAAGTGCAGGGGGTCCCGGCCCCACTGGTAACAGGACCCAGCTGGGCAGGAGGGGCCCGGGTGTGGGTGTTGTCTGTTCTGCATCAGCAGCTGGGGCCATTGCTGCTGCACACGGGGCCCTGGCTTGTGCCAAACCAGACGGAGCCACAGCAGCCTCCATCAGCAAGAGGAACTGGAGTCCTGGAGGTCCAGAGACCAGGCATGGCTGGGGGCACACGGAGGATGCTGCTCAGCCCTTTTCTCCCCAGGGTGCAGGACCTGCCAGTGTCTCCCAGAGGGGCCTGGCAAGGTCAGTCCTGGGCCCAGCCCTTCCCCGCGCGCTGCCTGGGCATGGGGTGTTGCCAATGCGATGGCTGCCCTGGAACATGAGGCACAGAAGGCGGCTTCTGGGCCTGAATTTTCTTGATAGTTTCCAGGCACGGTGTGCCTCAGTTTCCCCACCATGCTGCACTGTTCGTGGTGGGGGTGGGAATTTGCTGTAATAGTTTCCAGGAAGATGGTGTCTGCCTCAGTTTCCCCAGCATGCACCACTGTTCGTGGTGGGGGTAGGGTGGGAATTTGCTGTAATAGTTTCCTGGAGGATGGTGTCTGCCTCAGTTTCCCCGACATGCTGCACTGTTCGTGGTGGGGATGTGGGTGGGAATGTGCACACTGGTTGTCCCCCCCAGGTAACAATTGCTTACACTGGGTTTGATAGAAAACAAAAAGTATTGTATTAAGTGGAAGCAGTCGGATGAAAGTAGTAATAAGTGAGCAAAGTAAGTTACAAAGGGCAGAGCAAAGTAAGTTACAAATCAAAAGAGACAAAAATGCTTGGCTGTTTCTACACTGACACCTCAGCACGAACTCACCCTAAAACCTCTTTTCCAGCTCCCACTCTAAACCAGGGCTCTCTTCCACTCTATGGAGCCTGGCTTCTTCCTTCAGGTACAGCCCAGCCAAAAGACCCTTTGCTTTCCTACTCTTTTTGTTAAGGAGTTGAGGCTGCTCCCTTCCAACCACTGCTCAGCCTTAAGGACAAAAGATTGTTTTAGGTGTCTCATCAGGAAGTTTCAGGTAACACCCTCCATGTCTCCCATTCACACATTTGAAACTCACAAAGCATTCCCCACTCCACCTGTCTAATTTTACACATTCAAATGATACATACTACCGAGTACGATAAACAGAACCAGTGGATCATGACATGAAGATGGACGGGTTACATGAAATAATTTGCTCAAACCACCTTTGAGTTATGTATATTCATGTCCATAAGTCCAGTCCCATCGCAGTCTGGCTACGTCTACACTGGCATGAATTTCCGAAAATGCTTTTAACGGAAAAGTTTTCCGTTAAAAGCATTTTCGGAAAATCGCGTCTAGATTGGCAGGATGCTTTTCCGCAAAAGCACTTTTTGCGGAAAAGCGTCCGTGGCCAATCTAGACGTGGTTTTCCGCAAAAAAGCCCCGATCGCCTTTTTCACGATCAGGGCTTTTTTGCAGAAAACAGTACTGTGCTGTTTACACTGGCCCTTTTGCGCAAAAGTCTTTCGGAAAAAGACTTTTGCCCGAACAGGAGCAGCATAGTTTTTCCGGAAAAGCACTGAAGATTTTACATGAGATCGTCAGTGCTTTTCCGGAAATTCAAACGGCCAGTGTAGACAGCTGGCAAGTTTTTCCGGAAAAGCAGATGATTTTCCGGAAAAACTTGCCAGTCTAGACACAGCCTCTGTGTTTGTGTGGGTGAGAGAGATAGTTCATTCTCCTTCGGTTTAACCCAAGAGTGGCAATCAATGACAGCTCAATCCCCTTGGCTTAGTCTACACTGCAGGGTTTTTGCACAAGAAGCCTTTTGTGGAAGTGTTCTCGTGCAAACACTTCTTGTGCAAAAGTGCATCCAGACTTCAAAGTGCATTGCACATGCAATGTGCTTTTGCACAAGGGAGTGTCCACACTGCATGGACACTTTTGCACAAGAAAGCTCTGATTGCCATTCACAAAATAGGCATCAGAGAACCTGTGCTTTTTCTGATAGGGGTTTCTTGTGCAAAAACCCCTGCAGAGCATTTACACCTGCCTTTTGTGCAAGAGCTGTAGTGGAAAAAAGGAGTTATTCCTTGTGGGGAGAGGAATAACTCTACCAGCAAAAATCCTCTGTTCTGTCAATTTTCTTGTGCAAAAGCGCGCTTGAGGTGGGGATGCTCCGCCGGTTTTTGCACAAAAATCTTGTAGTATAGACATAGCCCTTGAATGTAACCCTGAAGTGGATTGTTAATTCTGGTGAACATATGCAAATGAGGCACGGCAATGAATATCGCATACTTTTGCATAGTTAATGAGCCACCATTTTTGTGCAAAGAGCTTTTGCACAAGGAGAAGTCTATATTGCACCTTCTTGTGCGACTCTCCCCCCCTTGCACAAGAGCCTTTCTACTGCTTATTTTCCCCTCTTGTGCAAGAAAGGGGTTTTGCACTACATGGCTCCTTCTTGTGCAAAAGCCCCTTGCGCACAATGGCGGCTCATTAGTATGCAAATGAGGCATGGCGATATTTATTGCTGCGTCTCATTTGCATATCTTCTTGCGCAAGAATGCCCAGGGTAGACGTAGCCTATGAGTAAAGATAGTAGAGTCGAAAATAACGTTATACAATTATACAAGAATAAATTATCAAATAGAAATGCTAGTGTTAGCCTGTTGGATTCCCTAAGCAAGAATATTTCCCCCTTCCCACAACAAATCATAATAATTAATAGGGGGCAACTGGAGCCATTTGGGGCCCTAAGCAATTTCTTAGTATGCTTATGCCTAGAGCTAGCTCTGAAAATGTGGAGTTATACAAAGTTACAGCAGTACAGTCATTCTACGGTAGCTATTCCAGTCAATTTCCTTGGGTAGAAGAGCCCTTAGTGTAAATAAGAATCAGACCATGTGTGCCTAATTCACAGCTGGCATTACTCCAGTTTTAGTACAGTAATAGATGACACTGATTTCAGTTAAATTACAGTAGCAAAAGCATCAGTAATACAATGAAGAATCAGGCACTAACGTTTAGAATAAATCTAGGCTGATTTTTTTAAAATATTCATTTTATTTTTAATGAAATAGACTTCAATCTTGTTTGCACATATTTGGGCTAGATTCTTTCACTTAAGTGAGCTCTCCTGATTTCCATGCACTCAGTTTTGGGGTAAAATAAAACAATATGGCTGCGTCTAGACTGGCATGATTTTCTGCAAATGCTTTTAACGGAAAAGTGCTTTTGTGCAAAAGCATCCATGCCAATCTAGACGCGGTTTTGCGCAAGAAAGCTCCAGTGGCCATTTTTGCTATCTGGGCTTTTTTGCGCAAAACAGTTTTTACCTGTCTACACTGGCCCTCTTGCGCTAAAGCATTTGCACAAGAGGGCTTTTTCCTGAGTGGGAGCATCAGTGTATTTGCGCAAGAACACTGACAATCATACATTTAGATCATCAGTGTTCTTGCACAAATTCAAGCGGCCAGTGCAGACAGCTGGCAAGTTTTTGCACAAAAGCAGCTGCTTTTGTGCAAAATCTTGCCAGTCTAGATGCAGCCTATGCACTTTACATCAGCCAAGGATCCCTCCTAGAGAAGTAAAATGATATAGCAAAACTTTTAAAGACTGACAATGACCCCCATCTGTTATGCAAATATACACACCCAAATTTAGTTGAATGTAGAATATCTATTGCTGCTAATAATTTACCACCAGCGACTTTTTGTCTGATCTTTGTTTTATTTTTCAGTTACAAATTAGGGAGGCCTGTTAATTAGTGAGCATTCAATGTAGTTGAAGATTGGATGAACACAGTTTCCTTGAGTGGGTATGAATAACCCATGAGTACATTTTAGAGAAACATGACAGGTAAT
The DNA here is from genome assembly GCF_052426305.1 of Pelodiscus sinensis. Lineage (NCBI taxonomy): Eukaryota > Metazoa > Chordata > Testudines > Trionychidae > Pelodiscus > Pelodiscus sinensis. The sequence continues at coordinate 4,076,511 of NC_143070.1, forward strand.
TTTCACCATTGATTAATGTTACACTATATTGTACACAATGTAGAAAGCCTATATCTAACCTACACTAGAAAATTAAATGAAATAAATATTTTCCCCACAATTCTCAACTACATAGGTGCTTATATGTGTATGATAACCTTGTTGTATTTTCCATGGAACATTTTAATGGCAATCCACAAGAAACAGATGAAGAAAACAAATGCAGACCTCAAAGAAACTGGACTTTCAAGCTGTGTGTTATAAATGCACGTATTTTTATCTGAATCTGACCTGTATGCAGAAGTCACATTCAGATCAATGGGACAATTTTGTACCAAGGCACAGAAGGTGCAGCCTTAGCACTGTCTGGATTCTGCGTTGGGTGGGATCTGCTCTAATTTATGACAGTTTTAGTCAGATAACCTATGAGCTGTGCCATTGCCAAGAACCTCAGTAGCACTTAGTGCTGCAGATACTTTCTGGTTTCTACTCCTAGCACCCTTCTTCTTGTCTCATGCTCTAACACGGATTCTTCCTGAGTGCTATGATTTGTTGCAGTGGGTTGCATTGTGGTCTGAACTGATTTCCGTGCAGGGAATTTTTCTGCAAGTGGTTACAGTCCCTACGGCCCCTATGCATTGCCAAAATCAATCCCAAAGTGTTCTGTGTGTATTGCTTGCAAACTTAAGACAACGAGGCTACATTTAGACTGGCATGATTTTCCGCAAATGCTTTTAACGGAAAAGTTTTTCCGTTAAAAGCATTTGTGGAAAAGAGCGTCTAGATTGGCACGGATGCTTTGGCGCAAAAGCACTTTTTGCGGAAAAGCGTCCATGCCAATCTAGACGCGGTTTTGCGCAAGAAAGCCCCGATCGTCATTTTCGCCATCGGGGCTTTTTTGCGCAAAACACTTTTTAGCTGTCTACACTGGCCCTCTTGAGCAAATACATTTGCGCAAGAGGGCTTTTTCCCAATTGGGAGCAGCACAGTATTTGCGCAAGAACACTGACAATCTTACATGAGATCGTCAGTGTTCTTGCGCAAATTCAAGCGGCCAGTGTAGACAGCTGGCAAGTTTTTCTGCAAAAGCGGCGGCTTTTGCGGAAAAACTTGCCAGTCTAGACACAGCCCGACTGTGTTTTTTTCTCTATTTGTGCCTTTTTCTAAAGTTTTTGAGGCGAATATCTGTATGGATATGTGTACTATATGTTTTACCTACAATTAATTCATCAACACGTTTGATGTGCAGCACAGTAAATGTGTTGATGAACTGTAGGTATAACAGATATATAGTAAAGTGTATATCTGATGCTCCAATAATATATAACATTCAATAATGGGGAAAGCTATATGATTTAAGTCTGAAGAGAAAATTGGTGATTAACTTACATACAAATAGTGTTACAGTGGGGGAGGTCTAGGTTAGATATTAGGGAAAACTATTTCACTAGGAGGGTGGTCAAGTACTGGAATGGGTCACCTAGAGAGGTGGTGGAATCTCCATCCCTAGAGGTTTTCAAGTCCTGGCTCGACCAAGCCCTGACTGGGTTGATTTAGTTGGGATTGGTCCTGCTTTAGGCAGGGGGCTGGACTTGCTGACCTCCTGAGGTCTCTGCCAGCTCTATAATTCTATGATTCTATAGTAAAAATAACTAGCCAAATAAAAACGTCTAGACATAAGAACATAAGAACATATAAGAACATAAGAATGGCCGTACTGGGTCAGACCAAAGGTCCATCTAGCCCAGTATCCTGTCTACCGACAGTGGCCAGATAGACAAGATAGATAATACTTTCATTAAACTAATAATTAATACTTCATCTTATTTTGACACTATACAGATGTCTGAAGAAGGAACCTTAATAATCTTTATGTTTCTGCAATATAAACTTTATTTAGCTTTGTGAGCTTTTACTTACATGGTATAATAAATGCATGCAGAAAAGTTGCACGCTGGTTCCTCTAATGCTTGAATCATCAAGCATTAAGTTCATTCGTAAACTATTCTACACCTCATATGTAAAGAATTCTCTATTGTAAGTACTTTTTCTCAAAGGGTCATACAATATAAGCAACAATAAGCACTTTAAATTCTGACGTCAACAGAACTAAAGGCTACCTAGCAGGATCAGGCTCACGAAAGCAAATAACAAAGCTAAAATTTAAAAGCAGCTATAGCATCCATATGAGGAACATAAGAGTTGTTTATATATTGTACTTTATAAATATCATTACTTCATCTTTAAGCCACAGGCATCGCCGCAAAAACATTATTTGTTAAGCAATCTGGATGGCTAATGGGATTGGAAACATGATACAATGCCTTTCACGGATGTCCGTTCTAATCGGTTTCCCCAGAACAGCAATGAATGAAACTTGGTATCATTTGATGTCTTTGATGGGCTATGTGAAACGAGTTTAGGTTCAGACCACTTTGTGGAGGGCAGACGCATCACAAAACCACACTTACAACGGGCACAAATTTGTATCCTGGTTGGTGTGCTGAGCAGAGATGAAAACTAAAAAATGGAAAAAGGAGAATAAATTCTCTTCATCTCTAGAAGCTTTGCCCCTGATAAAAGTTTAGACGCACTGAAGGTGACGTATATGAAAAGCTTGCACTGCTGCCACACTTCATGAATCTTTGTGTAAATAGACCATAAAGCAGCCCAAAAAATTGGCATCCTCCTAATACAGTGATACCCCACAAAAATAAATATTTGGTGATCTGGTAAGCATCTGTTCCCCTGACTTTATCATATTGACTGCATCCTTTTTTCCTTTGCTCTTTATCTTCCCTCCCCCAACAAAATAACTGAAAACACTATACTTACATGGTTTTTTATGCCAGCTTCTAGCAGCATTTCCAAAGAGAAAACACATTTCTTAGCAGTATGGGCACTTGCTGCATGGTTGTGCTGCTGCTGATCTCAGATGGATTATTTGGAGCCATGTCAGGATTTAGGAATGAGGAAGCCCCCTTGTCACACAGCTGATCTGTCCAAGAATCATAGAGCTGGAAGAGACCTCAGGAGGTCATCAAGTCCAGCCCGCTACTCCAAGCAGGACCAATCCCAACTCAATCAACCCAGCCAGGGCATTGTCAAGCTGAGACTTAAAGACTTATAGGGATGAAGATTCCACCCCCTCCCTAGGGAACTCATCCCAGTGCTTCATCACCCTCCTAGGGACATAGTTTTCCTAATAACCCACTAGACCTCTCCCTGTCCACATACCCCTCCCTCCCCCAACGTGAAGCGCTGTACACTACGGCTGTGTCTACACTGGCACCCTTTTCCGGAAAAGGGATGCAGATGAGGCAAGTCGGAATTGCAAATGCAGCGGGGATTTAAATATTCCCCGCTGTATTTGCATGAACATGGCTGCTGCTTTTTTCCGGCTCGGGGCTTTGCTGGAGAAAAGCGCCAGTCTAGACAGGGAAAAGCGGCAGCCATGTTCATGCACGTGCAGCAGGGAAAATTTAAATCCCCACTGCATTTGCAATTCCGACTTGCCTCATCTGCATCCCTTTTCCGGGAAAGGGTGCCAGTGTAGACACAGCCGACACATTTTCTGGCCTACCATGTTTCTGGATGTACAGGTGCTTCTGTCCGCACCTCTCCTAGGCTGTGTCCAGACTCAGGGGTTTTTTCGGGAAAAGTAGCCTTTTTCCGAAAAAACTTCCCCTGCGTCCAGACTCAAGCCGCGTTCTTTCGAAATTAAATCGAAAGACCGCGGCTTTTCTTTCGATGGCGGTAAACCTCGTTTCACGAGGAAGAACGCCTTCTTTCGAAAGTTCCTCTTTCGAAAGAAGGCGTTCTTCAATGTAAATAGGGCTTCTTCGAAAGAGAGCATCCAGACTCGCTGGGTGCTTTCTTTCGAAAAAGCAAGCCGCTTTTTCGAAAGTTCAACGTGCAGTCTAGACGCTCTCTTTCGAAAGTATCTTTCGAAAGAGCCTCTTTCGAAAGAGGCTTGCAGTCTAGACATAGCCTTAGGGCAGGCATGTCCAAAGTCCGGCCCGCGGGCCAATTGCGGCCCGTGTTCCGGTTTAATACGGCCCCACAGGTAATTTGGCAATATCTATCTTTTATGGCCCCCAACGAATCCGTATGTATTGAGATGAATACATTGTAAAATCTCAGTTAATGTCAGTTGGTCTAAATCAGTTATAAATATATTTGGACACAACATGTATACTTGGTGTTATGTTCCTGTTCATATTTTTTGAACTTAAAAGTTGACAGACAACCTTTATTACCAATAATATGTAATGTACTTTACAATGTTCCTGACATATATTTCAGCTTCCTGGATTTTTTTTTCATCTGGCCTTCAGATATGAAAGGCAGAGTGATTTAACACCTGTTTAGATTTGTCATCCATGTGACGAAATGAAAAGTATGCCGTTTGCAATAAACTTTGCATAAAATAGTTAATTTGCATTTAATTTTAATGGTTCAAAGAATGTCAGGCAAAATGGTCGGCCCTCACGCATGTTCACTTCATAAAATCTGGCCCTCTTTGAAAAACGTTTGGGCACCCCTGCCTTAGGGAATCCCTTCCCTCTCCCAGGGGAAACAGGGCTGTCACTCAGCTGGCCCATGAGTCCTCCTGCCTCTGTGTGTGTGTGTGTGTGGGGGGGGGGGGGGATGAAGCAAAATGCAGGACTATGCAGCACTTTAAAGACTAACAAGATGGTTTATTAGGTGATGAGCTTTCATGGGCCAGACCCACTTCCTCAGATCAAATAGTGGAAGAAAGTAGTCACAGCCATAGATACCAAAGGATACAATTAAAAAAAATGAACACACATGAAAAGGACAAATCACATTTCAGAACAGAAGGGGGATTGGGGGGGGGAGGAAGGTAAGTGTCTGTGAGTTAGTGATATTACAGGTGGGGAAAGGTAGATGTCTGTGAGCTAATGGTATTAGAGGTGATAATTGGGGAAGCTATTTTAGTAATGTGGGGGGGAGGGGGAGGCTTTGGCAATGTGCAGTCGCCCTCTGTCCAAGCCGCAGAATAATCCGGGGGGCAGCAAGGGGGCAAGGAGGACAGAGGGGGAAGCAGAGGGGGGGAGGCCAGAGAGCAGGGGGAGCAGCAGAGGGGCTGCGGAGAGAAGAGGAGCCCGGAGAGGGCACCGCTCTGATTTCTCCCCCCCACCCCTCCTGGGGCGGCAGGGAGGGGCTGGACGCACGAAGCAGCCCCGGGGACAGACAGAGGCGGCGGCCGGTCGGGGAGTCCGGAGCATGCAGGCGGGGATGCAGGCGGCCGCCCCCCCTCCAGCCCGGGGGGGGCTTTCCGCGGGCGGCGCCCCCTCCCCGGCTCTGCTGGGGCTGTGGCTGCTCCTGGGCTGCGGTGAGCGGAGTGGGGCGAAAGTTTGGGGGGGTGGAGACTCCTGGCTGGGGGGGGGGGCGCAGAGCCCAGCTAGGATCCCCCCCCCACACACACACACCGGCTGCCTGCGGGGTTCGGGTCCCGCTTCCCCCTGCAGCCGCCTCGGCCCGGGGAGGGGAGGGGGGGCTGCAAAATTTTAGCCCCCCCCCGTTTGCACTGCGAGCTGCGCGTGGCCTGCTGCCTGGGGGGTGGGTTTGCACGTGCATGGGGGGGGGGAGAGCAAAAGGGCCCCAGCGGGTGGCTCCGGCCCTGGAGCGCCCTGCCTGGAGCACGTGGCGCTTTGAAGCGCCGCGCTCCTCGCAGGGCGGGGGAGGGGAAGCGCGGAGGAGGAGGATTCCCTTGTTCCCCCCCCCTCCCCCCACCTCTAGTAGGGGGGAGCTGCTGGAAGCTTCCTTTAAAGTGCCACGTGCTCCTGGCAGGGGGAGGAGGAGGCTTCCTGCACTCCCCTGCCCCCCCAGGTCCTGATTTCCTGGGCCTGAGGCTGGGGGAGCATGCCAAGTCTCTTCCAGGGCCTGGGGGGGGGGCCTAATGGGAAGAGGGGGCAAAGGGTCTCCCCCCTATGACTAGACCTATCATGATCTAGGGGTGGGGTAGCCCCACTCCTTTCTGTTTGGGAACAGCCCCCTCTGGGGTGGCCGGGGGCGACTTCAAAATTTTTTGAAGTGGCCCCTCCCCCGGGCAAAATGTATTGCCCACCCTTGTTAAGGTGATGCCTTCATTGATTTTGTTTCAAGGATGTGTGTCCAAGAGTTCTCAAATAGGCCTTTGGGGCTTTCTAGGGCTGTGTCTACATTGGTGCGATCTTGTGCAAACACGACCGCTTTTTGCGCCCAAACGTGCTGCCTGTCTACACTGGCCGCGAGTTCTTGCGCAAGAACGCTGACGTTCTCATGTGTGAAATCAGGGCTTCTTGCGCAAGAACTAGGATGCTCCCGCTCAGAAATAAGCCCTCTTGTGCAACTGTTCTTGTGCAAGAGGCCAGTGTAAACAGGCAACATGAATGACTTGCGCAAGAAAGGCTTATGGTTAAAATGGCCATCAGAGCTTTCTTGCACAAGAAGGTGTCCTCACTGGCAAGGATGCTCTTGCACAAAAGCACATCTCTTGTGCAAAGGCACATGCCAATGTAGACGCTCTCTTCTGGAAGAGTTTTTACACAAGAACTCTTCTGCAAAAGAGTTCTTATGCAAAATCATGCCAGTGTAGACGTAGCCTAGAATTATTGACATGAAATCAAAAATGTATTAGGAAGCATGGCATCTGGTTCTGAAAAGCTCAGAGTTGATAAGGGAATGTGTCTGTAACAAGAAATATGGGTTGAGGCATTGGGTGATGGAGAAACAGCTATTGTCTTCTGGTTACAAATCTGGATTTCCACATCCTGAGCAAAGAGAGTCAATAGTTTACAATTTCTTAAACAGGTGGTTGATAGTCTTATGTTATGGGACTTCATCCCTCAAGTGAAGAAACAGAGCCAAAATTCTAGAAGGCCAGAATATGACTAATTTAAAAATTGTAATATAAAGCCAATAATTTCCCTAGAATGATAGAGTAATTGAAAGACTTACTTCCTTGGAATGGAGGAAGATCTGAGGTGTCCTCAATTGGTGTTTCTCAACCTTTTTTTCTTAAAAAAAAAAGTATAAGTACTCCCAGGACCTACAGTTTTCAGACACACAGGTTTTTTTCTACCATTGCAACACATTTGTTTAAACAAGTTAATTGTAGTGGGTGAGTGATGAAAATTTTTGGGTGTAAAAAGTACAAAATAATAAAGTGCTGTAAAACTTAAAACAAAAATTCAGCTTTTCTCCAAATTTCAGTTGTGTTGACATACTTCCCAGACTTCTCTCAAATACCCCTACGGGTACTTGTACCACTGGTTGAGAAACACTGTCCTAAATCAATAGCAGAAAGCGAGGCAGAAGGTGAATGTGCTAGGATGTAGCTTTACACCTAAGTGTAGCATGAGGAATTATACAGTGGCATTACTTGTTAGTGTTATTTCTTGTTGCTTCAAATCCTGGGGATGAGAGAGAAAATACATTGAATGCCTGTTTTTTGCTCTATAATTGTGGAAACTACCAAAGAGTTCAGTGCAAGTCAGAATTTATTCCCTTCTACATATACATCTTCTAAATGCAATTTATGTCTTATGCTTTTGGTGAGTGGTTTTGCAGTTGCTGTTAATGGAGGCTCTATCAAAACTAGAATTTAAGCCTTAGTGTTAGGGGGGGAATCATTAGGGTTAGCTGCTTCTGGGATGCTTTCCAAGAGATGTCTGTTCTCCCTCAATCCCCTAACATAATAGACACCTACCAGCTGTCAAGAGCAATATGTAGTAGGGATGTAAAGGACTAATCAGCTATCTGATAAGCAAATGCTTATCGGATAGTTGACTAATTGCTAGGGTTGCCAGATGATTTCAGCAAAACTCCCGGATGCACTTGACATTGCATCACAATCTACATTACAATTGCTAGTCTGCTGCTAGCGCCTTTGCTCTTGGCATTGGGTCAGTTCTCTCAACTGCCTGCAGCATTAGCTTGATCTGTAGTAGGTTAGAAGTTTCGGGGTAGCTGAGTAGTCTGCACAGGAAAAACTTAAAAAACAGCAAATGGTCTGGTAGCACTTTATAGACTAACAAAACATGGAGATGGGATCATGAGCTTTCGTGGGCACGGCCCACTTCTTCCGGTCATCTGTAGAAGTGGGCCGTGGCCACAAAAGCTCATGATACCCTCTACATGTTTTGTTAGTCTATAACAGTGTTTCCCAATTTTATTTGGCCACGGAACCCTTTTCAACTCAAAGGAATTTTGCAGAACCCCTCATAACAGACTAATATATGGAGCTGAAAAAGTAGACCACCAATAAGTAAGGAAAATAATAAACAACTGCTAAACAAGATCATGAGATCAAGATTTAGTTTAATTGCACATATTTAAAAACAAAAATAACATCTTAATAATTATTTTTTAAAATCATAAAATGTTATTGTGAGGGAATTTTCTCACGGAATCCTTATTATCACTTTGCGGAACCCCGGGGTTCCACGGAACCCCATTTGGGAATCACTGGTCTATAAAGTGCTACCAGACCATTTGTTATAGTCTGTCTTTAACAGCCCTCTGAATTGCTTAATGCATCATTAGAGAAGCTGCTGTTTTGGGCTTATATCTGGACTTATATATTCTGGGTTTATATATTCTGGGTTTATACCTGCTGCTGCTTGTAATGTATCTGCTCTGGTTCTTCCAGTTTTAGTGCTGCTAGTGCCAGTATTAATACTGACAGCTCAACTTATGGAGCAGCACCACTTGCTGTTCATATCTGCATCAGAGTCGAAAATTTCCATGCCGGTTGCCTGGCTTTGTTACCAGTTGATGAGGAAAGGCTTTTTAAATCACCTGTTATTGTAGTGAGCCTCATTCAGTGGATTATTCTCAAGCCTTCACACAAGCCACTTATAAAAGGAGTGCTTTATTTCTCTTCAGCCTCTTTTGATAGTTGAAATGTTTCACTGTTAAAGTGTGTTAGGAGCCAGGCAGGCAGCCCGGCTCGGTTCCAGCTCGTCCTGGGTCCGGGAGCTCAGAGCCCTCTCCGCCTCCCGGATAGGGCCTGCTTGGGGACTATAGAATAGCTAACTAATCAATAAGAATTAATGAGGTTAATCAACTATTCAAGTAACCGATATTGAATATCCCTGATTTCAACATCTGTTCCGTTATGTAATTGCCCTGACACCTCCTTTAATACCATAAAATTGCTCTTGAGTATTTTAAAAAATCATTATTCAATAATAAAAAGCCATAAAAATCACTGTCTGCCAAAGGAAGTGACGGGCATTGGCACAGAATTACATTGCTTAGAATAGGAACCCAGGGACTGATTTTACTCTTCTGTGCATTGGTCCCAAAATCCTGCCTCTAGGGAAGCACAGTGCAATAGAACAGGAGTGGATAAATGCTGGCCCATGTGGCAGATCCGGTTCACTAGGGCTAGTCCTTTGCACCCCCCACACAGCCATATTTACCTGTGCCTCTGCAGGTATGGCGGATTGAAGCTGCATTGCCATTCCTAGCCACGAGGAGCTGAGAGCTGTTTGTGCAAAGGTGCAGCTAAATATAGCAGCAGCCGCCCACTGGGGGTTAACCCTGGTAACCCACTGCCGTTTTATTCCTCTCCCCTGCAATAGAGGAATAAACTGAAGTTTTAAATGAAATGCAAAAACAACAGCCTCTAGATTTGATTCTTGTGTTTGATGAAATTCAGTTAACACAGCATTTCTGGTTTTTAGGTGTCTTGGCTGGACCAATTGTTGATCCACATGTAACAGCAGTTTGGGGGAAGAATGTCACATTGAAATGCATCATTGAAATAAATGGAAAGATAATACAAACCTCATGGGAGAAGGTACACGGTAAAAGCACACGGACCATTGCTGTTCTTCATCCTGAATATGGGTTTTCTGTTCAAGGAGAGTACCAAGGAAGAGTGTCATTTAAGAACTACTCACGTACCAATGCAACTATCATCCTAAATAATATAAGCTTCTCTGATTCAGGAGAGTATGTATGCAAAGCAGTTACATTCCCACTAGGAAATGTTCAGGCATCAACAACTGTAACCGTATTAGGTATGTATGTGTGTGAATTTTATTTTTCACTTTTTACAGGCCCCCCCCGCACCCTCCGAATAAAAAGGAAAACAAACTTTATAGGGCTTGGCAACATGCCTACTTAACATGCACTTTTTTGCCACATACTTATTGGCTGTTTTCACCTTCCTACAGTACACTGAAAATTCGGTAGTGTGGTTTGACAAATGGCTATTTGAAATTCTGGTAGTGGGTTCCAGCTTCTTAACCAAGTCTTCAAGCATCTTATAGCCTTTTGGGACTAACAGCATTAACTTAGTCTGCAGGCTCAAGTTTACTTGATAAATCCTCTTGGCTGACATGGGGTTCATCTAATGCAGCTTTTAGCAACACGTCTGTATCAGCATAGCCTTGTCACAAAGGGTACGTCTAGACTTGCTTTTACTTTTGAAAGAAGATATGCAGATTCGGTGCGAATTTGCATATCTTCTTCTGATTGCTTTTTTGAAAGAACCTCTTCGAAAAAGAAAGTAGTCTAGATTCAGTTCTTTTAAAAAAAACCAAAAACCTTTTTTTTTAAAGAACCGTGAAAACCTCACTTTTTTAGGAAGAACAGTTCTTTTGAAAAGTTTTTTTTCGAAAGAACGACATCTAGACTGCTTTCTTCTTTGAAAGAACCTCTTTTGAAAAAGCAGTCAGAAGAAGATATGCAAATTCATGCCAAATTTGAATATCTTCTTTTGAAAGTAAAAGCAAGTCTAGACGTACACTTCAAGTCAGGCAGTGTAGCCACTGTTTGCTGGCTCTTTTGTTGACAAAATACTCCCCCGTCTTCCTCTCCCAGCCCAACAAGCCCAGGAGAGGCATAAGGATCTTTCATAAAATGTTTTTTTTGCACAAAAAGGAAACGTCCACACTGCTTCTTTTTGCACAAAAACCCTTTGTGCAAAAAGAAACAGCAGAAAATACGCTAATGATATCACGACTCATGCAAATACGTTCCTCGTTAGCATATTTTCTGCTGCAAAAACTCATAGAGTAGAAGTAGCCTTAGAAAAGCTAGATGTCTGCAGGTCACCTGAAATGCATCCTAGAATACTCAAGGAGCTGACCCAGGAGGTAACTGAATCTTTAGCTATCATAGTTGAAAAATCATGGAAGTTGGGAGAGATTCCAGAAGACTGGAAAAGGGCAAATATAATGCTCATCTATAAAAAAAAGAAATAAGAAAAGCCCAGGAAACTACAGAGCAGTCAGTCTCACTTATGTGTCAGGAAAGATAACGGAGCAGGTAATTAAAGAATTCATCTACAAAGTAAGGATGTTAAAGACTAGCCGACTAGCTTTTTGACTAGTCGATAAGCATTTCCGCATTCCTCCTTTGAAATGTACAAGAGCTCCAGCGAGGGCTCTTGTACAGAGGAACTCCGCGTGCAGCCTGGGGCCAGAGGGAAGTTCTCCTGACTCCGGACTGCACGTGGGGGCCTTCTTTGAAATGCACAAGAGTCCCCAGCCATGGAGCCCTGGATCAGCAGGGGATTCCTGCTGTCCCTTAAACTGTGCTTCTGAGCGATTCAACGGGGCAGTTGCAGGGAGTGTAGGGTCAGCTGGGGACTCCCCAGCTGATCATGAGCTCCTGGGACTCTTGAGAAAGTGTTAGTAGTGGTAAGCTATTCAGATAGAATGTAGAAAATGAAGTTAAATGAACATTTCCGATCTTGACTGAAAACTTACTTAATAACTTTTTGTTTCAATAGTTGAACCCACTGTGAGCCTAACAAAGGGACCGAACTCTCTAATAGATGGAGAAAGTCAGACAGTAGTAGCCATTTGTACAGCAGCCACTGGAAAACCTGCTGCAGATATTGATTGGGAAGGAGATTTGGGAGAAATGGAATCCAGTTCTACTTCATTTCCCAATGAAACTGTGACCGTTGTCAGTCAGTACAAACTAAAACCCACCAAACTTGCCAGAGGAAGACGCATAACTTGTGTTGTGAGACACCCAGCTTTGGAAAAGGAGATGAGCTATCGTTACATGTTGGACGTACAATGTAAGTGTACAGCACGTTAGCTACTGCTTTCGCAACTGTTCTGTCACATTAGAGCTAGTCCATGAAGAGTTGAAGTGAGTTGACCAAGGATTCTCAGCAGGCCATTGGTCAACCTAGGTGTAGACCCCAGATCTTCTGAGACCCAATCTATTGCCCTATTCTCCAAGACATACTGGATCTTAATTTCTGATTAACTTGATATAATTACCAGCTGATGTACCTCACATGTTTCTTCATGGACTCTTACTTTTTAAGAAATGTGACACATACTGGGATGTTGAAAACAAAAGGATTGAATTCTTCATAGGGTTACCAGGTGTCCGGTTTCACCTGGATAGTCCGTTATTTCTGGCCCCTGTCCGGTAAAAAAAAACAAAAAACAAAAAACAGAAAATACCAGACATGTAAACCATGTTCGGGTTTTTTTGATTGAAAGCATCTGGCAAGCCTAATTCTTCATCAGCTTTCCAGGGACTTCATGTAGGCAAAATGTATTTTCCCATTCAACAAGAACTGGAATGTTTTAAAATACTTGAAATGGTGGTTGTCATTCCACAGTTAGGGTAATACAAAGCATATTTCCCAAGAACTTGAGTGATGAAAACTCTTATAGGATAACTCTTTACCAGATCACACGCTCGCTACGCTAATAGTATTAGAGAGAGTAGATAACTGAGTCCCTCCACTTAGAAGCCTATATGCAGTCACGCATATTTAGAACCTTTAGTTCACACCCGCAGCATCTCCTCATTTGTGGCTTTATTCACTCTTCCATGATCTGAACTACAGTTCAAAGACATATGCTAAAGCTTCTCCTTAGACTTCGCAGTAGTAATGGGCTCTAGTGTCCCCCTGCCTTTGACAAGAGCTGCTCCCAAAATCAATTCCAGTCACTTTCTCTCCGTAGAAGATTAACTTTAGTTTACCATTCTTCATTTCTTAAAACTTTACATTGTATGTTACTTTGTCATTTTGATATGATGCTGCAAATTTTAGACTGCGTACCCCAAAATGGATGCCTGAAGTTGAACTATGTGGCCCTGAGTTTTGTAAAATCCTGGAATCTTAGTTATGTTCCTATAGATTCAGAATTTAACTTTAGGCATCCATTTTCAGTTGCTATCTACACAATATACTAAGGCGTGCACAGGAGAGGGAGGAAGGAAGCATGGGATGTAAATCTCAGACTACAAAAAGCTTGTAGTTTGCAGCTATTGATATGTTCTTTTGTTCCTTCACACTGAACATTAGGGCTCCTGCAGTAATCTGTTCTATCAAAAATATTTATCATCTGTCAGTAATTGATAACGTGAACACTTGACAGAAATAGAATGTTGAGTAAATTTAAAGAATTTCTTCTTTTTATGCTTTCCCACTTGTAATCAATGTGGTATATTCGTGGCTTGCAGGAAGAAACATTAAACTTAAGTTTAATTACTGATTTTTGCCCTCGTGCCATCTTGAGAAATACTTTCTTGCCATCTTGAGAAATACTTTAATAAGTTTAAGATCTGAGAATGACATTGATAGTTATATTGTTAACTTGGAATCAGGAAATATTTGAAATATTAAAGGACTACATTTATGATCCACTATTCCAAGCAATAAATAATTTTCCATCAGATAAACCCTCTACTTTTAAAGAACTGTCTATCAAAAAATGTTCTTTACAAATATCTTCCATTGAATTGATGAACTTTCAACAATTTCAGAGCAGTCTATATTATATTAGAGGGTTGGCTGATTAGAATATGTGTAATTGTATTAGAAAAAAATAGAATGTTACACATCTTGTCTCCAATACTAGTTAGAAATAAATTAACTTTAACACCTTCCAAACAAATTATAAAAAAGGTATGGGCTTCATACTCATGACAACTTCCTTAGTATTCTTATAAAATTGTGCTGAGTGTGAATAGAGAAGCAGTTTTGCTTGGTGCTTTGTTGTAATAACCAGCTTAAACTGAGTCCTGGATTTTCTACACTTGAATCTGATTTATTTGAATGGAATATTCATAAATATAAAAAAAGCAAGTTGTGAGAACTGTAAATACTCTTTCCAAACCCTGTGCTTTGATACATAAATAATGAAATAAATGATCATGACTTTTTTTAAAAAAAAAGTATAAATAGTATTCAGTGAATTTTGACTATAAGGCAATTCTGTTGAGAGAAGACGACAAGTTTTTGTACTGCTACTACCTACATGTGATTTCCACTAGTGCACAGTCTGGAGAGGGATGAAAAAAACTTTATCCTAACAATATTGATAGTGACATTCAATATTGATAGTGCTGAAGAGAGATGGTCATAACAAAAAAATTGTCTGTCTCTCTGGTAGCATAACCTTTTTGGGCTAGCAATAATAAGTATTCATAATACGCCTCAAACATAACTTAACACTAAAGTAAAAGTTGGAAAGATTTGGCTTCTGTGAGAAGAGAGATGAGTTTCAAGTTTTGCTCGCCACCCCCCGCCCCCATTTTTGCCACCTGTGTTTGGAGGAGGTAATTGTGCCTGATGTCCTGGACTCACCCTAACTGTCCTACTCTGAGTCTGACTCTTCTCTACCTTTACTTTTTACTGTAGGAGAGCTTTTCTATTGGTGTGTCAATTATATTTCAGCATTCCCATTTTGTAATACACTGTGAATTTGCCCCAAGGATAGCTATAGAAGAATTATAATAAGTGTGTTTTTAAAACTCTCCGATTTTCTGCAGCTGGCTAAGATGAGATTCTGGGGATAAGATCACTAATACTGAAGGGCTGAAAAGTTGGGAAGATGGGATTCCAATTGGTACCATTATCACTTTGAAAAGAAATAAAAACAAAACAAAAAAAGAATAAACTCAAGTTTCTTGTTTAAAAGCATTACATAAGCACAGTGCATATACTTACTACATCATAAATCATTAGCTAAAAGTTTCTCATGTCATACGTACGATTCGTCGCTTAACACTGTATAATTTCTCGATTTCACTGAATTAGATATGCTGCAAAACCTGTGTTATCTGGAACGCTTGGGGATTGTGGTGTTCCCGTTATCTAAAACTTCCAGTTATCTGAGAGTCCCATCAACTTAGGAAAAACGAAGTGACTCAAGTTTTTAATATTGGTAATTTTGTAATGTGAGGCTGTTGGTCTCACATTTCTATTTTAAGTTAGAGATGATTAGTACTTCTTACATAAAAAATTGTTAAGCCGATCATGGTAAATTAAGCCAGGCCTGTGCGCCTGAAGACGTTACAGTATTGTGTCTGGGGGCAATGCCGGTTAACAAAGTTTTCTGGTTAACAGAGTGCCGGTTAACAAAGCTTTCACTGTATTTGGACACTTGAAGTTAAAACTGTATTATACTAAAACCTGGCATTGTTGGTGCTAGGACTACATAATTATTTCAGCTTGTTTCAGTTACGTAACTAAAAATTAATGGAGCCTACTGGTTTGCTTTACATTAAAGCTCTGACCGACACCGGTGTACGTAATTTACTAAGCTTTCCGGGTAGAATTCCCACCACTCATTGGATATTCAGTACTGCCATACTGTTAGTTAAATACAGCATGTAAACTTATCATTCTAAACAATGCACACATGTTTTTTAAAGACTGCATTGGAGTATTTGCATGTGAAATTGCACATATTTTATAGATGCCCCTGAAGTTTCACAAAGCGAGTATGATGGAAACGGGTTTATTGGAAGAGAGCATATTCAGCTCCTCTGCAGTGCTGATGCATATCCACTGTCCATGGCAATTACATGCACCAGGTAAGTGTATATGAAAACTGAAGATGAATTTTGCTGGTTATGTACACATTTATCGTTTGAGTAATGCAGAGTTTTGAAGGGTGTGCAAAGTGTAAGACAAAGTGAAAACAAAGCCCTTTTATTTCTGACAGTTTGTCTGGTTTCAACACATGACTAATGCTCAGTATGTGTGTTTAGCAATGACTGCTATTGATATGTCGCACATTGGTGAATCAGACAGATGCATTCATATTTGTGGATGTTTTAAAGAAAAATATTGGCCCTGTACAGTTTCCCTCCTAAGGAAAAGGGAACAGGAGGAGCAAGTGGGGTGGGAAAGTACAAACAATAATTTTTACTCTTGAAGCCTGAACAATTACAGTTCTTTAGGATAAATCCATTTTCACGTCTTTGGCAGCTGATTGTGATATTGAATTTCTTGAGCTTAGTGTAAGATATTGACAGTGTCTCTTGTCTGTCCTTCCTCCTCTGTTAGTCGTGTGTACATTTAAAATAGAGAGGCAAAAAGGTGGAGAGGGTGCATAAAGAAAAGTTCTTCATTAGTTCCCATAATAGAAGGACTAGAGGATACCAAAGGAAAGGAATGGGTAGCAGGCTTCAAACTAGTAACAGAAAGTTCTTCTTCACAAAGCAAAGAGTCAACCTGTGGAACTCCTTGCTGCAGGAGGCTGTGAAGGCTAGAACTAGAACAGAGTTTAAAGGGAAGTGAGATAAAGTGATGGAGGTTGGGTTCATGGAGTAGTATTAGCCAGGGGGTGTCCCTGCCCAAAGTTTGTGGCAGGCTGGAGAGGGATGGCACGAGACAAATGGCTTGGTCACTGTCTTCGGTCCATCCCCTCCAGGGTCCCTAGGGTTGGCCGCTATTGGCAGACAGGCTACTGGGGTAGATGTACCTTTGGTCTGACCCAGTATGGCCATTGTAAGCTTAGGGCTCAGGATTGGGGGTCTCAGTGGACCCCCTTGATTTTCATGCAAACCTGCTCCTGGGTGGCCAGGCTGGCAGCTCTCCTGCCCTAGACGGCCACTTTCCTGTGCCTAGTGCGGTGGTCGTGGACGAGGTTCACGATGTCCGCACTAGACCAGGCGGGTGCCCACCTCTTGTGGTCCCGGGCAAGCTCCCGGGAGCCGCGAGCCTGGTCCCGGGAAGAGGGGGAGGGCTGGGGGGCATCGGGTGGCTGGCTCGAGCTGTGCCAGGTGCAGGGTCTGCTAGCTGGGTGCTGGCAGGCTTGCACCTGGCACGGGCACCGTAGCCAGCCCGTGCCCCTTTAAGGGGTCCGGGGCCGGGAGGGGGGCAATAGAGTTTCCCTGGTGTTGGCCAGAGTAGCCACCAGGGAAAGCTGGGGAGGGCTAGTCTCCCACTAGTTCGAATTAAGGGGCTACAAGTTTGAACTAAGCTTAGTCCTCGTAGAATGAGGTTTACCTAGTTCGAACTAAGCGCTCCGCTAGTTCGAATTAAGTTCGAACTAGCGGTTTGTATGTGTAGCGCCTATCAAAGTTAATTCGAACTAACGGACGTTAGTTCGAATTAACTTTGTAGTGTAGACTAGGGAGCTAGCAATGTGGCCATGAATTGTTGACCATGGGAGGACGAGAAACCAGTTTGACTGATTTTCACTTTCTTCAACTTTTGCATGTCCACAGCACTTCTGTCACCGAACCTTCCCGGTATAGAGATAGTTCTAAGTTAACTAGATCAGTGTTTCTCAACTGGTGGTATGATGAGTACCCTTAGGAGTACTTGAGAGAAGTCAGGAGTGGGGGAGGGGGGAGAGTATGTCAACACAGCTGAAATTCTCTATGCTTTGTGGTAGTCAAGGGTCATCTTCCTACACAAAGCTTCTGCACTGCAAATTGATCAGGAACCTATTCAACCTTTTTTTCCTATCCAGGAACAAACAGCAGCCGTGGGACCTCACTTTAGTTCTCATTTCTTTGAAAAACTTCCACTTTGAGCCTTCAGACATTTATTTGTTCCTTCTTTCATTTGGCCATTAAGATTTTGTAACTATTATTTCAGTATGGGCAGTAAGAACTTGCGTATCTCAGTAGAACACTATTTGGTGGGTCCACTATCAAGAATGCATGAGGGCATACAAAAAAGTCAGCTTGGTTTTCTTCCTAAGTCTCTTTTGAATTCATACCAAGCAGGAGATTAACCTATTAGTATTGCATCCCAGGCCTCATTCTTGTGTAGAATAAGCGAGCCACCGTACACTGGACGCTTAGAGCACTTGGCTTGACAGAAGCGGGCTTGTGTTTTAATTTTCTCGTTGGTTTTCCATCTCTGACAGAACAAGTGAAAAGGGGACCCAGATCTGCACCCAGAGACTTAACATTGATATTGCTGCTTTAACTGAAAGAACTTTAATCATGTAACATAAGTTACATTCATCAAAGTAAACATATACAGGCAGTCCCCAGGTTACATGGATCCGACTTACATCGGATCCCTACTTACAAACGGGGTGAGGCAACCCCGCACTAGCTGCTTCCCCCCAGCAGACCAGAGAGACGGGAAGCTAGCGCCCCCCCCAGCAGACCAGGGAGACGCGAAGCTAGCGCCCCACCCCAGCAGACGCTGAGCGGCTTTTCTCAGCAGACACCTCAGCTTGAGAATAAAGGACTGAAGGAAGTGAGGTGTGGGAGAATAAAACTGAGCTCTGGAGAAATGTTTGGCTAGAGTTTCCCCTACAATATGTACCAGTTCCGACTTACATACAAATTCAACTTAAGAACAAACCTACAGTCCCTATCTTGTACTTAACCCGGGGACTGCCTGTAAAACTTAATATGTACATTCTGAGCGCTTAAACTGCCTCAAAATATTGTCTAATTTAGGTTGGATGGGCAAAGGCATGAAGGTTTAATGTCTTTAAACAATACTCTGCATTTCAACAGTCCACTGACTTACAATTATATCGGGACTTACATGTGTAAGGTGACCAATTCCATTGGAGAAAAAAGTGATCAAAAGACAATCTACATATTAGGTGAGTTGTTGTTTCTCCCTACTTATCCAAGCATGCGTTATTAAATTATTGTATCAAAAATTGTACCAGGTGTCTAATTGAATATTGCTTTTTTAAGCCATGTTATAGAATGGATTGTTTAAAACTCAGTCTTTAATTAAAGTTACCATAAAACTGGGAAGAACAAAAGGAAGTGAACATTACATTAATAGCACTAATACCATTTCCAGGAGATAGTGTCAATCATAGTACTTAAAAAATTCAATCAGAGATTCTATACCAGTTCTAAGTAATCATACTAAAGATAAAGAAGTAAACTCTACCATTCTAGAGCAAGTTTTTGCCTTCCTTTGTGCTGAAGACAGCATTATTGGCAACTTCCATGCTACCTAATTTGACATGGGTTGACATACTGCAGAAATGTCAGCTGGTAAGGAGTAAAATAAAATTGCTTTGTTTGAGGGGTTCCATGTCTGTGGTGGTCTCTCGTGGGTGGGGTATTGCCACAATTGTTGGCAGACTTTCAGTTAGTAATTCAATCAGAAAAGCACTTACTGTAATAGTCCTTGCTATGGTAAAGAATCTAAGTAGCAAAGAGAAGTGCCATGTAACTACCATTTCAGGCTGTTTAGCTTAAATGCTACTTTAAACATTCCCATCAGTTTCACTGTCAGTGTTTAGTTGCCTCATTAGTAACAAACTGTTAAAAATGAATTAAAGATAGCTGGATACTTGGGTTTCTATTGTGTAAGTAGGGTTTTTTTTTAATATTCTCTCTAAAATGTAAACCAAAGTCAGAGTCAATTGATAAAAGTTCTTACAACTGAAAATTTTTAAGTAAGCTTGCAGCTGGTAAAAATCCACTAATTCATGCAGCACTTAAAAAAACATACTTTGTATAATTTTGTAATTTGAGATCATGAAGCCACTTTGTTTTAAACCATTTGCACATATTAGGCCATCTTTAAAAAATCAGAAGGAAAATAAAGGTCTAAGATGACCCGAGAAGCAGATTCCATGTTAGGCTTCTGCGCATAACTTCAGAGAGCAAGATAAAACCCATCATGTATGCCATTAGGAAGGGGAGAAGGAACTTAAACTTTTTTAAAGACCACTTAAAACAGAGTAAAACCAAATGGCATTCTGGAAATGTCGTATTTATGACATTCTGTAGCAAGTGATTTTTAGTGACTTTGTTCAATTGTTTTCTCTGAAGTAGTGGTTAAAATTTAAAGTTTCATTATTACACTGATGTCTTGAAAAAATTCATAGAGAACTCCATAACATAAGTTAACTTTGAGTTCCTTCATTGTTCCCCACTTAGGCTTTTGAGATTCTGTTGAAACAGCCCACGTTTGAGGGAGAATAGTTAAAATCAGTACTTACTGTTAACTTAACCACCCAATGCTATTTGTCCTTTTGCCAGTATTAGTCTTTCAAACAGTATTTCTTTGCCGTACATAATATCTTCCATGGATGAGATAAAACTAGTTGTAAATAGTGAACTATAAAATGTACATAAACTGAAAAGGAACTTCTCCATTCTTTCAGGAGAATTCATGGTTATTTTAAAAAATTGACAATGATTGCTTTTGTGCTATAAAAGCATTTACCCATACTGGTTATCCTATAGACCCAAATAAACATAAATCAATTCAGAATTATTGAAAAACTATTACATATATTTAAAAAAAATCATAATTGCTCAAACTTCTTAGTATTTAAGAATGAAAAACTATTGTCTGTTGTTAGAAAACACATTTACATATTCATCAACTTGGCTTTCTTATAAACCTTCTACTGATTTAGCTTGCATTGACATTCTTTGCCTTTTCTGTGTCTTGTCTACCCTATTCCTCTTTCCATTAAATCCTACTACTGCTACTACTGCTACTACACGACCACCTACGGTTCTATGGCATCCTTCAACTGATGGCATCGCAGGTTTAGCAACAGAACCAAAATTAATGCATTTTCCAACATCAATTCAGGAAGAAAACTGGGGTACCATCATCAGTAGTGCAGTGGGTGGGGCTCTGTTTCTGATACTTTTAAGTGTTTTGGTTGGAATTATCTGCTATAGAAGAAGACTGACGTTCCGTGTTGACTCCTTTATTAAGAACTACATTTCACCATCAGAAACGCAAAAAGAGTCTCAAATAGATGTTCTCCAACTAGATGATGTGGATTCTGATCCTGATATTATAAAAAAAGAAATAAAACATCCAGTGAACAGTTTAATATCAATAGATGATTTAGAAGACCCAGACGAACCACAATGGAACAATGCAAACAATATTAACAGATGCCAAGAAGAGTATGAAAGACCAGTGGATAATTATGAAGGAGGAGCCCTGGGAATGAAGCACATGGGCAGTGAATGTTATGATGACAGTGAAGAAGACTTTGTGTTACATATAGATGGTTCAATAATATCTCGGAGGGAGTGGTATTTGTAGCAATCACTGATACCTTAACTTGGTATATACGGTTCCATTCATTAGTTCAGTGTTTCCCAAATAGTATGCCACGGAGCCCCAGGATTTTTCAAGGGGCCGCTGGCCTCTACGGTCTTAGAGGCGGGCACGTGTGTTGTTGTTGTTGTTGGTTGGTTGGTTGGTTCTTTTGTTGTTGTTTTTTTTGTCGTCCAGTTTTCCCCGATGTTTTTTTTTAAAGGGTTCCGTGGCTACATGAAGTTGCGAAACACTGCATTAGTTGATCACTTTCAGGTTGTTTATATTTTTACTTGAGGCGGAACAAGCTTTTTGAAGTTGATTTTCAAGCTTTTGTAAAATCTGGGTTAAATATATCTGACCTGCTTTATAATTTTTTCAAAGTTGTACAACTGTTTTTGAGAATATTGAAATGTTAATGCATAATTCTTTATCCATGGCACATGTATGAACCAAGTGCTAAATTAAGTTACCATACAAAAATGTTGCAGTTAAAAGCAACAATTTTGGCTTTGGGATTTAAAAAAGTTTACCAGAGACTATGCTGAAGTTTCTTTGTTAAACGTACATTTTTGTATACAAATTAAAGGCACCCCGCCCTCCGAGCTGGTCTTAGGGGCGGGCGAGCCGGGTGATCGTCCAGGGTTGCTATTTTCAAGGGGTCAACCAGTTTTCCCTGGTGTTTTTTTTATTTTAAGAGTTCTATGGTCAAGTAAGTTGGGAAGCATTAGTTGATCACTTTCAGGTTGTTTATATTTGTACTTGAGGAGAAACAAGCTTTTTTGAAATTGATTTTCAAGCTTTTGATATTGTAAAAGCTGGGTTAAATGTATCTGAGCTGCTTTATACTTTTTTCAATGCTGTACTACTGTCTTTGAGAATACTGGAATGTTAATATGTAATGCTTTATCCATGACACATGTAAGAACCAAGAGCTAAAGTAAAGTTAGCATACAAAAATGTTTCAGTTAAAAACAATTGTCTTGGCTTTGTGATTAAAAAATGTTTACCAGAGACTATGATGAAGTTTCTTTGTCAAGCGTACATTTTTGCATACAAATTAAAGATCAAAACAAGTGAATTAGTTTCACAGCTGATCTTTGTCTGGGGTAAATTCAATTCTTCAAAGTGATTTTTGCTCTATAAAAACATGGATTTACGTAAAGCTTTGTTTTCAAAGATTTATTTTTCTTTTATAGGCAAAAATGAATACCTTTCTTTTTTAATCGAACCTTTCAGCAATAAGATGTGTTATAGTCAGTGGTTTTTTAAAGAAAACATTGAAAGTTAGAATTCTCAGTGAACAAATTTTTAGGGGAATAACAGAATAAATATGTGAAAGTTTGTCTTGTAGCTGATTTTGAGAACCAGTTTTACACTAAAATTATTTCCAGAAATGACTGTTACTGTCTGTGTACAGCATTATAGTACTGTACTTCCCATGAGATCAAAACTGGTTATCTAAATTAAAAGAAAAAGAAATGTAAATGGGATACGAAAGGACGCTTGGAAAGCTTTGATTGGAAATGGAAAATACAAGGTTATGTCTCAATTGAGATATAAATTGTAAAAGTATGTGTGGGCGTCTCTAGACTACGCTAGACTTTTGAAAGAGGATATGCAAATTCCATGGGAATTTGCATATCTTCTTTCAAGTGCACTTTCGAAAGTGGCACTGGAGAAGGAAAAGCCAAGAGAAAACGGGCACCTGTGAAGCAGGGAAGAGCAGATTTGTGGGAGAGGTGCGAGGATAGTTAACCTCCTTGGGAAATGCATCAGAAAGTTTCTGCCACGGAGCTGGGTCAGTCTGCTTCAGCAGAAACAAGGAGTCCGGACTCCTGGTTCTTTGTACCATGAAGGGTTTGCTTTAGCTCAGAGTTCATAGGGACAGTTGTATATTGGAGAAACTGAGGGCACAGGAGCGATTTACAGGGGGCTGCATGGGGTGTCTGCGGGGGGATTTGGGTGCCCAGTGACTGGCCAGTGTTCTCCTCACACCCCTAGACCCTCTGCAGGAATCTCGCTGTTAAAGGCAGGGGAACCAGAAGAGACATTTTGTTCCAGGGGTTCTTCCACCGGCTACAGGTGAGGTCGCCACACGATGGCAGCAGAGGCCGTGTAGTGGCCGGGCTCGGCCTGGTGTTACAATGAACTTCCCTTGGCTCTGCTTGCTCAAGTTTAAGCTCCTTTCGATTTTCCTCACTAGGATTTGACTTCCACTTTTTAAAGAGGCAGTGTGGACGCAGGTATAGTTTTGTCGACAAAAGTCCACTTTTGGTTAACAAAGCTTTCACTGTATTTGGACACTTGGGCTGTGTCTACACTGGGCCACTTATTCCGGAAAATCAGCCGCTTTTCCGGAATAAGCTGCGAGCTGTCTACACTGGCCCTTGAATTTCCGGAAAAGCAACGACGCTCTACTGTACAAAATCAGCCGGTATTCCGGAAAAACTATTCTGCTCTCGCTCGGGCATAAGTCCTTATTCCGGAACACTGTTCCGGAAAAGGGCCAGTGTCGACAGTCCAGTAGTCTTTTCCGGAAAAAACCCCGATCGCGAAAATGGCGATCGGGGCTCTTTTCCGGAAAAGCGCGTCTACATTGGCCACAGACGCTTTTCCGGAAAAAGGGCTTTTCCGGAAAAGCAGCCTGCCAATGTAGACGCTCCTTTTCCGGAAAAACTGAAAACGGAATAGTA
This sequence comes from Pelodiscus sinensis, assembly GCF_052426305.1. Taxonomy (NCBI): domain Eukaryota; kingdom Metazoa; phylum Chordata; order Testudines; family Trionychidae; genus Pelodiscus; species Pelodiscus sinensis. Next base: position 4,100,427 of record NC_143070.1, read on the forward strand.
TTCCATTTTAAGCAGTTCCGGAAATTCATGCCAGTGTAGACACAGCCTTGAAGTTAAAACTGTATTATACTAAAACCTGGCATTGTTGGTGCTAGGACTACATAATTATTTCAGCTTGTTTCAGTTACGTAACTAAAAATTAATGGAGCCTATTGGTTTGCTTTACGTTAAAGCTCTGACCGACACCTGTGTACGTAATTTACTAAGCTTTCCAGGTAGAATTCCCACCACTCATTGGATATTCAGTACTGCTATACTGTTAGTTAAATACAGCATGTAAACTTATCATTCCAAACAGTGCACACATGTTTTTTAAAGACTGCATTGGAGTATTTGCATGTGAAATTGCACATATTTTATAGATGCCCCTGAAGTTTCACAAAGCGGGTATGATGGAAACGGGTTTATTGGAAGAGAGCATATTCAGCTCCGCTGCAGTGCTGATGCATATCCACTGTCCATGGCAATTACATGCACCAGGTAAGTGTATATGAAAACTGAAGATGAATTTTGCTGGTTATGTACACATTTATCGTTTGAGTAATGCAGAGTTTTGAAGGGTGTGCAAAGTGTAAGACAAAGTGAAAACAAAGCCCTTTTATTTCTGATAATTTGTCTGGTTTCAACACATGACTAATGCTGTTTAGCAATGACTGCTATTGATATGTCGCACATTGGTGAATCAGACAGATGCATTCATATTTGTGGACGTTTTAAAGAAAAATATTGGCCCTGTACAGTTTCCATCCTAAGGAAAAGGGAACAGGAGGAGCAAGTGGGGTGGGAAAGTACAAACAATAATTTTTACTCTTGAAGCCTGAACAATTACAGTTCTTTAGGATAAATCCATTTTCATAAATGGAACAACGTCTTTGGCAGCTGATTGTGATATTGAATTTCTTGAGCTTAGTGTAAGATATTGACAGCGTCTCTTGTCTGTCCTTCCTCCTCTGTTAGTCGGGTGTACATTTAAAATAGAGAGGCAAAAAGACCGGATCTTTGTTGAATGAAATGATCTAAAACATGAAGTGTCATTTCAGTTATCAAATTTACCATGTCCTAAAGATAAGGCACAGGGGCAACTGGCATTGGCCACTGTCAGCAGACGGGAGACTGGGCTAGATGGACATTTGGTCTGACCCAGTCTGGCCGTTCTTATGTTCGGCAATGTGTCTTCCTGGAAATAAGATGCATAAGATGGTTTGCTTCCTGACTCAAAATGTAAGTCAATTTGTGTTGCAATGTGATATTTTGTGTAGCTTTCTGGTGTGTGATTAAACTTGTATTCTGTGAATGTCCTATGAAATGGGTGGCTTTGTTGTGAGCCCTCCTGCCTGCTATGTGCAGTCTTGCATGTTAAGTATGTTCCCTTGGAGGGAGATACCTGAAGCCCATATGGGCCAATGTATAACTTGCCTTTTTTCCTCTTAAAGAAGAACTTAAAGTAACTTCACATGGTTGGTCTGTTTAAAACAAAGAAAATAACTATTATGTAAGTGTTTAAGCATCTCCAATAAACCAAAATAGTGTTGTGATAATCATTGACATGATCGTTACAGATCAGTCTTAATACAATCTTGTATCCTCAAGTTGCTTCCTGGACCACTAAGAAGAAAAAAAGACCAGTAGTTTAATCTTTAAAATTGTTTGTTTGAAATGTATGGTTAATAATGATAAAATAAATTTTAAAAAGTCCAGATTTCTTCACTGGAATCTTCTAAACTAAAAATAAAATATGCTACCCAGTTAGTAAATGCTCTTAATTTTAAGTAGGCTTAATTTAATCAACCTGGCCTTATGTGATCTTAAAAAAACCCCACCTAATGCAGACTGTAACATCCAATGAAGTGGATGTTAATGAAATTTAATTGGAGATTAACTCAGTAACATTCAAGTTTTAGCTTGACTAAACTGCTCAACATGGAAACAATATAAAACCATAATTACAAAGACTATACAAGCTGCTTTTCAAAATGATACCTGTAACGTGGCTCATTGTCTCCTCTTCATTATGTTATGGTGCAGATTAAAAATGTCAAGTACTTTCGAAATTAGATAATTAAATTATCTTAACCTTAGTAGTAGGTGTTTTTGGTAATCCTTGAACCAATTCCCAGATTCCGGTAATACAGTTTGCATATAAAACTTAATATGTACATTCTGAGCACTTAAACTGCCTCAAAATATTGTCTAATTTAGGTTGGATGGGCAATGGCATGAAGGTTTAATGTCTTTAAACAATACTCTGCATTTCAACAGTCCACTGACTTACAATTATATCGGGACTTACATGTGTAAGGTGACCGATTCCATTGGAGAAAAAAGTGATCAAAAGACAATCTACATATTAGGTGAGTTGTTGTTTCTCCCTACTTATCCAAGCATGCGTTGTTAAATTATTGTACCAAAAATTGTACCAGGTGTCTAATTGAATATTGCTTTTTTAAGCCATGTTATAGAATGGGTTGTTTAAAACTCAGTCTTCAATTAAAGTTACCATAAAACTGGGAAGAACAAAAGGAAGTGAACATTACATTAATAGCACTGATACCATTTCCAGGAGATAGTGTCAATCATAGTACTTAAAAAATCCATCAGAGATTCTATACCAGTTCTAAGTAATCATACTAAAGATAAAGAAGTAAACTCTACCATTCTAGAGCAAGTGTGTACTGAAAATAAATTCTTTAATTTAGTGAAACACTTTTATAACAGATTCTACACAATTGTTAGAATACCGCTTTGTAAGAAGCACTGAAGTTTTTGGATCTTACTTTTAGTTTTGTTTGATCAGTTACTACCATTTCAGGCTGTTTAGCTTAAATGCTACTTTAAACATTCCCATCAGTTTCACTGTCAGTGTTTAGTTGCCTCATTAGTAACAAACTGTTAAAAATGAATTAAAGATAGCTGGATACTTGGGTTTCTATTGTGTAAGTAGGTTTTTTTTTTAATATTCTCTCTAAAATGTAAACCAAAGTCAGAGTCAATTGATAAAAGTTCTTACAACTGAAAATTTTTAAGTAAGCTTGCAGCTGGTAAGAATCCACTAATTCATGCAGCACTTAAAAAAACATACTTTGTATAATTTTGTAATTTGAGATCATGAAGCCACTTTGTTTTAAACCATTTGCACATATTAGGCCATCTTTAAAAAATCAGAAGGAAAATAAAGGTCTAAGATGACCCGAGAAGCAGATTCCATGTTAGGCTTCTGCGCATAACTTCAGAGAGCAAGATAAAACTTATCATGTATGCCATTAGGAAGGGGAGAAGAAACTTAAACTTTTTTAAAGACCACTTAAAACAGAGTAAAACCAAATGGCATTCTGGAAATGTCGTATTTATGACATTCTGTAGCAAGTGATTTTTAGTGACTTTGTTCAATTGTTTTCTCTGAAGTAGTGGTTAAAGTTTAAAGTTGCATTATTACACTGACATTGTCTTGAAAAAATTCATAGAGAACTCCATAACATAAGTTACCTTTGAGTTCCTTCATTGTTCCCCACTTAGGCTTTTGAGATTCTGTTGAAACAGCCAATGTTTGAGGGAGAATAGTTAAAATCAGTACTTTACTTACTGTTAACTTAACCACCCAATGTTTTTCATTCTTTAAGAGTTTGTTTTGGCACATTGGAAAACTTCAAAATTTAAAACGATTAATATAAGTTTAAGTTAATGGTAAAGATGCTATTTGTCCTTTTGCCAGTATTGGTCTTTCAAACAGTATTTCTTTGCCATACATAATATCTTCCATTGATGAGATAAAACTGGTTGGAAATAGTGAACTATAAAATGTACATAAACTGAAAAGGAACTTCTCCATTCTTTCAGGAGAATTCATGGTTATTTTAAAAAATTGACAATGATTGCTTTTGTGCTATAAAAGCATTTACCCATACCGGTTATCCTATAGCCCCAAATAAATCAATTCAGAATTATTGAAAAACTATTACATATATTTTTAAAAAATCATAATTGCTCAAACTTCTTAGTATTTAAAAATGAAAAGCTATTGTCTGTTGTTAGAAAACACATTTACATATTCATCAGCTTGGCTTTCTTATAAATCTTCTACTGATTTAGCTTGCATTGACATTCTTTGCCTTTTCTGTTTCTTGTCTACCCCAGTCCTCTTTCCATCAAATCCTACTACTGCTACTACTGCTACTACACGACCACCTACGGTTCCATGGCATCCTTCAACTGATGGCATCGCAGGTTTAGCAACAGAACCAAAACTAATACATTTTCCAACATCAATTCAGGAAGAAAACTGGGGTACCATCATCAGTAGTGCAGTGGGTGGGGCTCTGTTTCTGATACTTTTAAGTGTTTTGGTTAGAATTATCTGCTGTAGGAGAAGACTGATTTTCCGTGTTGACTCCATTACTATGAACTACATTTCACCATCAGAAACGCAAAAAGAGTCTCAAATAGATGTTCTCCAACTAGATGATGTGGATTCTGCTCCTGATATTATAAAAAAAGAAATAAAACATCCAGTGAACAGTTTAATATCAATAGATGATTTAGAAGACCCAGACGAACCACAATGGAACAATGCAAACAATATTAACAGATACCAAGAAGAGTATGAAAGACCAGTGGATAATTATGAAGGTGGAGCCCTGGGAATGAAGCACATGGGTAGTGAATGTTATGATGACAGTGAAGAAGACTTTGTGTTACATATAGATGGTTCAATAATATCCCGGAGGGAGCGTTATTTGTAGCAATCACTGATACCTTAACTTGGTATATACAGTTCCGTTCAGTGTTTCCCAAATAGTATGCCACGGAGCCCCAGGATTTTTCAAAGGGCCGCTGGCCTCTACGGTCTTAGAGGCGGGCACGTGTGTTGTTGTTGTTGGTTGGTTGGTTGGTTGGTTGGTTCTTTTGTTGTTGTTTTTTTGTCGTCCAGTTTTCCCTGATGTTTTTTTTTTAAAGGGTTCTGTGGCTACATGAAGTTGCGAAACGCTGCATTAGTTGATCACTTTCAGGTTGTTTATATTTTTACTTGAGGCGGAACAAGCTTTTTGAAGTTGATTTTCAAGCTTTTGATAGTGTAAAATCTGGGTTAAATATATCTGACCTGCTTTATAATTTTTTCAAAGTTGTACAACTGTTTTTGAGAATATTGGAATGTTAATGCATAATGCTTTATCCATGGCACATATATGAACCAAGTGCTAAATTAAGTTACCATACAAAAATGTTGCAGTTAAAAGCAACAATTTTGGCTTTGGGATTTAAAAAAGTTTACCAGAGACTATGCTGAAGTTTCTTTGTTAAACGTACATTTTTGTATACAAATTAAAGGCACCCCGCCCTCCGAGCTGGTCTTAGGGGCGGGCGAGCCGGGTGATCGTCCAGGGTTGCTATTTTCAAGGGGTCAACCAGTTTTCCCTGGTGTTTTTTTTTATTTTAAGAGTTCTATGGTCAAGTAAGTTGGGAAGCATTGCATTAGTTGATCACTTTCACGTTGTTTATATTTTTACTTGAGGAGAAACAAGCTTTTTTGAAATTGATTTTCAAGCTTTTGATATTGTAAAAGCTGGGTTAAATGTATCTGAGCTGCTTTATACTTTTTTCAATGCTGTACTACTGTCTTTGAGAATACCGGAATGTTAATACGTAATGCTTTATCCATGACACATGTAAGAACCAAGAGCTAAAGTGAAGTTAGCATACAAAAATGTTTCAGTTAAAAACAATTGTCTTGGCTTTGTGATTAAAAAATGTTTACCAGAGACTATGATGAAGTTTCTTTGTCAAGCGTACATTTTTGCATACAAATTAAAGATCAAAACAAGTGAATTAGTTTCACAGCTGATCTTTGTCTGGGGTAAATTCAATTCTTCAAAGTGATTTTTGCTCTACAAAAACATGGATTTACGTAAAGCTTTGTTTTCAAAGATTTATTTTTCTTTTATAGGCAAAAATGAATACCTTTCAGCAATAAGATGTGTTATAGTCAGTGGTTTTTTAAAGAAAACATTGAAAGTTAGAATTCTCAGTGAACAAATTTTTAGGGGAATAACAGAATAAATATGTGAAAGTTTGTCTTGTAGCTGATTTTGAGAACTAGTTTTACACTAAAATTATTTCCAAAAAGGACTGTTACAGTCTGTGTACAGCATTATAGTACTGTACTTCCCATGAGATCAAAACTGGTTATCTAAATTAAAAGAAAAAGAAATGTAAATGGGATACGAAAGGACGCTTGGAAAGCTTTTATTGGAAATGGGAAATACAAGGTTATGTCTCAATTGAGATATAAATTGTAAAAGTATGTGTTGGCATATCTAGACTACGCTAGACTTTTGAAAGAGGATATGCAAATTCCATGGGAATTTGCATATCTTCTTTCAAGTGCACTTTCGAAAGTTGCACTGGAGAAGGAAAAGCCAAGAGAAAACGGGCACCTGTGAAGCAGGGAAGAGCAGATTTGTGGGAGAGGTGCGAGGATACTTAACCTCCTTGGGAAATGCATCAGAAAGTTTTTGCCACGGAGCTGGGTCAGTCTGCTTCAGCAGAAACAAGGAGTCCGGACTCCTGGTTCTTTGTACCATGAAGGGTTTGCTTTAGCTCAGAGTTCATAGGGACAGTTCTATATTGGAGAAACTGAGGGCACGGGAGCGATTTACAGGGGGCTGCATGGGGTGTCTGTGGGGGGATTTGGGTGCCCAGTGACTGGCCAGTGTCCTCCTCACACCCCTAGACCCTCTGCAGGAATCTCGCTGTTAAAGGCAGGGGAACCAGAAGAGACATTTTGTCCCAGGGGTTCTTCCACCGGCTACAGGTGAGGTCGCCACACGATGGCAGCAGAGGCCGTGTAGTGGCCGGGCTCGGCCTGGTGTTACAATGAACTTCCCTTGGCTCTGCTTGCTCAAGTTTAAGCTCCTTTCGATTTTCCTCACTAGGATTTGACTTCCACTTTTTAAAAAACACCTTTTTATCTCTCTCTGCTTCTTTTTCTTATTTGGTTGTTAAGTCACTGTGGCACCTTTTTTTGGTTCTCCTCCGACTGTGGTTTTTAATTTGGGGTGTTCGTTTCAGTTGAGCCTCTAGTAAGGTGTCTTCGAAAAGTTTCCTGCAGGGACTTAAGTTTTGGCTCTCTGCCTTTTTATTTCTGTTGAACTAACTTCCTTATTTTTCTGTAGTTCCCCTCTCTGCAATTAAATGCTACGCTCTTGGGCAGCTGAGGGTTTTTTCCCCACTGCAGGGATGTTAAATGTAATTGTTTTATGGACACTACTTTCAAGTGGTCCGGCTGCATTCATCTCTTGGACCAGATCCTGTGCTCCACTTAGGACTATATCAAGAATGGCCTCTTGTGGGTTCAAATCAAGAACTGAATCTTGTGGGTTCTAGAACCAGCTGCCCCACGACGCAGTCACTGAAGGTGTCAGGACATTTTATCTGCATCCTGTCCTCAGGTGATGTGTGCTATTTCCCTAGGGCTGGGTCCAGACTCAGGGTTTTTTTCGGGAAAAGTAGCCTTTTCCCGAAAAAACTTCCCCTGCGTCCAGACTCAAGCCGCGTTCTTTCGAAATTAAATCGAAAGAACGCGGCTTTTCTTTCGATGGCGGTAAACCTCATTTCACGAGGAAGAACGCCTTCTTTCGAAAGTTCCTCTTTCGAAAGAAGGCGTTCTTCAATGTAAATAGGGCTTCTTCGAAAGAGAGCATCCAGACTCACTGGATGCTTTCTTTCGAAAAAGCAAGCCGCTTTTTCGAAAGTTCAACGTGCAGTCTAGACGCTCTCTTTCGAAAGAGGCTTGCAGTCTAGACATAGCCTAGGAGGGTGGGGAAGCGCTGGGATGGGTTCCCTAAGGAAGGGGTGGAATCTCCATCCCTAGAGGTTTCTAAGTCCCGGTTTGACAAAGCCCTGGCTGGGATGCTTGAGTTGAGGTTGGTCCTGTTTCAGGCAGGGGGCTGGTTTCAATGACTCCTGAGGTTTCGCCTAGCCCTATGATTCTATGTCCATAGTCCAGGAATGGGCAAGGTACGGCCGGCCAAGTCGTTTGATCCGGCCCATGGCCTCCCTACCTCTCCCCCTCCTCAAAGCCAGTCCAGACCTGGGGTCAGACGAACATGCAAATTCATCCGCTGTTCAAAGCGGCTGGTGGGTCCCTCCCATCCCCTGGGGTGCGCAGCACCTGGAGGGAGACACCAGCCGCTTTGAACAGCGAACGACTTTACCCCCTCCTCTGCCCCTAGGTCTTGATTGGCAGGTCCAGAGCCCCTGGGAAGTGCGAACGAGTCGCTTGCCTCATAGCAAAGAATCTAGCACAGACCTGGGCAAAATACGGCCTGGCCGGATCCGGCCCACGGACCTCCCCCCCCCGCCGGGACCCGCAGGCTCATGCAGCTGCCACGGTTTTAACCACAGTCCCTGCATCTCTCTGCTCTGCATGGAGGGGGAGGCTTCATGTGGTCCCCCCCCCCCAGCCTGATACTCAGCTCCAAGTGGCCAAAAACTGCTGGCCAATAAGAACTGACCTCCAGCAATCTCTCGGCTCCTATTGGCTGGAAACAACCAGCCAATCGGAACTGAGCGATTGGCCTGAGTGACGGGGGCAATGCAATTCTCTTCCCCCAGGATGAATCGAGAGCCAGCAGGATGGGGCTGCAGCAAACAGGGAGCCCAGCCTGCCTTGGAGGTGCTGCAGCCTGCTGGTCTGGAGACACTTAGATAACCTCCTCCCAGCATGCACCTCTCTCCTGCACCCTGGCCCCTCCTGCACCCCAACTCCTCCCCCCAGGTCACCCTCCAAACCCTTTGCACCTCTACCCCAGGTGACAACGCCCTCCCAGAGCCTGTACCTCCTCCTACACCCCTCCCTGCAGGCCAGAATCCTCCAGGGGCGCAGTGACTTTGAATAGCCCTGGGGAGGGGCTCTTTCGAAATAGCAGCAGTAGCACATCCACACGGCGGGTATTCCAAAAGAGCGGTTCCAGAAGAGGCGTTATTCCTCGTGGAATGAGGTTTACAGACGTCGGAATAAGCCGCCCATTATTTTGGTGTCATTTCGAAATAACAGAATGGCTGTGTAGACGCTCGCGTTGTTATCTCAGAATAACAGCGGGTATTCTGAAGTAACGGGGCCGTGTAGAGGCACCCTGAGGGCCTAGTCCCAAGTTTGCCTGGCAGCTGTGTGGGAGGAGTGACGGTCAGTTTGGACTCATTCATTCAAAAAGTCTGAGAAGAGTCAGAAAAAGGAAAGAGCAGGAGAACACACCCAGAAAGGCAGCACTGATTGATACAAACTGCAACCCGCCCATTCCCCAGCAGAAGGAAGTGAGACTAAACTCTCTGGTCTCTGCACCCGAAGCCATGGCTGCTGTGAATCCAGCAAAGACGCTCCAGGATGAAGTGACCTGTCCCATTTGCCTGGAGTATTTCAACGATCCGGTGTCTCTTGACTGTGATCACAGCTTCTGCCAAGCCTGCATCACCCAGTCTTGGGGGGCGCTCACCGCAGACGTCTCCTGCCCTCAGTGCAGACGGGCCTTTCCCCAGGGGAACCACAGGCCGAACAGGCAGTTGAGGAGTATTGTGGAGGCAGCCAGAGAACTCAGGTTGCAGGCAGGGAGGGAACCAGCCGCAGAGAGACTGTGTGAGAAACACCAGGAGCCTCTCAAACTCTTCTGCAGGGAGGATGAAATCCCCAACTGCCTGGTGTGCGACAGATCCAAGGGGCACCGAGCTCACACCGTGATTCCTGCCGAGGAAGCTGCCGAAGAATTCCAGGTAGGGAAATGCCGACTGTGATCCCTGCCCTCCTGGGACGGAGGGGAGCACTGGGGAGCAGCTCCCACCCTGGGAATCTAGCCCGGTCAGGGGTGGGACTGCAGGAAGCAGGGACGGCCTGGTGATAGGGCACCGCAGCAGGGTCATTGCCGCCCGAGTGTCCCTCGTGGCATGGGGTAGCCCTGCCTCAGTTTCCCGAAAAAGACCCACAGTGGCATTTTTTGTGGCCAGTCACAGCCCTGCTCTCCCAGCCGGGACTCTCAGGACTTTGAGTCTGGAGTTTGGTCTTATCATCCTGAACAAGATCCCGGGTCTCCTCTGCCTGCTTCAGGGGCCTCCTCCCTCTGGCCTTCCCTGGGCCTCTGTTTTATCTACCCCAGGCTGGGTTGGATCCCATGACCCCTCACCCTACCCTTCATTGTCCCTTCCTGAGGAGGAGAATTGACTATGTCACAGGCAGGGCTGACAACCAATGTGCCTTCTAATATTTTCCATCTGTGTGTGGAATAAATTTTGTTCTGTGCGCCAAGGCATGTGTGTCTGTGCACCACCCGTAGAAACACCTGCTATGTTACCCTGCTATGCAAGCACTGCCCAGGATAATACCTGAACACAACTCTTGCAACTGAAGTTGCAATACCAAACCAGGCCAACCTGAGTGTACGTCTGCTGTCACAACAGGCTGGGTAATGCTAGTTTTAATAAAAGGGAGGGAAGTGACGTGACATTAAAAACACCGCAGGGTTCATAACCAAACCCATGAGTCAACATCCCATCCTGAGTAGGTTGGGCAACATCCTTTTCCTCTCAGGTTCTTAAATCCAGTAATGTAAATGTCCCTTTCATATGCCCAGCCCATCTCTGCACCCCACTCCCAGTTGCTCAGGGCAGACCCAGAGTTTGGAGGTGCAGCTACAGAATTCCCCTCCTGAGTGGGGGGCAGGTAAAGAGGCAGCTTACTCCCTCCACTGCTCACTCACCAGCTGCCTGCTCGCTGCTCTCTGGCGCCCCCTGCTGCCCATTGGTCACTCGCCAGCTGCCTCCTCGCTGCTCTCTGGCGCCCCCTGCTGCCCATTGGTCACTCGCCAGCCGCCTGCTCGCTGCTCTCTGGCGCCCCCTGCTGCCCATTGGTCACTCGCCAGCCGCCTGCTCGCTGCTCTCTGGCGCCCCCTGCTGCCCATTGGTCACTCGCCAGCCGCCTGCTCGCTGCTCTCTGGTGCCCCCTGCTGCCCATTGGTCACTCGCCAGCCACCTGCTCGCTGCTCTCTGGCGCCCCCTGCTGCCCATTGGTCACTCGCCAGCCGCCTGCTCGCTGCTCTCTGGCACCCCCTGCTGCCCATTGGTCACTCGCCAGCCGCCTGCTCGCTGCTCCCTGGCGCCCCCTGCTGCCCATTGGTCACTCGCCAGCCGCCTGCTCGCTGCTCTCTGGCACCCCCTGCTGCCCATTGGTCACTCGCCAGCCGCCTGCTCGCTGCTCCCTGGCGCCCCCTGCTGCCCATTGGTCACCCGCCAGCTGCCTGCTCGCTGCTCTCTGGCGCCCCCTGCTGCCCATTGGTCACTCGCCAGCCGCCTGCTCGCTGCTCTCTGGCGCCCCCTGCTGCCCATTGGTCACTCGCCAGCCGCCTGCTCGCTGCTCTCTGGCGCCCCCTGCTGCCCATTGGTCACTCGCCAGCCACCTGCTCGCTGCTCTCTGGCGCCCCCTGCTGCCCATTGGTCACTCGCCAGCCGCCTGCTCGCTGCTCTCTGGCACCCCCTGCTGCCCATTGGTCACTCGCCAGCCGCCTGCTCGCTGCTCCCTGGCGCCCCCTGCTGCCCATTGGTCACTCGCCAGCCGCCTGCTCGCTGCTCTCTGGCACCCCCTGCTGCCCATTGGTCACTCGCCAGCCGCCTGCTCGCTGCTCCCTGGCGCCCCCTGCTGCCCATTGGTCACCCGCCAGCTGCCTGCTCGCTGCTCTCTGGCGCCCCCTGCTGCCCATTGGTCACTCGCCAGCCGCCTGCTCGCTGCTCTCTGGCGCCCCCTGCTGCCCATTGGTCACTCGCCAGCCGCCTGCTCGCTGCTCTCTGGCGCCCCCTGCTGCCCATTGGTCACTCGCCAGCCGCCTGCTCGCTGCTCTCTGGCGCCCCCTGCTGCCCATTGGTCACTCGCCAGCCGCCTGCTCGCTGCTCTCTGGCGCCCCCTGCTGCCCATTGGTCACTCGCCAGCTGCCTGCTCGCTGTTCTCTGGCGCCCCCTGCTGCCCATTGGTCACTCGCCAGCCGCCTGCTCGCTGCTCTCTGGCGCCCCCTGCTGCCCATTGGTCACTCGCCAGCCGCCTGCTCGCTGCTCCCTGGCGCCCCCTGCTGCCCATTGGTCACTCGCCAGCCGCCTGCTCGCTGCTCTCTGGCGCCCCCTGCTGCCCATTGGTCACTCGCCAGCCGCCTGCTCGCTGCTCTCTGGCGCCCCCTGCTGGCCATTGGTCACTCGCCAGCCGCCTGCTCGCTGCTCTCTAGCGCCCCCTGCTGCCCATTGGTCACTCACCAGCCTCCTGATCGCTGCTCTCTGGCGCCCCCTGCTGCCCATTGGTCACTCGCCAGCCGCCTGCTCGCTGCTCTCTGGCATCCCCTACTGCCCATTGGTCACTGGCCAGCCTCCTGCTCATTGCTCTCTGGCATTTTGGCCCCCAGCATGGCTTTTTTTTTTTTCTCAATAACTTTCCCCCCGGAGTACCGGCACCTTTTTTCTTAGAAAAGAATCACTGGTCGGTCGCACCTATCCATGAAAGTCACCTTTCTGGTGGCCATAACCTCCAGCAGGAGAGTGGGGGAGCTCACCGCACTAATGGCAGACCCCGCTTATAAAAATTTTCACTAAGGACACAGTGACCCTTTGGATGCACCCTAAATTCCTCCTGAAGGACCCTGCTCCCTTCCATGTTAACGAACCCATACACTTACCTGCATTATTTCCCTAAGCCACACACGGTTCCAGCCCAAGCGGCATGGCAAACCCTCGACATCTGCAGAGTGCTCACGATCTACATCGATCGAACAAAATCATGGAGAAAATCATCCAGACTCTTCCTATCCTTTGCCAAGCGTTCCAAGGGCCGAACGGTCTCCTCCCAGAGGATTTCAAAGTGGATCTTATCACGTATCCATGCATGTTACACCATCCACAATAAACAACCGTCAGACACTATCACAGCCCACTTAACCTGGGCCGTGGCTGCCACGACTGCTGTTCTCAAAAATGTGCCTCTAAAGGGCATTTGCAAGGCAGCCATCTGGTCATCCGTCCCCACGTTTGCAAAACACTACATGCTTCCCTCTGCCATTGCACGATCAGGGTGCAAGGACGGGGCTGCTGGAGAAATCTCTGGTGGCCGGTACGTGGATGCACCAGCACCCAGAGTGGAGCACCCGTGGGGAGACATGTCTTGAAAAGCCACCTTTACTGTACAGAGTGAGTAACTCTCCTATTTCATACCTCACTCAAAAACAACACAGACCCACCCGGGCTTTGTGTCACTCGGAGTAGCTTTGCCAGTCAGGACACTGAAGGGGTTAAATAGATGCCAAGTGGCCCATCCGTGCCTCGTGCAAAGCTCTTGGCACAAGTGAGCCGAATGTGTTCTCCCAGCCACCTGCTTTCCCTCTTCCCAGTCGCCCTGCTGCCCTGTGGGGACACGGCTAGGAAGACAGCGTTGAGAAATGGTTGTACCAATTGCAGAGGGCAAACAGGAAGCAGAAAAGAAGACGGTTACTGCCACCAGTGCTGGGTTGGGAGGGGGTTGACTCTAAGCCAGTGTTTCCCAATTGGTGTTCTGAGGAACTCCGGGGTTCCGCCAAGCGAAAATAAAGTTTCCGTGAGAAAATTCCATTACAATCACATTTTATGATTGTAAAAATAATAATAATTCATATGATGTGATTTTTGTTTTTAAATAGGTGCAATTAAACTCAATGTTGATCTCATGACCTTGTTTAGCATTAGTTTATTATTATCCTTACTTATTTGTGGTCTACATTTTCAGCTCCATATATTAGACTGTTATTAGGGGTTCCGTAAAATTATTTCGAGTTTAAAAGGGTTCCGTGGCCAAATAAAATTGGGAAACTTTGCTCTGAGATGTTCCCCTACTAAAGGCTGGAATACGACTGGCAGCCACAGCTGAAAGTAACTTACATTTCTGACAGGTACTGTGGTTTCATATACACCCCCCTCTCCCTCCAGGAGAGAGGCCAGGGTGTGCGGATTTGATGCTACAGTACCTGTCAGAAATTTAGTGTCTGGTGGAGTTGGGGGGAGGCACAGGACAAGGTATTGTGGTGTGGTTGGGGGGCTCAGGGCAGGGGGCTGTGTGTGTGAGGAGGGGCTGCAGGGAGAGAGCTGGGGTGCTTGGGGGGCTCAGAGCAGGGGTTGGGATATGTATGTGTAAAGGAAGTGATGCCCTAGGCCCCTCTGGAGTCCTACCTTGCGGTGACACAGCGATGGCGGGAAGAAATGCTCTAGGGAGCCGTGCGGGGCTGTGGCAGGTGCTGTTGTTCGTACAACCGTCCTGCAGGGGCAATGCTGCGCCATGGCAGGGACCAGCCGTGCGAGGTGCTGCCCTTGCAGTGTTTGTGGTACAGCCTTCCTTTGCCATCTAAGACCACAAGGTGTTTCCGGCCTCGCAAGAGTAACAGGAGACTACCCAGGAAATGCGCGTTGGGTGTTCACATTTCAGAGTCAACCCGTTTCTGAGAAGAGAAAAGGGAACTAAATTCCTCCCCTCCCCGCAGCAGCAGCCGTGAAGGCAGGACACACGCTCCCAAGTGAACTGACTTGTTCAGTGTGTACCGATTATTTTGAAGATCCCACGTGTGTGGATTGCGGGCACAATTTCTGCCAAGCCTGCATCGCTCAGTGCTGGCAAGGAGTACAAACTTCCACTGTCCGGAGTGCAGAGGAACTTTCTCCCAAGGAACTTCAAACCAAACAGACAGCTGAGGAATATTGTGCAAGCCTCCAGACCGCTGACAATGGAGTCAGTGAAAGAACCAGAAGTGGCGAGTGTGTGTGAGAAACACAAGAGGGCTTTAGATGTCTTCTGTCAGGTGGATCAAATCCCCATTTGCATGGTTTGCCACCTGTCCCAATATCACGAAGAACACTGCGTGCTTCCTATAGATGAAGCTGTCGAGGCTTACAGGGTAAGCAACCGGTGGGAATGGTCAGGGAGGGCTGTTTAAATAAAATAATGATTGAAAAAACAAGAGATACTGTAGAAGGATCTTACGAAGTTTCCTCACTGAAACGTGGCATATGAAATAAGCGTAGTCAGCTTCATTGTCACCTCTTAAAATGTATGAGTCATTTCTGGAGGATCCAAACTGCCCAGGGCATGGTGAAGGTCGTACCCACCACATAACCCATTGTCGTTGATTCTGTTATTTTTATTTGTTGTATGTTTTAGGGAAGAATCGCTCTCACATGGGCAAGTCAGAAATCAGTATCTGTTATTTTTCACGGGGGATGATTAAGGAGGTCTAAATGTTTCTGCTCCATGACATTTGACAGTGTTCAAAAGTGTTTTTAGGCTGCAGTGGGTTAATTGGTTCTCAGTCCTGAAATATTGTCCTCAAGCTAATGTGCCCTATTTTATATACATTTTGCTGTCTGGGGCACTTTGGAACCACATTTTTCTGGGCCAAAACAGGTTAATCACAGCCATTCTGGGCTTCCTAGGTGAGTGCCCTAACCATAGACTGGGATATTGTGGTGTTGGATCTTCTCCATCTGCCTTCTCATGGCTGTGCCAATGGGGAGAAAGAGCCATTTAGGCCGAATAGCGAGAGAGAGATTGAGAGAGACCGCAAGCATAAGAATGATTCTCCAGCCAGGTAGCTAGACCACACACGTAACTGATTATGTATTAAGTAACCATGAAAATATAAAAAGAGGGAAATTCCTCCAAGCAACCAAAACTAACTAGTTTCTTATTTTGTCGTGGTGGTGGTGTTTTGTTTTTTTGTTTATTTGGTTGTTTGTTTTTGTTTTTTGCATAGGATCAAATTCAGAGCTGTATGAAGATTTTGAAGAAGGAAAGAGATGAGATTCAGTCATTTAAACTGAGTGGGGAAAAGAAAAGCCAGGAACTGCTAGTAGGTGCCATTGTTACTTACATGCAAATGTGCCCAGGGATTATCCACACACTACTTAAAACTGAGTTGATAAGAGAAATAGTGAAAAACATGTTCCATTCTGTGAAAGGCTATTCCTCATTCATTGTCACTGTAAAACGAAATTGTTCTCCGAAGTTTTAATAATCCAAAAATTTTCACTGATAACAGGAGAGTAATTTATCAACCAGAAAACCCTTCGTGTAGATGAATGGGGCTTAGTAGAAAGCAACTTTTTTTTTCAAGACAAAGTCATTTGCAACAAAACTTTCCAAATGTGAGAGGAAATTTCAAAACATAAGAACATAAGAACGGCCGTACTGGGTCAGACCAAAGGTCCATCTAGCCCAGTGTCCTGTCTGCCGACAGTGGCCAGCACCAGGTACCCCAGAGAGGGTGGACCGAAGACAATGATCAAGCGATTTGTCTCCTGCCATCCCTCTCCAGCCTCTGACAAACAGAGGCCAAGGACACCATTTTATCCCCTGGCTAATAGCCTTTTATGGACCTAACCTCCATGAAATTATCTAGCGTCTCGTTAAACTCTATTATAGTCCTAGCCTTCACAGCCTCCTCTGGCAAGGAGTTCCACAGGTTGACTACACGCTGTGTGAAGAAGAACTTTCTTTTATTCGTTTTAAACCTGCTCCCCATTAATTTCATTTGGTGTCCTCTAGTTCTTCTATTTAGGGAACAAAGCAAACATTGTTGTCATTTCAAATTGAAATTTTAATTTTAGTTTTCAAAAGTTGAAACATTTTCTGAATTTCAAGTATTTGCTTTATTCACCTCCCCCTTTTAAATCCCCCCCCCCTTTTTTTTTCTTTTTTTTTTTGCCACCTAACCTCCCCAGCTTTTGGCCTGCTTGGTTTTCAACAGAGATAACCCCCACAGGACAAAAACAGCAGGAATCTGATGGCACCCTAAAGACTAGTAGGTTTGGTACCAGTGAACACCTGGTTGCTTTTACTGACACCACCTAGCACAGCTACCTCACTGAAACAGGACAATTTGTGCAGCTGCTATTTGAGTCTGCTGCCCCAGAAAGCTGGTCACTTAGGCCTAAAAAGCCTATTGTAGTAATTGGAAAGATGCCACTTAAGTTCTGGAGTAGATCCATGATAGTGATATCACTGATAGGCATTGCCATGTAAAAGATCTGCATTTGAAATCTGCTCTGATTTCCTTGCTCATGGCATGATAGACTAGAGAATGCTCCAGAAACAGCATGAGTATATTCTTTCAGTTACATTCTGAGGCTTTGCAATGACATGTTCACATCTGCAAACGTGCATCTTCATAAAAAGTCCCATAATTCACTCCGTGTTCCTGTCCTGAGCTTTTCCTGTTCCAACGGTGTGATTTCAGAAACAGCTAGAAACGGAAAGGCAGAAGATTATGTCTGAGTTTGAGCAACTGTTCGAGTTTCTGAAGGAACAAGAGCGACTCCTGCTGGCCCGGCTGGAAGAGGTGAATAAGGAAATTGAGAAGAGGCGGGATGAGTATGTGGCCAAACTCTCTGAGGAGCTGTCCTCGTTCAGTTCCCTGATCAGTGAGATGGAGCAGAAGTGCCAGCAGCCAACGAGCAAATTCCTACAGGTGAGACCATGTTCGAAACACCCCAGAGCCTTTCCCAGGGAAAGAAAATCGTCTAATTCTTCACTTTTGGAGAGCAATAGTGAAAGTTCAGAACATACGATATTGCTAAAATATAGATTATTTTTCCTTAAAGGCCTGATAAAAATCCCATTAAAGTCAATGGAAATATACTTCTTGTGTTTACAGTGGGCATTGGATCGAGCCCTAAATGAAAAACAAAATATTTTGAATTCTTATTGGAAAAGACTCCTCACAAAATGGCAGACTCCAACCTGTTTTCCCTGTCTCATTATACAAGACCAAAGGGAAATTCAATAGAATTAGAAGATAACACATTCAAAGCTGAACCAAATGCACACTTTTCCATACATCACCAGATTAGACTGTGGAACTCACTGACACTGGATGCTGTTGAGGCCAAACATTTTGCAAAAGTAAAAAAGGGATTGGATATTTATATGGATAACGGGAATATCTAGAGCAGGGGTGGGCAATAATTTTGGGCTGAGGGCCACTTCAAAAATTTTTGAAGTGGTCCCGGGCTGCCCGGAAGGGGTGGGGCCTAAACCAGAATGGGGTGAGGCCAGGATGCTTCTGGACTATCATGATTGGTCCGGGGGTATGGGAGCTCCTTTGCCCCCTCTTCCCACAAGGCACCCATGCCCCTGGCAGGGTGGAAAGAGGCTTCCCATGTTCCCCCATCCCCAGGCCAGTCAAGGCCTAGGGACGGGGGAGCACCGGAAGCCTCCTCCCGTCCTGAAAGGAGCATGTGGCACTTTGAAGTGCCGCAGACGCCTCTCAGGGCCAGAGCAGGGTGAAAACAGCTTTGCTGATTGGCCTGCGGGTGGCGGGAGCGCAAAGCCTCCCCCCACCATACCTCTGCCCTGTGAGGAGCACGCGGCACGTCAAAGTGAGTAAAAGGGTCTCTATGGGCCGGAGGAGGCTTCCCGCACTGCCCCCACCCCCAGGCCAATCAGGGCCTGGAGGCAGGGGAGCTGCATGAAGCTTCCTTTGCCCTACCCCCGCCCTGCGCAAGCGTACGGCGCTTTGAAGTGCCGTGTGCTCCTTGCAGGGCAGAAGAAACTTCGCACAGCTCCCCCTAACTCCCAGGCCAATCAGGGCTTGGAGGCGGGGGAGCACATGACGTCTCCTCCCACCCTGCAAGGAGCATGTAGCACTTTGAAGTGCCGCGTGGTCCTTGCAGTGTGGGAGGAAGTTCCGTGCTCTCCCCCACCCCCAGCCTCTAATTGGCCCAGCAGGGCCTCTGCGGACCGGATCAACCTGCTTGGCGGGACAGATCCCTTTTGCTTACTCCTGATCAAGAGTGTTATTAAATCTCATGCTTCATTGCTTCAGCCAGTCACAAACTATTAGAGACAAATATCTTACACCTTACTCAGAAGCCTCTAGGGGTGTGTCTAGACTACAGAGTTTTGTCGACAAAAGTGGAGTTTTGTCGACAAAACTATACCTGCGTCTACACTACCGCTGAGTTCTGTCGACATAACGTCGACAGAACTCAGCAGTTTTGTCGACGCTGGTAAACCTCATTTTACGAGGCATAACACCTTCTGTCGACAGAGTTTCTGTCGACAGAAGGTGTTATTGCATGTAAACTGTCCTTTGCATCTACACTACCATGTCGACAAAGCGGCTTGCTTTGTCGACAGAACTCAATGTAGTCTAGACGCTCTTTGTCGACAGAAGTTTTGTCGACAGTATCTGTCGACAAAGCTTCTGTCGACAGAAGCCTGTAGTCTAGACGTACCCTAGGACTGTCCATCTTTAGAGATATGGTCGTGAGGAGAAGGAGCTCAGGTCTGGTACAGCCTGGCATATCCCATGTTCTAAACACTAGCTAGAAAAGCTTAAAGATAGAACCAATCCTTACTTATGGAAATAGCTAACATTGAAGCTAAGTTTCCTTTTTATGACTGATTTGGCTGCTCTTCAATGGTAAAATTAAAATTGATATGTGAGCTCTCTGACTATGGTCATTTTTTTTTCTGCCAGAACGGACATTTACCAGGGAAGCTGTTTGTTACTTAGGATAGCCTGAACATGTCAGTTGTTGTTAGAATTCCCAAAGCCTGCTAATTATTTCCATTTTCTAAATGTGCCTCTAAGGGTATGTCTAGACTACAGGGTTTTGTCCACAAAAGTGGACTTTGGTCGACAAAACTATACCTGCGTCCACACTGCCTTTGAGTTATGACGACATAACGTTGACAAAACTCAGCAGTTTTGTCGATGTATGTAAACCTCATTCTATGAGGAATAACGCCTTTTGTTGACAGAGTTCTGTCGATAGAAGGCGTTATTGCATCTACATCGTCCTTTGCGTCCACACTGTTATGTCGACAAAGCGGCTTGTTTTGTCGACAGAACTGGATGTAGTCTAGACGCTCTTTGTCAACAGAAGCTTTGTCAACAGTATCTGTCGACAAAACTTCTGTCGACAAAACCCTGTAGTCTAGACATAGCCTAAGTGGCCATCAGGAAAAAAGGTGAAAAAGAAAATGTAGCTTATTGGACTGCTCCAGTTGGTCTCTCGGGTCAAATTCTCTGTTGTAACTAGTATCTGCTGGGGACAGCATTCTTCTCTCCTCGTGTCCCCTGCCTTGAGCCTGGGTGTAAATAGTGACTCTGCTCCCCAATCCCATTGTTCTCCCCCAGCCCCGACTTCCTGTGGCCGCCAAGAAGCTCACAGGAAGGGCCTTGCATTCTCTTTCAAGAAAGGGATGCAAATGCAGACATTCGAAATTGCAAACGAAGCCGGGATTTAAATATCCTGCGCTTCATTTCCATAATTGCATCCAGACGCTATTTCAGAATATCTTATTTCCAGGGCTCGTCAGCTGCGCTGTCCAGTGTTCTGCGCATGTGCAGATCGTTCTGCGCATGTGCAGATCGTTCTGCGCATGTGCAGATCGTTCTGCACATGCGCAGATCACCCGAACCTGGCTCTTCTGGGTTGTAATCTACTCGCCATGGGTATATCGGGGGATATCGGGGAGAGACTTTAAAGCCGGGGAGGTTCGGGGAGGAGGGAGGGCAGCATAGCCTGGGGCAGCCTTCCCTCCGGATCCCCTGCCGACATTCCCAAAGCTGGGGGTGTTCGGGAGATCTCTGTTCCACATGTCACACGACTGAGCCCCCTGATTCTGTGTGCCAAATGGGGTTACACACCAAGCTCGTGAGCTCCATAGACAAACTCCTAGGGCCCAGATCCTGCACTTGCTGCCCTTTTCCATTTCATGGGTTTGTTTGTGTTACTAAATAATAAATAATTTCACCGTGAACCTCCAACAGAGAAGGCTGAATTTCCTTTTCCTTTTTCAATTCCAGGATATCAAAGACACCTTGCGCAGGTAGGTGGCTTCCTTCTCCCTCTTCCTTTCACTTCCCTGTGCAGGGAAGGGATTTTATACCTGTGACATGGCATCTAGTTGGTGCTTATGCTGGCCACTGCACAGAAGCATAGTATGGGGCCGTACTCAGACTAGTAGTATGCCATATTCAACGGCTGTGTCTACACTGGCCACTTATTCTGGAAAATCAGCCGCTTTTCCGGAATAACTTGCCAGCTGTCTACACTGGCCCCTTGAATTTCCGGAAAAGCACTGACGATCTACTGTAAAATCATCAGTGCTTTTCTGGAAAAACTATGCTGCTCCTGTTCAGGCAAAAGTCCTTTTCTGGAAAACTGTTCTGGAAAAGGGCCAGTGTAGACAGCACAGTAGTGTTTTCCGCAAAAAAGCCCCGATCGCGAAAATGACGATCAGGGCTTTTTTGCGGAAAAGCGCGTCTACATTGGCACAGACGCTTTTCCGGAAAAAGGGCTTTTCCGGAAAAGCATCCTGCCAATGTAGACGCGCTTTTTCCAGAAATACTTATAATGGAAAACTGTTCCGTTTTAAGCATTTCCGGAAAATCATGCCAGTGTAGATGTAGCCTCAGTGTAAAGCATTTTTTTAACCAACCCTCAGTCAGTTTCATGGCTCTTCTCTGCACCATCTCCAAGTTTTCAATGTCCATTTTAAAATCTGAGTACCAGAACTCGATGCAGTTTTCCAGTATTGGTCTCACCAAAATGAAGGGGAAGCCAGTAGTGTCCCAGCTGGTAGTAAACCTATTCATGGGCCCACGGCGCATTTAATCCTCCAAGGTCTACAGAATTACAGCCATTCACTGTGATAACATTCCCTGTCGTGATACACAAATCCGAATGAACTCCATCGCAAGTCACACTGGGTTGTTCTTCTTCAGGTGTGAGAGAGAAAAGTTTCACAACCCGGCGTTTTCTTTTGATCTGAAATGGGAATCGTCTCAAGAAACTGAATTCCTGGAAGACATCATGAAGACACTCAAAGGTAATAAATGGTCACTTTGGGCATTTTCTCACATATATTATACTGAGAATTGATAGAGGCAAGGAACATAATTGTGAACGGAGATAGTCAATAAATCATTTGTAACCTATGAATTCCCTTCTCGGCTCTCAATATAACACATACACACTGGTTTGGGAAACTGAATTCTGACCCCCTAAAATAGTGATAGAAATGTAGCCGTGTTAGTCTGGGGTAGTTGAAGCAAAATGCAGGACAATGTAGCACTTTAAAGACTAACAAGATGGTTTATTAGATGATGAGCTTTCGTGGGCCAGACCCACTTCCTCACATCAAAAAACCTGATCTGAGGAAGTGGGTCTGGCCCACGAAAGCTCATCATCTAATAAACCATCTTGTTAGTCTTTAAAGTGCTACATTGACCCCCTAAAGGTTTTCCTTTCTTAGCGGGTCTGACCATTAACCTTATGTCAGAGTTGGACCCCACTCTGGCAGAGTGCAAAAGATGGGGAGCTGCAAAGAGCTTAAAAGAAAAAAAGAGAAACCTTTGCCTCTATAGGCACTGGTTACCAAAAACTCCCCCCCCCCCCCTTCCCCGCGCCATCACAATACACAGCCTTTTTTGCTCCATTATCTTCCCTGGCCCAGAAGTTAAACTGACTGGTCTGTAGTTTCCTGGGCTGTTCTTATTTCCCTTTTTATAGATGGGCGCTAGATTTGCCCTTTTCCAGTCTCCCTCTTACCAGGACTTAAAGCAAGGTCAGGGTTTGGTTGGCTGAAATGGGATTGCGTCTCAGAAAACCATACAGGAAGGAGACCATCATTAGACAGGCGAAGGGGTTAGCTGGGAGTGAGCCCCACATCTGGGGCTGCCCCAGCTCTGAGCCTCCCACCCCCCACAGGCGCCCTTTAGGGAGGGCAGGAGGTTGAAGCTGGCCCCCTCCCATCCGATTTGGACAGGGACATTGCTGGCTGTTTCCCTTTCTCATGGAGCCCGGGGAAATGCAGTTGGCTGCATCCCTCTCGGTAGCTGGAGAGCGCAGGAGGCAGACTTTGCTCTCGCTCCCTGACGGGGACAGGAAGGGGAAGAGTGAGCAGCCCCTAGTAGGAGACTCGGTGGCCTCCCTGTTCACACACAGACACGCACACACCTACCCACAGCCCCCTGGTTGGAGCCCGTCCTTAAGGAGCTGAGCAGTGCCAGGGAAATGTGCTAGTAACTTAATAAAGTTTTTCTTTTCATTTCACTTTGGTGCTAGAACATTTAACAACAAGACTGTTCATCAACTCAACACTGAATCTTTTTCACTCATTCCCTCTTGTAGATACACTGTCGTCTAGACTGCCGTTCCACAAAGGTACATTTCTGGGATCAAAGGGGGGGGGGGGATGAAAACTTTCCTGTGAAGTATGGTGGCTCATCGGCAGCACCACAGCTCAGCTTTTCTTTCCGTTTTGCGTTAGATGGGAGCTGAATGCCACATGAGCGGTGGCTACACAGATCTTTCCTAAAACCAGAGCAGTCGATTCTTTTTGCTATTATAAAAAGAACGTAAGCAGTGAATAATCTTATTAGAAGTTAGAATTTCGATGTAGTGCCTGGGCTCACCAGAGGAGCTGAGGCGGAGGAGAGGGGGTGAGCAGGGTATGTCCGTAGAAATCTACACGTTTAAAAATGAGTCTTTTGGAAAATCAGAGGAGACCATCCCACCTCACTTAGGGTGTGTCTAGACCAGGCATGTCCAAAGTCCGGCCCCCGGGCCAATTGCGGCCCGTGTTCCGGTTTAATACGGCCCCCCAGGTAGTTTGGCAATATCTATCTTTTATGGCCCCCAACGAATCCATATGTATTGAGATGAATACATTGTAAAATCTCAGTTAATGTCAGTTGGTCTAAATCAGTTATAAATATATTTGGACACAACATGTATACTTGGTGTTATGTTCCTGTTCATAT
Source organism: Pelodiscus sinensis (assembly GCF_052426305.1). Lineage (NCBI taxonomy): Eukaryota > Metazoa > Chordata > Testudines > Trionychidae > Pelodiscus > Pelodiscus sinensis. The sequence goes on from NC_143070.1 coordinate 4,124,234, forward strand.
TTTTTGAACTTAAAAGTTGACAGACAACCTTTATTACCAATAATATGTAATGTACTTTACAATGTTCCTGACATATTTCAGCTTCCTGGATTTTTTTTCATCTGGCCTTCAGATATGAAAGGCAGAGTGATTAAACACCTGTTTAGATTTGTCACCCATGTGACGAAATGAAAAGTATGCCGCTTGCAATAAACTTTGCATAAAATAGTTAATTTGCATTTAATTTTAATGGTTCAAAGAATGTCAGGCAAAATGGTCGGCCCTCACGCATGTTCACTTCATCAAATCTGGCCCTCTTTGAAAAAAGTTTGGACACCCCTGGTCTAGACTATAGGGTTTTTTCGAAAAAAGTGGCCTTTTTTCAAAAAAAATGATATCTGCGTCTATACTACTGCCATGTTCTGTGGACAGTAAGTCGACAGACCGCGGCAGTTTTGTCGCCCACAGTAAACCTCGTTTTACGAGGAATACAGCCTTTTTTCGATAGTACTCTTTTGAAAAAAGGTGCTATTGCATGCAAACTCTGTTTTTTCGAAAGAGAGCGTCTAGACGCTCATTAAAAAAGCAGCTGGCTTTTTCGACAGAGCTGGTTGTAGTCTGGACCAGTGTTTCTCAATTTTTTTTGCTCTTGGCCCCCTTCTGAGCCTCGTTTACCTCTGTGGCCCCCCTCATAGCCACTGTGAGTTGGAAAAAAGGGTACATAATTTACCTAATGTTCCATCTTTTCCATATGGCCCCCTAGAAGTAGAGCGTGGACCCTGGGGAGCCGTATGGCCCACGGTTGAGAGCCATCGGTCTAGACGCTTTTTCGAAAAAGCCTCTGTCGAAAAAGGCGTGGAGTCTAGATGTAGCCTTACATTGCATATGCATCATATCCCCTGGCCGTATTATTACCGTTAGCAAATGCACCAGTGGTACAATACAGAAGTGGGGAATCCAGCATGCGCATGCCTGTAAGTCAAGACAAACCATGTTAATCATGTCCAAAGGGCTTAGGCCGACAGACCGGCCCTCACGATCTGAATGTGAGAGACGTGGTTTCGGAGTAACACGAAGCCTCACTCATTATCTCGCCATGGAACTTTCCAGTGTCAGGTGAGAGCTCTAAAGATACGTCTAAACTACATGACGGAGCCATGTAGTTTAGGGCTGTAGACATAGGAAAATGAAGCGGGGATTTAAATAATCGCCGCTTCATTTACATTAAAATGGCTGCCGCGCTGAGCCGATCAGCTGTTTGTCGGCACGGCGCGGGAGTCTGGATGCGCCGCGGTCGACATCCAAAGCCTTTGGCGACCTCATCTCACGAGGCATAACGGGGCGGTCGACAACGGCATTTGATGTTGACAGCGGAGCATCCAGACTCCCGCGCCGTGCCGACAAACAGCTGATCGGCACAGCGCGGCAGCCATTTTAATGTCAATGAAGCGGCGATTATTTAAATCGCTGCTTCATTTTCCAGTGTCTACACCCCTCATCTACATGGCTCCGTCGACGGAGCCATGTAGTTTAGATGTACCCTAATAGTGAGGCTTCCTTTTACTTCGAAATCCTGTCAGCTGTTCTGGGCAGGGCTGGGGCCCTAGGTTGACTCTAAAGTGCACACCCCAGCTACCCAGGCACGGAGGGCCAGCACGGTCTCTGGAGGAGCCGTGTTTCTGTTGCTGGGCTAGCTCTGGTCTTTAGGAAGGGGGGGGCTGGGCACAGAGCGGGGCGTGTGGAAATGTGTCGCATTGCAGAAGGAGACTCTGGATTCTCTGTGATCTGCTGGGAGCGTCTCACGGTGCCAGGGTCTCTGCTCACGTCTGTGTGGCGGGAGAGGGTGTCGATGGAGGAAAGACGCCCTGGGCCTCATTGTCAGGCCCTTTTGTGCTGCAAAGGAGCCTTAACGCGCCTGGGAACAGAGCAGAGAAAGCGGCTCCGACCCCGGGGAGGGTGTAGTCAGTGTGTGGTTTGCGTCCAGGCGCTGCAGGGATCCTGCTCCCAGCGGTTGGTGCAGCAGGGGGCTAGGGACATGCCGGGGGCACAGGCCGGCTGCACCGCACTGTGGGTGCTCTCTGCTTTGCATCCTGAGCCCCTGTACTTTGCACCCGGGGCCAGGTAGAATAACGGAAGGACAAAGGAGGCTTCAAATCACTTCCCTCTGCCCTCCCCCCGCCCGTCTTTCCCTCAGGCCCAAAAATGGAGGAGCTGGGAGTCTGCCAGTCAGACTGTGGGTTAAGGGAGCTGGCTCAGCAGAGCTGATCCGGCCCCTGTCCCCGATCTGTGTGAGTCCCCCGGTGCGGGGCTGAGCTCTCAGTCCTGCTCCCCGGACAGAGCCGGGGGAAACCTGGAGAGCCTGAGTCACTCCCCAGCTTGGGCAGGTTCGGATCCTCCCCCAGGGCCGGGCTCTGCCCCTGACGCTCGGATTCTCTCTCCCCAGCCGACGTGACTCTGGATCCAGACACGGCGCATTCCCGGCTCGTCCTGTCGGAGGACGGGAGACGTGCGCGATGGGAACGCACGTGGCAGCCCCGGCCCAACACCCCGGAGAGATTTGACACGGAGCTCTGCGTGCTGGGCCGCGAGGGCTTCACCTCGGGGAGACATTACTGGGAGGTGGAGGTGGAGCCATGGGGGATCTGGGCTGTGGGGGTGGCCAGAGAGTCTGTGTGCCGGAAGGGATGGGTCGACTTTAGCCCTGAGCAGGGGGTCTGGGCTGTGCAAGGCAGGCAGGGTTGCTACTGGGCGCTTACGGCCCCTGGGGAGCGCTCTGACTTGACCCTGAGCCACGCACAGAAGCTCCGGGTGTGTCTGGACTGCGAAGGGGGGCGGGTGACACTTTACGATGCTGGCAGCGAGGACCCGATCGTCACGTTCCCACCGGCCGCTTTTTCCGGGGAGAGAATCCGCCCCATCTTCCGGGTGGGTCACAGGGTTTCCTATCACTTGCTCTTTCCCCATTCCCGGCACACACCCAGCCAGCTCATCCTGTGCCCCTGAGGTGCCCTCTTGCCCCCTCCCTCCTCATCTCTATGACCCTGGAGGAAGAGCCGCGTGGGGAGGGTTAAAATCGTTTTAGCCACATGCAGCCGATACGTGTTTAAATACAGCGGTTCGTGTGTGTGCGAGATGCGAGGCTGGAATTTTGAAAGGAACCAAAACGACTTAAGATCCCGTGATTTTCAATGGAACTTGTGCTCCTAAGTCACTTAGGGTACGTCTACACTACCACCCTAGTTCGAACGAGGGTGGCTAATGTAGGCATTCGAACTTGCAAATGAAGCCTGGGATTTAAATATCCTGGGCTTCATTTGCATGTTCCTGGGCACCGCCATTTTTAAATGCTCCGTAATTCAAACTACCTGCCCGCGGCTACACGCGGCACAGACTAGGTAGTTCGAATTAAAGCTCCTAATTCGAACTACCATTAAACCTCCTTGTAGGCATTCGACCTTGCAAATGAAGCCTGCATTAGCCATCCTAGTTCAAACTAGGGTGCAAGTGTAGACATACCCTAATTAGGGTGGGATTTTCAAATGCACCAGTGTCCTATATGTACTGGATGTGCTAGTGTATTTTCTAGAATAATGCCTTCTCCCAGTGCAGGCAAGCTGCTTGTGTTCTGTTCTCTTTGGCTATGTCTAGACGACAGGCTTTTGTTGACAGAGGCTTTGTCAACAGATACTGTCGACAAAGGCTCTGTCAACAAAGAGCGTCTAGACTACAGCCAGTTATGTCAACAAAGCAAGCCGCTTTTTCGACAGAGAGTGTAGACGCTCTCTTTTGAAAAAGCACAGTGTGGATGCAATAACGCCTTTTGTCGATAGAACTCTGTCAACAAAAGGCATTATTCCTTGTAGAATGAGGTTTACTGCCGTCGACAAAACTGCCGCGTTCTGTCGACAAAACTATACCTGCGTCCACACTGCCTTTGAGTTATGTCCACATAATGTAGACAAAACTCAGCAGTTTTGTCGACGCTGGTAAACCTCATTCTACGAGGAATAACGCCTTTTGTTGACAGAGTTCTGTCGATAGAAGGCATTATTGCATCTACACTGTCCTTTGCGTCCACACTGTTATGTCGACAAAGCGGCTTGCTTTGTCGACAGAACTGGATGTAGTCTAGACGCTCTTTGTCAACAGAAGCTTTGTCGACAGTATCTGTCGACAAAACTTCTGTCAACCAAACCCTGTAGTCTAGACATACCCTAAAAGTCCACTTTTGTCGACAAAACCCTGTCATCTAGACACACCCTTTATCAATGTCCCCAATGGATGCACGTGCAAGGGCAGTTTGTCTGTTACGACTTTTTGGAATGTTCTGGTTTGCTGAACCAGGTGCAGTTGGAGACAGAAACAAAAGATTGGTTTCCTCATGGCTGTTGCCAAATCAATTTAAAACAAACAGAGCTTTGAAAGCCCAGTCTGCTCTCTTGTCTTGCTGGCCAATATGAGATGTCATGGCAAAAGAGATGAAATTCCGTCATGTGCTGGATTTTCCAGTACGTCATCTCTTTCACCCTCAGGTAAATAATCTCACTGGAAGGGTGGGAATTACTCGGACAATGCCAGAACTATGAACAGATCACCTGGAAAACTCCTTGAGATGCACTGAATTAAAACTGAAATGGCCTGCCTTTGTCACATCAGAGATGTTTGCATGAGTTTCACACTGGCTGCGTCTAGACTGGCAAGTTTTTCCTCAAAAGCGGCTGCTTTTGTGGAAAAACTTGCGAGCTGTCTACACTGGCCGCTTGAATTTGTGCAAGAACACTGACGATCTTATATAAGATTTTCAGTGTTCTTGAGCAAATACTATGATGCTCCTGCTCAGGGATAAGCCCTCTTGTGCAAATGTTTTTGCACAAGAGGGCCAGTGTAGCATAAGCCCTCTTGTGCAAATGCTTTTAACGGAAAAACTTTTCAGATAAAAGCATTTGCGGAAAATCATGCCAGTCTAGACGTCGCCACTGTGTAAAAATTGACATATGTGTTCTACATGTAGTTCATTTTTCTTTCTCCTGTGGAGATCTCCACGATTATGCTGTAAACAATTAACTGGATCTGTTAACCACAAACTGGTTCTTGTTACGTGTGGATAAATACAGAGTTTGCTGGTGTATGTTCATATTACTAAATTTGCTGGCAGTACAATGGTGGGTATCAATAAAAAGGTCCATTTTTAAGTCTAATGAAGCTAGTTGAATTATTTAATGTAAATCGTGTCCTGTGCCTGTTTCAGGTCTAGTTTTCAGGAGTGCTGAGTTCAATTCATTATTTATCAATTCACAGCCGAGCGTGTTGGTATAAAGCCCCAACTATTATGATTTATTGCACAATCCCAAACTGTTCCCAAGTGCCAGGAACCCCCGATATCCTCTGCCCAGCCAGAAAAACCCACAGCTTCCCCTTGCTAGCCACTTGCTAACCAACAGCCACATTGCAGGCACCGCTTAGTAACAAACCTGCTGTTCTCTCTCATTGCACAAACCGGAACAGCCTCGCCCTGCCCGGAGAGCAAGCCCCTGCCCCCGCCCTGCCCCCCAAGGCCCTGCCCCCACTCACTCCAGCTCCTGTTAACTACTTAATCTCATCCATCCTCACTTGCTTCCCCTGGGCTGGGGTAGGGGATTGAGTGGTGTGGGGGGTGGGGGGGGGCGGGTGCAGGCTTTGGACTGGGACCCGTCTCATAATAATTATATATTTAAAATGACCACATAGATAATTACTCAACTTAGATCAGGTTAGAACTCAAACAATTAAAGTGTCAGCGAGAAATACAAACATTAGGAAAAGCATAGGCCAGTCACAATACTACACTCACATATGATGAAGGAATTACAGAGAACTGATGTGCATTGTCGGAAGTTCCAAATAAAAACAATACAAGTCTGTGTCGGGAGGTGTGAAATGTGCGCTGTTGTGTGTATGTGTGTGTCTGCCTGTGTGTGTGTGAGAAAGAGAGAGAGACAGAGAGTAATGGTTTGTGAGGGTGTGTCCCAGAGTGGGTATGTGTGTGAGTGACAGACAGGGCGTGTAACAGTTTGGCTGTGTCTACACAGGCACCTTTTTCCGGAAATGCTTAAAACGGAACAGTTTTCCGTTATAAGTATTTCCGGAAAAAGAACGTCTACATTGGCAGGATGCTTTTCCGGAAAAGCTCTTTTTCCGGAAAAGCGTCCGTGGCCAATGTAGACGCGCTTTTCCGGAAAAAAGCCCCGATCGTCATTTTCGCGATCGGGGCTTTTTTGCGGAAAAGAGTACTGTGCTGTCTACACTGACCCTTTTCCGGAACAGTTTTCCGGAAAAAGGACTTTTGCCCGAGCGGGAGCAGCATAGTTTTTCCGGAAAAGCAGCTGATTTCTTACAGTAAATCGTCACTGCTTTTCCAGAAATTCAAGGGGCCAGTGTAGACAGCTCTCAGCTTATTCCGGAAAAGCGGCTGCTTTTCCAGAATAAGTGGCCCAGTGTAGAGACAGCCTTTGTGTGACCGAGTTTCTGTGATCATGTGTGGTTATCAGCTGTCAGGAGGACCGTGCGGTGCAGGAGCTGCCGAGGTGGTTGGTGTGTTACTACTCAGGGCGGAGGTGGGTGAATAAAGAGCCATTCCTAGGACTGCTCCAAGTCACATGTCTTAAGTCCAAGCTTTGGCTCCCGAGCAGAGATGCAAATCTACGGCCATCGGAGCAGAATCAGGGGAGAAATCACACACTGGTACCAGGCTGCTGCCGTACCTGCATATCCAGAGAGCAGGGCAGTAGAGCAGCTGATTCACAGCTGGGTCCTGAAACCAAACCGGCCAGTTTCTTACTGGTGTCTTGCTGGCCACAAGTTCTCCCTTTCGTCTGGGCATGCTGAGGCCACAAGGGGGCAGATGCCCCATATAAATGTATGGGGAAATCCAAGCAGCATGACCTGGGTTTATTTTCGGCCGTGGGCAAATCTCTCATACAGAGATCAGGACCCTGTCGTGCCGGGCGCTGCACAGACACAGCGAGAGACAGTCCCTGCCCCAGCTCAGAACAGGGCCCCGTTGTGCCGGGCGCTGCACAGACACCGCAGGTCAATTCCGGTACCTCTGCCTCAGTTTCCCCACACATGTAATGGGGATGATGAGTCTTACTCAGCTCTAGAATGAGCTTTGAGAGCCTCCCATGACAGGCGCTATATAAAGTTTCATTCCTGATGGTTTCATTGAGGCTCAGTTTCCTTTTGAAAGGGTTATTGACGCTCTGCTCAGAGGAGGACGGCATCTCGCTGGCAAATCCACTGGAGTGCAGAGCTGCAGCTTTGTGAATGGATCCGATTCCCCCTCACCACCCCACAGCTGTTCCCCTCGGCTAGGCGTGGCACCAGGAGCCTGCGGGACAGAGGAGAGGGCCCCTGTCAGCGCCTGTCGGTTGGTCACACTCACTCGGCGGTGGCTCTTCCCTGGGCTAACAGGATCCGCGGCTGCCCTGTCCTCCCCTCCGGCTCTGCCCTGGGGCTGCTCCTCCCCACCACTGCCAGGGACTGGCCAGGGGCTCTGATGCCAGGCCCTGTCCCAGAGCTCAGAGACCTGCTCTTACCCCCTCCTCCCTGCTGAGCTAGGCCCTGCCTGTCTTGCAGCCCACCGGGCTGTGCCCACCCTGACCCCCTGGTTCCCTCCTGCCTCTGCCTGCTCCATGTTAGCTTCTTCCCCACCCCATTCTCTGGGAATCCCCAAGGCTCTGGCTGGGCAAATTTACCCTGCTCCCTCCACACCTTGGCTCCGGGCCACCTCCTCAGGTCTCCAGCTGCCATCTCTGTGCTGGGGATGCACAATCCTTCCCACCCCTATGGCCCCGTCTGCTCCCACCCGGCCCCCTCTCAGCTGGGCAGCCCTCCCCTTTGGGGCATCTCAGCATCACCTGACACTGAACTCAGCTGCCCCTGAACCACCGACCTTCCCCCCCACCCCCACCTGGTCCCAGAACCTTGTGCCCACAGCAGGGAGAGCAAGTGACTCAAGGAATCGCTCACGGCGTCGGATCCAGCCGGGAGCCATCCAGCCAGGTCCAGGCCTTTTCCGGGGAGGGGCAGGACAGTCCCACCCAGAACTGAGCTCTGCCTTCTGTCAGGTCCTGGAGGGCCTCCTGCGGGAAGGGGGTGACAGGCAGCTGGGGACCAGACCTGGCTCTTGGGCCCTTGTCTTGCAAACTCAACTTCAGCCACCACAGAATTTCTGTCCGTCTGTCTGTCTAGCCCCTGGTATTGCTAGTTACCGGCAGCTGCCCTGCACTATGCTCAGCCCTCCCTCTGTATGCAGCCACCCCTCCCCATCTCTGTTCCTCTCCCCATCTGTCCCTGAGCCCCCCCATCCCCACCTGTGTCCATCCCCCATAGACCGAGCCACAACCTGTCCCTCTGTCCACACACAACCGCCTTCTGTCCACCGTTCTGTCCCTCTCCCGACACTCCCTTTCCAATGTTTTCCTACCCACCCTGACCCATGCACCTTCCTTCACCACACACGTTTCTCTCTTTCTCCCACTCTCCAGCCCCTCTTCTCCAGCTGAGCTGTGCTGGGCACGCCCCAAGGGGGAGAGGACTGGGGCTTTCAGCTGCCTCTCTCTGCCTCGGATCTGGGGGTATGATTGAAGCTGGGATTGTCAAAGCTGCCTAGGGGATTTGCACACCCTGTTATTAATAAGAAATAGGAATGTACCAAATCCCATAAGACACCCAGCCCTGACATGTCTCTACGAAGCCCCCACACGCCGTACCCAGGCCCAGCCCGGCACGAGCAGCTCCAGCAGGGTGTTACCGGCCCCTGTACCAGCTCCTCCCGGTCCTGCATCACCAGCAGCTGGGAGCCCCTCGTGGTGCAGTCGCTGTGGCTCTCGTTCCAGGTTTTATATTCTCTGGAGACCCAGTAGCACTTGTCCCCGCGTAGCCGCCAGTCCATGGGGCAGAATTTGCACCTGGCGCCCCCTGCAGAGAGACGGGCGCCATTAACTCTGTGCATGGTCTGGGGCTTCTTCCCGGCGCCTCTCTTCCTGCAGCTGGGGGGGCGGGGATGAGATTAAAAGGGCTGAAAATCCCCTTTGTGCTCCCTGAAACCTGGGCCCGGCTGCTCCTTGTGTCGGTTAGAACAGCCTTGGGGCTGCTCTGCCTTATCCGTGGCTCCCATACGGGCCCTGCACAGGAGCGCTTACCCCCAGTGCACTGCGCTCTAGCCACACACCCCAACCTGCCCCCTATTTTGGAGGTTGGGAACAGTGTGCGCAAGGGGCCAAGTTGGAGGGGTGGGTGGGACACGGGGCCCAGACGTTGAGGAATGGGAAGGGGTGTAATGAGAGTTCACACCCCCCCCACCCGCCCCCCCACACAAGGAAAAACCCAGACAGCTTTGTATGGGGCTGTTATGAACATTTCCAAGGCTGGGGGCTCCCCAGAATAGTCACTGGGTGTCACTCCCCCACAGAGGCCCCAGGCCCACCTGAGGCAGGTGCACACACGTGGCTGGGGGGGGGGAGCAGTGGGATACAATGTGGGGGGAGGGGCTGGGAGCCAGAACTCCTGGGTTCCCTGCATTTTAGCATGGGGTAGGGGGGTAGATATCAACACACACTGACGCCCCCACAGGGGCCCCACTTAGCCCCGAAGGCTTCCCCCATCCCCCCGAGTGTCGCAGATCACAGCCCCTCACCCACCTCCCGGCACGAGGGAGCCAGGCTGGAGCGCGAGGCTGGGGGCAGAGGAGGTGCGGGCGGGGGGGGGGGGGAGGCACATGCTGGTCCCACTAAACATTGGGAGTCGCGTGCTCCCACCCCAGGGCAGGTGCTGATGCCGCCTCGGGGAGGCGACGTTTGGCTTCTGCCCAGAGTCACCGCGTCATGGAACAGCCCCCCCCCCCATGCCCACACCTGTGGGGCTGGGACTGGCCCTGCCCCCGTCCCTGGCCGGAGCCTCCCCCCCTCCCGCCCCCGCATCTCCAGCCTGGAATTGAGGCTGTCCCCTGCCACCTTGGGGCACTGCGTGCCTCAGTTTCCCCTTCCTGTCCATGGGGGAAGCAGCCCTGCCCGCTCTGGCGATGGGGGCTGGGTGGTAGATGCCAACACGGGCTGGGTTTCCCAAGGGGTCCCAGTGATTTAGGCACAACCCCTCCCCCCCCCCCCACTGATTTTCAATCCCTGACCTTTGGGATTGCTTCGAAACCCATTGGAGCGAGAGGAGAGGGGGCTGACCAGGCTTTGGATCAGGCTCTGTGTCTCCATGGGACTCTTTGCCCGTCCTTCCACCTAACAACCTCCCGTCACACTGACCGGTCCCCACACCCCCACCCACGCTGCTTTGCTGTTTCCCACTTGCTGTCCGAGAAGGGACAGACCCCAGCAGCCCCTGGAGCAGTGGAGCTGGGAGCAGAGATGCAGCGACACCCCCTCGGAGCAGGGACCCCAGCACAGCAGCCTGCAGCACCCGCCTGGAGCGTGTCCGATCCCAGCTGTGCCAGCCTGACCCAGCAGGTAACCCCAGCTCGGCTGTGTCTCCAAGGGTGGGGACACAGATAGGAATAAGGAGGCTGAGGCTGGGGTCTGTCCCTCAGAGGCAGAGCCCTCCTCTAACAAGCCCCCTCATATAGCTGACTACCTGTAAGTTTGTGCTCCATCTGATTTTGTGGAAAAACTTGCCAGCTGTCTACACTGGCCGCTTTAATTTCCAGAAAAGCACTGACGATCTCATGTGAAATCATCAGTGCTTTTCCGGAAATACTATGCTGCTCCCGTTCGGGCAAAAGTCTTTTTCCAAAAGACTTTTGCACAAAAGGGCCATTGTAGACAGCACAGTACTGTTTTCCGCAAAAAAGCCCCGATGGCGAAAATGGCGATCGGGGCTTTTTTTGCGGAAAACCGTGTCTAGGTTGGCCATGGACGCTTTTCCGCAAAAACTACTTCTGCGGAAAAGCATCCTGCCAATCTAGACGCTCTTTTCCGAAAATGCTTTTAACAGAAAACTTTTCCGTTAAAAGCATTGTCATGGCTCCTTCCCCACTCTGGCATGATAAATGCAGAAGTGGGGGCCAGCAAGTGTACCCCAAAGCCTTATCTACCAGGCTTTGGTATAAAACTTCCCCCAAGATCTTAAAAACCTAGATCTTGGGAATAAAACTTCCACTGCCACCACCCAAATGTTGCTAAAGAAACCAGGGGAAAGATCATTTGGGAAATCTCACCCCTAAAATAAAAATCAGGGCACACCATTAACCACTGCCAGGTTAATAAAAGAAAAGAAAGAACTTTTATTATTACAACAATATTCTGGTTGCAAGTATAATGACTAGATAGGAAGGTAACAAAATATACTCATGGAGAAACTCCATGGCCCTAGAACTTAGTTACAAAGAAAAGCCAAAACATCTTTTAAGCAGTGCCAGATCTCAGATCCCATACCCAATCCATAACACAATAAAACCTAACGAAACTACCTAAACTTTACCCTACTTACAGAAAATGAAGAATGATGTATTGGAGAGAGAGCGAGAGACATGCTTGTCCCTCTCTGTAGCTGCAGAGAACTCTCTCCAAGAGACAAAAGGGAGGGAAAAAAAACCCAAATTCCTTTGTCCCAGTTTGAAAAATCCCACCTACATTCCTATTGGTCACTCCACCTGGCTAGGTGTAGTTAAACCCTTAATCCCCAGGCTGCTGGCTAACCCTCATAATCATGACAAGCATTTCCGGAAAATCATGCCAGTGTAGGCGTAGCCTGTGAGGACAGGCAGAAAGGAGGTTATTGTGGGGAAAGAGACTGGATCACAGGTGTCAGCGATCCACCATTCCTTAGTGGATCCCAAACTCATCTACCCAGGGGCCCAAGAAACTATTCAACCCTTTAGGGCAGACTCTTTTGACCTGTCTACAGCCATGTTGCCTGTTAAGTACGAGGCCTGGTAAGGAACTGGATTCCAGGAATCTCTCACCCTCCTCACCTCTGGGATGGCTGCTTTGCACCGAGTGGCTGTTCTCAGACAACAATCCCTGGACATGCTGAAATCTACCTCTGGGATGGCAGACGCCAGTTCTGACCCCATCACTGTGTCTGTGTAGCGGGGATTGCTTTTCCCAGTGCACATCACTATGCACGTTGGAAGACAAACTGCTGTGCACAGGCTGGGGCTGCAGCCCCCATGAATGCAACCGGAAACAGGGCCTATTCACAGCAGCTGGGGATCAGGCCCTAGCACGTTCCGAATGCTTGTTAACCACTGTCACAAGGCAGCCTTCTCACCTCATTCACTGTGGTCTGACAGTGACATTTTCTGATGCGAGCTCAGGTCCTGGTTGCAGAACAGATCATCCGAGATGTCAGCCAGTTATTACTCTGGCTAGTTGGTTCCTCCATCAGCTCCTCTGCTGAACTCTTGGAACCAGGGTAGTGCTGTGGATCCGTTCCGATCCTACATCTCAGTAACTCTTTCCTCAGCAACACGCCAGGCACCACAGCAGCTCCAGGCAAATAATTCCCGGATGGAACGAAAGTCCTTTCGTGGGGTGATAACGAGACCGAAGATGGTTCCTGGTTAACACACTGGACTGGGACCTGAGAGATTTGGGTTACAAAGTTCTGCCTCTAACTTAGTGTGTGACCTCAGCAAGTCACTTAGGGCCAGACCTTCGGAGGTATTTAGGAACCCAATTACAAACTGTGAGAGAAGTGATTATCCCTTGATTCGCCACTAGTGAGGCCACATCTGGAGTGTTGTGTCCAGTTCTGGGCCCCCCCACTACAGAAAGGACGTGGACGCACTGGAGAGGGTCCAGCGGAGGGCGACCAAAATGATTAGGGGTCTGGAGCACATGACCTACGAGGAGAGGCTGAGGGATTTGGGCTTGTTTAGTCTGCAGACAAGAAGAGTGAGGGGGGATTTGATAGCAGCCTGCAACTTCCTGAAGGGAGGTACCAAAGAGGATGGAGAGAGGCTGTTCTCAGTAGTGACGGATGGCAGAACAAGGAGCAATGGTCTCAAGTTACAGTGGGGGAGGTCGAGGTTGGATATTAGGAAAAACTATTTTCCTAGGAGGATGGGAAAGCACTGGAATTTGTTCCCTAAGGAGGGGGTGGAATCTCCATCCCTAGAGGTGTTTAAGTCCCGGCTTGACAAAGCCCTGGCTGGGATGATTGAGTTGCGATTGGTTCTGCTTTGGACAGGGGGCTGGACTCAATCCCTCCTGAGCCCTAGGAGTTTATGATTCTATGAAGTGGAGATGATTCACAGCTGAGAGATCAGGGCTCTGTTGTGCCGGGCGCTGCACAGACACAGTGAGAGACAGGCCCTGCCCCAGCTGGGATCAGGGCCCCGTTGTGCTGGGTAGGGACCAGACACACAAGGAGTCTGTATCACAAATAGTCCACAATCTAAATAGAAATGAAGCAGGAGGAGAAACATGCAGAGAAAAGAAGAGACCGGCGCAAATTCACACAGCAGGTCAGCACAGAGATTAAAAACCAGGTTTTTTCATTCCCAGGCCAGTTTAGCCCCTGTGACTAGAGTTTAAAACTGCAACGGTGCATCTGAAAGCCCTGGCCCAAGGCTGCACCAGTCTCAGCATCTCAAGGCCTGTGACATGGGTTTAGGGCTGCACGACTGAAGCTGCAGACACTCTGAAGGGACCCTTTGCAGTCGCATGTGAGGTGTGGAATTCCGCTCTCTGAGAGGTGACATTTCCTGGTGTGGGACTGAGATCAATCTCATGCACGTACGCACTGCAGTCTGTACGGCCAACACAGCCAGGTGTGTGAGCTCTTCTCAGATGCTTGCACCATGGCTGGGGAGATCATCTATGCGGATCTGAACCTCCCCTCTGGCTTTCCTGGCTCCAGGGCTCCCCTTTCAGCTCAGCCCTTTGGTAAGTGGCTTTTATTTCCCGAGGGATTCATGTTAAACCCCAGGATGGATTTTGCTTGGCAGCCTGTTGCTCTCAGTGCCTGCCCCAGAGCAGGGCTGTGCCGGGGAGACCCTCTGGCCTCTTGGAAGTAGCTGGGATACTTTGGATCAGCTTTCAGTCACAGCTCACTGTTGTGAGGAGATCTGTTGGTGTAGGATCCTGGGGAGAGGGAGGTCCAGGCTACATTCACCCAGTCGGGAAGGTGCATCAGACGGCCCTTCTCCAACAACATTCCACCAAGTTCTGGCTGGTGGTTTGTGGGGTTGTAGACTGTTTCAGGATGGACTCAGACTCCTGGGGCCCTGACAAGAATAAAAACCTTCCCAGACACCTTCCTGAAGGCACTGTATGAACGTAGGATTAGTGAGATCTTTTTGGAAGAGGGAACTGTCTTGTTCTGAAGAGAGAAAAAAGTCTAGAAGAGGCTTTGAAAATGTGACGTGTGAGGACAGGTTGAAAGAACTAGATGTGTTCTGGCTAGAGAAGAGATGGCCAGGGCAGGGGGTCATGATACCAGTTTCCTAATGTGGAAACGGTTGTTACAAAGCAGATGTTGAGCACATGCTCTCTGTGGCCACTAAAGGAGGGAATAAACAGTAACCTACTTAATTTGCAGCAGGGGAGATTTTAGGGGGAAACTTTCTAACAGTGAAGAGAGTTATGCGTTGAAAAAGGTCAGTTAGAGAGTTTGTAGACTCTGTAACTGGAGGATTTCAGGACTAGGTAAAATAAAGACCAGTTCAGTAAAGCCCTAGGCAACCTTGTTCCTGGCTCAGCACGAGGTGAGGGAGGGGATGATGGACTAGATGAGTATAGAAGGTCTCTTCCATCCCTATGCTTCTGTGAGTCTGACTTCAAGATGGAAAGAAGGTCAATTTGAAATAATAGAATGCCGTGTGAATAAGCTGACCGATAAAACTCAGCTGGGCAACATCACAATTAAACTTTGACAATGGAAACAGAAAAGGTGCTTATAAACCAAAGGGCTGTGTCTAGACTGGCCAGTTTTTCCAGAAAATCAGCCGCTTTTCCGGAAAAACTTGCCAGCTGTCTACACTGGCCACTTGAATTTCCGCAAAAGCACTGACTTCCTGCTGTAAGAAATCAGTGCTTCTTGCGGAAATACTATGCTGCTCCCGTTAGGGCAAAAGTCCCTTTTGCGCAAAGCTTTTGCCCAAAAGGGCTACACAGATTTGTTTTGCACAAAAAAGCCCCGATCGCGAAAATGGCGATCGGGGCTTTTTTGCGGAAAAGCGCGTCTGGATTGGCACGGACACTTTTCCGCAAAAAGTACTTTTGCGGAAAAGCGTCCGTGCCAATCTAAACGCTCTGTTCCGAAAATGCTTTTAACAGAAAACTTTTCCGTTAAAAGCATTTGCAGAAAATCATGCCAGTCTAGACGCAGCCAAGGTGCTTACAAATGGGGAAAAGTTTCCAGACACTAATGTTGCAAATGGAAAACCTTTGGGAAAAGCAAATCTGGGAAAGCAAAAATAACACTAGTGATCCTGAATCCTTCCCCTGTTGCTCAGGGCATGACTCAGCGTCCACCAGCTCTAGCTATCCTGAGCCTCCCTTTGCATGTCTTTTGGGCTGTCACATTCTGTAAGTTTTTTCTCTCAGGACTGTTTGCTGGAAGGAGTCTTTTCTAGGCCCTTTTCCATATTCCTCTAGATGCCCAGGGCCAATGTCCTGTTTCATTCTTAACATGCATCCTGGGATGTACCAAATTCTGTTCTAGATAATGTTAGATCAGGTATTGTTGGACTTTGACCAATCCTAGCATTTGTTACAGATTCATTCCATTTAATGTCCAGTTGTGTTCTAAGGTCTTTGCTTTCCAATGTATGTAGATATCTGTCCTTGCCCTTGGTGGAAAGGAAGGTAGAAATAACAGTTGAGTTGGATGTTCATAGTGTGGACTCTAAACTATAGATTTGCAATGGCCAAATTCTGTTTTAATTGGTACATGCAATTTGTAACTATTTTTGCCTGGATACTCAGCTGGCTTTTGCGTGACTGTTAGGGTCTGAAAATTGACATGACATACACTGAACACAAGAAATAGTTTAGAACAATGTGTTCGAACAGAGAGAGAATCTGAAAAACAAGAAGCAAATGCGGTGCGGGATTAAAAAAGAGGGGGAAAGGTTTCATTTTAAAATGTGGGAAATATTAAACATTGGGGAAAGTGCCAATATTAATCCTCATTTTCAATAAAATGTCCAAAATTTCATCCCTTTATAAAAATGGGCAGCTCTCCAGCCAGTCCAGACTGGTCTACAGAGGAAAACAAGATGAGTAAGTGAGTGGATAGACCCCAATCATTTAACGAACTCTATATGGGCATAGGATTCCACCCACACTGTGATCTCGGGGCCGTATTTTTCTTTGAAACAGTATTTCATGCACCAGATCCCAACTGTCTCCCACCTGAGGTTGGTTCTTACAGGTGCCCGGAGTCCCCGGTGGCACCGCACAGCTCTGTGGGTCGGATGGATTGGAAACCTTGTCCTGGTGATCGCTGTGCTAGCGCTGGGGATGTGGGGTGAGTAGCCGCTGGCACTGTATTGATTTGTGTGGGTCCATCAGAGAATAGCCTGTCCTGTCCCTCCAGAATTCTATTGTGCCTATCTCTAGCCTGATTCTTGCCTCCATATTTATACCTGCCTCTGGAAATTTCCACTACATGCATCTGACGAAGTGGGTCTTTGCCCACAAAAGCTTATGCTCCAGTACATCTGTTAGTCTATAAAGTGCTACCGGACTCCTTGTCGCCAAGACATAATTGCTGACTCTCCATCCAGACATGGATCATGCCGTGCTATGGATCCAAGCAGGTTCGGTGTATCAGTCACTGTCCCAAAGAGAAACAGAATCCTTTTGAAACCAGTAGGGAAACTGAGGCACGCGCCTCTTTTATCAAAACATGCCAAAACAATAGGCTGTGCCCCTCACCGTGGTATCAGGGCACCTGCAGGCTATCCCTGTTGTGGCTGAGGATGACTCCTTATATTCGGGTTGTTAGCAGCTGGTCAGACAGCTGATGAACCTGCTTCCACCTTCCAGCCCACATGCTGCTGACTCTGTATCAGCTGCCTGCAGGTTCCTCTGCTGGAAGGGGAGGAGCATTTTCGTATCTTTGTAACGTCTAAGAATTGTTGCGGCTGCACGAGGCACTTTCTGCAGCAGCAAACAGCCCCTCAGGCTGCAGGTTCTGTCCATCGACCTGTCACTCACCCAGTGACAGGCCGTGGCTCAGTTTCCTGTGGTCTCACACCCCCTCCCCACGCAGCTCGGAGAAGCTCCCAGCTGCACTGTCACTGCCTTCGCTTTCTGGGCGACAATATCTGAGCTAATGGAGGACGAGGAGGCCTACATGGTGATGAACCGAAAGCCCAAGGAGGGCAGCTGGGCCGTCCCATTGCCTGCCAGGATCCAAGGTACTGATTGCAAACCCTGCTCCCCGCCTGCAGGCTCCATGTCCCATCAGCAGGGTGAGGGCTGGGGCTGCCACCCCAGTAGGGCTCATAGGGTGGCAGGGGCTGGGGTGAGTCTGAGTTGGACATATGGACTGACAGCAGTGCAGGATTTGGGGTCTGATCCTTCAGTATCTACGCACACAACAGAGAAGGCAAACAGGAGCTTGGTGTCCCGGCATCTCTAAGGTGGAGGCAATAGGCAAATTTAGGCCCACACGGGGGAATGACTGGCCTGTGGACAAGAGGAAAGTCAGGGGCATGGCTAGGAGAGGAACCCGGGAATCCTGCTTCCCAGAATCCCTTCCTTTCCCCCGCCTGTCCTGCCCAGCGCCAGCTCCCACAGAGCTGAGACTGGAACCCCCAAGCCCAGATTCCCAGATCTACCCACTAGACTCCACTTCCCACCTGTGGGAAAGGAGAGACACGAGTTGTTCTAACACCCAGCTCCCTGCCCTAACCCAATGCATCCGCCCCTTCCTCAGAGCCAGGTACCCTCCAGCCAACTGCTCTAACCCAATGCCCCCCCCCTTGAGCCAGGCACCTTCCCCCTTGCTCTAATCCAATGTATCTGCTCATCCCCCGGAGCCAGGACCCCCCCCCCCCCCCCCCCGACATACTACTGCTCTAACCCAGTACCCGTCCCCCAACCCCCATGCTCTCCCCAAGTGGTACGCAACCTGTCGGTCACGACTCCCAATGGGGTCTCAGATGTCTTCCTGGGGGGGTTGCTGCACCATGTGGCCACCAACGGCCGGGCCCAGCCCTGGGGATCGCGGTTGAAAAAAGGTTGCATACCACAGTTCTACCCCAATGCACCTGCCTCTTTTTCCGCCAGGCGCTGGGGGACATGCACAGAGCGGCCGTTAACGGTCTGGGCGTGCGGCTCGTAACATTTGGTGGGACCAGCATATGCCGCTGCCTCCTCCCCCCAACTCCCCTGGCCTCGAGCCCACCTGTATAGGACAGGGCAGGAGGCAGCACCAGCCATGGTACTGACAGCTGACGGGGGAGCAGCATATGGGAGTGGAGGTGGGACAGAGGCTCTGAGTTTTGAACCCTCCCCTCTCCCGTTGCAAAGTGCAGCCCTGAAACAGTATTTCATGCACCCGATCCCGATTGTCTCTCATTAGATATTGGTTTCTGCAGGTGCCCAGTGTCCCTGGTGGCACCGCACGGCGCTATGGGGCGGATGGGCTGGGAACACGGTGCTGCTGTTTGCTGTGATTGTTCTGGGGATTTGGGGTGAGTAGCTGCCGCACTGGGTTTGTCACTGCGGGTCCGTCACTGACCAGCCTGCACTGTCCCGTCCCTCCTACTTGCTGGTGACCCTAATACCGGAAAGCACGTGGCTGTCACACAAAGAGACAATCAGATACCCAGGTAGATGGGTGTGCATGGGGATGCAGGGATAACTAGATAGATCCTGGCACACACTGGAGCTGGCTAAAAGAAAATGGGATTCCATCCTCCCTCCCTTTCACTGGGCTGGCACAGGGGTTTGGGATGCAGGAGGGGATGCAGGGTGCTGGCTCTGGGAGGCAGCTCAGGGGTAGGCCAGATGCTTGCAGTACAGGAGGGGGTTCAGGATGCAGGAAAGCAAGAGGTGCTGAGAGGGGATTCAGGGGTTCAGGGCGCGGATCGAAAGTTTTGATCAGAGTCACAAACATTTCAGAGTTTGCCCAATTTGGGGCAAAACCAAATGCTGAAATATTGGAACGACCAGTTTCTTTGTTTTTTCTATCAAAGACACACAGAACAAGAGAGAGAGGTAGATGAACCAAGGGAGACCTAGTGAGAGACCCTGTGAAAAGAGAGTTTTGTCCTTAAGGCTATGTCTCCTCTGCACACTTATTTCGGAATAAGCTATTCCGGAAGAGAGATTCCGAAATATCTATATCGAAATAGCACGTCTACACTACAGGGAAGCCTCAAAATTAGTCCGAGGCAGGCACCTCTAATGCAGATGCGCTATCTCAATTTAGAGACCCAAGAGGCACTGGGGAATAATGACTTAGAATGGCCCTAAGGAGGGGCTATTTCGAATTAGCAGCAGTGGAGCGTCCAAACTACCGCTTTTCCGAAATAGCTGTTTCCAAATAAGTGTTATTCCTTGTGGAATGAAGTTTACAGAAGCTGTCCGTTATTTTGAATGTATTTAGAAATAACAGAATTGCTGTGCAGACACTCGCATTGTTATTTTGGAATAGCAGCCGTTGTAGCGACTGCTGTGTAGACGAACCCTAAGAGACCAGAGTTCTACTCCCAGATCTGCGGCGTGACCTTCCAAACGTCCTTTGCTCTGATGCTTCTATTTCTTCCCCTAACCAATGTTTTCATCCTGTTTATTTCAGGGGAGATTTTAAGAAGCCCCAGAAACACCATGTTCATACAGATGTTGAATATTCCCCCCTTAGGCTGTCAGCACTTAACTCTGGGGCTTGGGAATCCATTCTAGTCTTTACCGCAGACTCCTTCTGTGACTGGGGGCAAGTCACTGAATTACCCTGAGCCTTAGTTTCCCAAATATAAAATGGAGATCATGCTACCTTTCCCTGTACAATTTGTAACTTCTTTGGGGGCAAGGCCTGTCTTTCACTGTGTCTGTGCAGCGCCTGGCCCAACAGGGCCCTGATCACAGCTCTCTCTCACTGTGGGTCTTTGAATAATAGGGGATAAATGGAGAAAGGACATCACCAAAAGCCAGCTGGGAATGTTTCCCCCTGAGGGTGTGTCTAGACTACAGGGTTTTGTCGACAAAAGTGGACTTTTGTCGACAAAACTATACCTGCATCCACACTGCCTTTGAGTTATGTAGACATAACGTCAACAAAACCCAGCAGTGTTGTCGACGTATGTAAACCTCATTCTACGAGGAATAACGCCTTTTGTCGACAGAGTTCTGTTGATAGAAGGCGTTATTGCATCTACACCATCCTTTGCGTCCACACTGTTATGTCGACAAAGCGGCTTGCTTTGTCGACAGAACTGGATGTCGTCTAGATGCTCTTTGTCGACAGAAGCTTTGTCGACAGTATCTGTCGACAAAACTTCTGTTGACAAAACCCTGTAGTCTAGACATACCCTGAATGTCGTGATTCCCTCTCCAGGCCGACATGTCAGAGGGAGCTGGCTGATCGCACCAAAATGGCAGGACTGGGCGGGAGCTCACAGGTGCTCTGACAAGGAGGCTGGCTCAGTGGTTTTGGTCCTAATCCGGATTCAGTATCTCTAGGACCAGTTCCAGGTTCTGCCACTGATTCCCCGTGTGACCCTGGGCTGATCCCGTAAGGCTGGGATTCCACAGGGTTTAGGTGCTTAACACCACAGCGAGGCACCTAGGGCACGTCTACACAGGAGGGCTAAATCCAAAATTAGCTTAAGCTACACTAATTGTGTAGCTGAAGTTGAAATAGCTTATTTTGGCTTTTGGCGCTGTCTACACGGCAGGAAGTCCAAGAAAGAGCACTCTTCCTCCAACTTCCCTTAGGGTGCGTCTACACAACATCCTAAACTCGAAATACGATATGCAATCTGTGCTATGCACATTGCGTATCTGATTTTGATTGAATTTCTAAATAGGTTATTTTGAAATTTGGTGCATCTACACAGCACCAGATTTCAAAATAACACGCTATTTTGAAACTCCCTTAACCCTCATGGAATGAGGGTTACCGGGATGCCGAAATAGCATGCCTGTTATTTTGAAAAATATTTCAAAATAATGGGCAGCTCGTTACGACCTGTGGTAGCTATTTCAGGATACGTCCAATGTCTCAAAATAGTTGTACAGTGTAGACATACTCTTACTCCTTGTGAAATGAATATCATAGGAGTCAGAGTAAGCAATCCTCTGCTTGCACTTTATTTCAGCATTATATCAAAATAACTGCTTGAAGTGTAGAAATAATGCTGCTGTGTAAACATACCCCTAAGCTGT
Source organism: Pelodiscus sinensis (assembly GCF_052426305.1). Taxonomy (NCBI): domain Eukaryota; kingdom Metazoa; phylum Chordata; order Testudines; family Trionychidae; genus Pelodiscus; species Pelodiscus sinensis. The sequence continues at coordinate 4,145,545 of NC_143070.1, forward strand.
GTCTAGACTGGCCAGTTTTTCCGGAAAATCAGCCGCTTTTCCGGAAAAACTTGCCAGCTGTCTACACTGGCTGCTTGAATATCCGCAAAAGCACTGAGGATCTCATGTAAGATTGTCAGTGCTTCTTGCGGAAATACTATGCTGCTCCCGTTCGGGCAAAAGTCCTTTTGTGCAAAGCTTTTGCGCAAAAGGGCCAGTGTAGACAGCTCAGATTTGTTTTGCGCATAAAAGCCCTGATTGCTAAAATGGCGATCGGGGTTTTTTTTGCAGAAAAGCGCGTCTAGATTGGACGCTTTTCCGCAAAAAATGCTTTTGCGGAAAAGCGTCCGTGCCAATCTAGATGCTCTGTTCCGAAAATGCTTTTAACAGAAAAGTTTTCCGTTAAAAGCATTTCTGGAAAATTATGCCAGTCTAGACGTAGCCCCGAGGGGTTGTTCTAGGCATCTGACGCCTATTGAAATAAATGGGAATTGGGCCCTTAAGGCCTAGGTTCCCAAACATTTTGAGCTGCCCAGCACCCAAGGGAGTTAGGCACCTGGATACTGTTGAGGAGCTGGGCCGAGGTGCTTCTGAAAACCTCCCTCAGGCCTCTCTGCAGCTTTAGGTGCCTAAACCCCTTGTAAAATCCCATGATCCTCCCTGCGTCACAGGGAACGTGGGCAGGGGACACAGAGGGGAAGTGACAGATGCCAGATAAAGTTCTAAGCAAGCAGGCTGTGCCCCTCACCTTGGTATTGGAGTGGGAGCATTAGAGGGGGAGGGGCACCCATCCCCGCCTGGGAGAAAGTCTGTGAGCAAAGCCATGACTGTAGCAGCAAAGAGACCCAGACACTCTGACCGCCAGCCTGACACCCTCACGGCTGCAGCCCAGCCCCTCGGCTTCCAGTGCGATCTCACACCCCAGCCCACATGTCTCCCAGCTCCTCCTCTGAGGCACCACTCAGGGTGAATAATAATAGAGATGTAGCCGTGTTAGTCTGGTGTAGCTGAAACAAAACACAGGACTATGTAGCACTTTAAAGACTAATAAGATGGTTTAGTAGGTGCCAATTTTCTTCCACAATTTCAGCTGAGGAAGTGACGCTGTTCTCAGGGTGAGGAGGACGACGCCATATTGAACATGTAGCCCCAGAGGGCCAGATCACATGGTCTGTTCCCAGCCTAGGATTCAGGCTGGACTTCCCCACCTCCAGGCCCTCTGTGCCTCAGTTTCTCTAGCCGTACAGTGGCAGTAACAGGTCTGTGCCGTGTCTCACATGGGGTGGGGAGGCTAAATCCGGTCAGACTCGGAGGTGCTCTGACACTGTGGAGGTGCGCGGTGAGTAACTGAGAGAGCTGCAAACACTGGCTGGGTTTGCAAAAAGGCCCCAAGGGATTTAGGTACCTCTCAAGCTGATTTTTCAGTCCCAGCCACTTTTTCAGACCCTGACCCTTTGGGGCTGCTCAGTAGCCCAGGGGAGTCAGAGGAGATGGGGCTGAACAGACTTTGGGCCAGGCCCGGGGTCTCCTCAGGGCTTTGTCAGTCCTCCTGTCTAACAACCTGCTGTAACACTGACCAGTCACCATCATTCTCCTCCCCCACTCCCCATCCTGCTTTGCAGTTTCCCACTTGGCATCCGAGAAGGGACAGACCCCGGCAGCCCCTGGGAGCGACGGAGCTGGGAGCAGAGATGCAGCGACACCCCCTGGGAGCAGGGACCCCTGCACAGCAGCCTACAGCGCCCACCTGGACAGTGTCCGGTCCCAGCTGTGCCCCCCAGGCCAGCCCGGCCCAGCAGGTAACCCCAGAACGTCTGAGCCGCCCTTCCCGAACCCAGCTGCTGGGCCAGGCCGTGGGAATCCTGCAGGGCAGGAACACGCTGCCCCCTGCTGGCTGCACCGATCTAGTTCCCAGCCCCGCTCAGTGCTAGGTTAGGAATGTACCTGCCTCAGTTGGGCCTGGCTGGAGGCAGTGACACCTAGTGGACATTTTCAGGATAATACCTGGGAAAATTTAAATAAATAATACAAAGTGATCTAGGAGTTTTTTTCAGTGGGAGATGGGGTCAAAACTCATTATTAGAGACATTGTCTCCTGGTTCCACACACACACACCCCATTCTCTGACATCAGGACCCATGTCCCCTCCCATTTCACATCACCCCTTGCTCCCAGCCTCCCCTGCTAGTCTGAATTTACCCCACAGTTACTCCAAGTCCTTCTAGGCCACTCTGGCTGTGAAATGGGTGTTATTGTGGGCACCTAGGCTCCTGGGTATCTCCCCTGTGTCGGATAGACCAGTCCTGCTGGTGTGGAGCTGGAATAAGGGTCCCTCACCAATGTTCCCTCTAATGTTTTCCAGCCGTGTGCAGAATGCCCTGTGCACTGAGGCATGTGTGGATGGGTAGCACCACCAATAGACACACATGCTGCTGTCTGTGTGCGCTCTGCTAATCAGCTGGTTGGCATTTGAATCTCTCCTGGGTGCTCACTCAAAGGCTCAGCTTACAAAGAATCCTGATACAGAGGCAGCCGCGTGGGTTGGCAAAGGGCTCCTCGGGAGTGGGTCCAGAGCGCACTGGCTGCTGGCCCCACCCCCAGGGGACGATAGACTAGTCGAGGAAGTGATTCGAATTCATGCAGTTAGTCGACTGTTCAGTTAACCGATATTGAACATCTCTAACTCAAACCCACTTTATCCCCATCCTGGCCCGTCACAGGAAGGGAGTAGCCGGGGATGAGTCTCAGAGCACTAATGGCGCCTGTTTCTCTGCAGGGGACGCCGGGTGCAAACTCTGCCCCTCAGACTGGCGGCTGCGCGGGGACAAGTGCTACTGGGTCTCCACAGAAAATAAAACCTGGAACAAGAGCCGCAGCGACTGCGCCGCGAGGGGCTCCCAGCTGCTGGTGATCCGGGACCGGGAGGAGCAGGTAAAGGGGCCGATAACACCCGGCTGGAGCTGCCCTTGCTGGGCTGGGCCTGGGTACAGATGCACTTTAGGGCTGGGATTTTCACAGCTGCCTAAGGATTTGGTTTGGACGTCCCTGTTCCTATTACTGATTACTAAGGGGGGTCCAAACTCCTGAGGCAGCTTTGACAATACCCACAGAAATCACGAGTCTCAGGATCAGGGTAGGTGACAGAAGCAGCTCTAAGCCATTGTTAGCCTCCCCTGTGTGGGTGTGCCGAACCCAGCTCAGCTGGGAGTGCGAGTGGGGTGTGTCTAGACTGCAGGCTTCTTTCAGAAGAAACTTTTCTGGACGAGATCTTCCGGATAACGTCGTCCGAAAGAGAGCGTCTACACAGCAAAGAGAGCTGTGTGGTCAGTGAAAAGCTAGTGTCCGCACTGAATGGATGTAAGCTGGGATTGTTATGGATGAAGTGGCTACCAGGACCCCTGGGCTGTGTCTAGACTGGCAAGTTTTTCCGGAAAATCAGCAGCTTTTCCGGAAAAACTTGCCAGCTGTCTACACTGGCCGCTTGAATTTCCAGAAAAGCACTGACGATCTCATGTAAAATCATCCGTGCTTTTCCGGAAAAACTATGCTGCTCCCGTTTGAGCAAAAGTCTTTTTCCGAAAGACTTTTGCTCAAAAGGGCCAGTGTAGACAGCAGAGATTTGTTTTCCGCAAAAAAGCCCCGATGGCGAAAATGGCGATCCGGGCTTTTTTGCGGAAAACCGCGTCTAGCTTGGCCACGGATGCTTTTCCGCAAAAAGTACTTTTGCGGAAAAGCATCCTGCCAATCTAGACGTACTTTTCCGAAAATGCTTTTAACCGAAAAGTTTTCCGTTAAAAGCATTTTCAGAAATCCATGCCAGTCTAGACGTAGCCCTGGGCTTTTTCCTCTTTCCTCTTCCAAAAGAACTCCCTCTTCCCCATCCACACATGCCTTTTTGCAAAAGAGCTTTTTCGGAAGAGGGCTTCTTCCTCATAGAAAGAGGTTTACTAATGTTGGAAAAACCCTTCTATTCTTTGGATTTTTTTTTCCAAAGAGCACAACTTTTGAAAGTGTGTTGTAATGCAATGTGGATGTAAGTGAAATGTTTTCAGAAAAGCAGCCATTTTTCCGAAAAAACTCTGCAGTGTAGACATACCCTGAGAGAGACAGGGCCATCCCTACCTACATCTCCCCTCTATTGGGGTAGGGGCTGTGTTCAAGAGCTGTGGTGGCCAGAGTCGGGGGGCAGTCCCAGGGCTGTGGGGGAGGCAGTAGCAAAGCAGGCAGGTAGCAGGGGCCCCAGCGAGCTCTGCTTACCAGGCTCCTAGAAGAGGGACATGGGGAAAGGGCAGAGCTGCCCCCACATTCACTGGTACCGGGAAGCAGCTGGGAACCAGCAGAGCCATGTGTCCTGGGAAGGGGTCGCTCCACTTCTCGCTGCTGCCCATGACTGAGGGGGAAGGTTTGATTTCTGCTGCCCACGCCAGCACTTCTAAGTCCCTAAGCCGTGTCACTTGGGGAAAAGTGGTGAAATGGGGGCAGGAAGGGGTGGGGAAATGGGGCCCAGATGGCAGGGAGCTCAGCTTCCCTCAAGGACGGCCCTGCTGGGTGCAGCCTGTAGAGGGGCTGGCCGGGCGTCGGGGCTGGCTGCTGGAGCTGGGGCTGCCACATACATATCACGCAGCTGCCTAGAGCACCATGAAATCAGGGTAATTTGGTGCCGCCTAGGGCTGTGTATCTTGCATATTGGGAGGGTTGGCCCGGGAGAGGCAGAGAGAGTGGGAGAGAGAGATGTAGAACAGAGCTACTCAACACACGTCCGTCCCATAGGCCACATGTGGCCCGTGGCCTGTTTGTTTGAGGCCTGCGGTGCAGTTTGGGTTTACACAGGGCTCAACATGTGGCCCACAGGTGGGAGCCAAAACAAAAAAGTCGTCAATATAACGGTGTTCTGTTCTATGCATTTCAGAAGTTAACTTCCTGGACTGTCATTGTTCAGTAAAAGTGTTGTCATAGGGGTGGAAATGGAGTAACTGTTGCATTGTATTCATATCAGCAGTACTGACTTAAATGGGGCCTGCGTGTTGTGTAGTCTTTATATTCGTGCCTGTCAGTGTGAAATAAGCTATTTGCATATTTTTGCATTTATATTTGCATGTATATGCAACCACACTTAAGCTGCGGTTCTCGGCATGTGCTAGGATAGGAGTGTCCAACCTGGGGTGCGCGTACCCCTAGGGGGTACGAGAAGCTTGTCAAGGGGGTACAAGGAATATTTGGTAAATAACTAGATTATCCTATTGAAATATTCCAAAAGTAGTAGTGTTAGGATACGTCTAGACTACAGGGTTTTGTCGACAGAAGTTTTGTCGACAGATACTGTTAACAAACCTTCTGTCGACAAAGAGCGTCTAGACTACATCCAGTTCTGTCAACAAAGCAAGCCGCTTTGTCAACATGGCAGTGTAGACGCAAAGGACAGTGTAGATGCAATAATGCCTTCTGTTGACAGAACTCTGTTGACAAAAGACGTTATTCCTCGTAGAATGAGGTTTACCGTTGTCGACAAAACTGCTGAGTTCTGTCGACATTATGTAGACAGAACTCAGCAGCAGTGTAAATACAGGTAGGCTACGTCTAGACTGGCATGATTTTCCAGAAATGCTTTTAATGGAAAAGTTTTCCGTTAAAAGCATTTTCGGAAAAGCGCATCTAGATTGGCAGGACGCTTTTCCGCAAAAGCACTTTTTGCGGAAAAGCATCCATGGCCAATCTAGATGCGCCTTTCCGCAAAAAAGCCCCGATCGCCATTTTTGCGATCGGGGCTTTTTTGCGGAAAACAAATCTCTGCTGTCTACACTGGCCCTTTTGCGCAAAAGTTTTTTGGAAAAAGACTTTTGCCCGAATGGCAGCAGCATAGTATTTCCGCAAAAGCACTGACAATCTTACATGAGATCGTCAGTGCTTTTGCGGAAATTCAAGCGGCCAGTGTAGACAGCTGGCAAGTTTTTCTGCAAAAGCAGATGAACGGAAAAACTTGCCAGTCTAGACACAGCTGTATAGTTTTGTTGAAAAAAGTCCACTTTTGTTGACAAACCCCTACTGTGCTGTCTATATGGCAGTTTTTCCCGAAAAGGACTTTTGCCCGAACGGGAGCAGCATAGTTTTTCCGGAAAAACAGTGACAATTTTACAGTAGATTGTTATTACTTTTCCGGAAAAGCAAGCGGCCAGTGTAGACAGCTGGCAAGTTATTCCGGAAAAGCGGCTGCTTTTCCGGAATAAGTGGCCCAGTGTAGACACAGCCCTGTAGTCTAGACACACCCTTAGTGAAAAAGGTCGTGGATTCTAGAGTCTAGAATTTATCACCTTTCATATTGAATAGGGGGTACGGGAAGGTTTACTAAAAGCCAAGGAGGTACGGGGACCGAAAAAAGTTGGGAACCCCTGTACTAGGAGCATCACGGTGGCCCCCAAGGCTTCCAAAGTTGAGTAGCTCTGATGTAGAGGGACGGCTGGAGGGACGGTCTATATGGGGATTGCCAGGCACACAGCCCCATATTTCTGGTGCTGGACTTGATGACGACTTGGACACGAGAGAACATTCTGGACACCAGGTGCCTGTCACCCCCTTCCTGCAGGAGACCCTCCACAACCTGACACAAAGCAAAACTCAGCTCTGGGTGGGACTGTCCCACCCCTCCCCGGAGAAGGCCTGGACCTGGCTGGATGGATCCCGGCTGGATCAGACCCGGTGAGTGATTCCTTGAGTCACTTTCCCTCCCCTGTGTGGGCAGAAGGGGCTGGGGACAGGGACAGGGACAGGGACAGGGGAGGGCAGAGGAGGAACAGGGATGAGGTGATGACGAGGTTGTCCATCAACAGGGTGTGGAGGGAGCAGAACAAAGGGGTGAGCTAAAGCCTTGGGGATCCCCAGAGAGAGGGGCGGGAGAGGGGCAGATATAGACCAGCTAGAGGCAGGAGGGGACCAGGAGGGGCATCATTGGCACAGCCCAGTGAGGAGGAGCCATGGGGCAGGAGAGAGATGGGTAGGGCTAGCGCAGGAGGGAGGAGGCGGCTGGAGCTGAGCTTGGGGCAGGGAGAGGCCCTTAGAGCCCCTGGCCAGACCCTGGCAGTGGTGGGGAGGGGCAGGCCCCAGGGCAGAGCTGGGGGAGAGGATAGGGCAGCTGCGGATCCTGTTAGCACAGGGAAGAGCTGCTGTCGAGTGAGTGTGATGGACCCACAGGCGCTCTCCTTTGTCCCACAGGCTCCCGGTGTCAGGCCCAGCTGAGGGGAACAGCTGTGGGTTGATGAAGGGGAATCGGATTCATTCACAAGACTGCAACTCTGCACACCAGTGGATTTGCCAGCGAGACGCCATCTCCCTCTGAGCAGGGAATGGAGGAGACCTCAGAGTGCGGCTCCATTATCCCCGTGTCACACCTGGGGAAACCGAGTCACAGACACTCACCTGCCCAAGATCACACCGAGAATTGGTGACAAAGCGGGAAATGGAACCCAGGAGTCCTGGCTCCCAGCCCTCCCTCAGCCTGTAGAAGCGAGTCCAAGCTCTGGTTTTGCTGTTCCAGCGGGGCTGGGCTGTGGGGTGTCAGGCTGTGCTGAGCCTTGGGGACATTTATCCCTAACCCCCACCCCTGGTACTGGGGAGAGAAGAGTCTTCCCCAGAGCTCCAGCTCACATAAATCAGCCAAGATCCAGTGTGTCCCAGCTGGGCAAGAGCTCCTGTGCAAGAGGGCTTAGAAAAGAGAGTAGCTCTTGCGCAAGAAGCCTTCTCTTACCACGCCGTACTGTCAATTTCCTTGTGCAAGAGCGGGCGGGCAGTGTAGACGCTCTGCGGATTCTTGCGCAAGAAGCCCCCGGGTCTCTAACCAGCCCCATCAATTCCCTACACGTTGAGGCCGCTTGGTACAGCCCCACGGACAGGACCAGGCCACCTCATCCAGGTCACAGTCTCTTGGCTCCACTTTCTGGTTTCTAGGCCGGTTTGCTGCAGATCCAAGGTTGACAGTTTGAGCAGCCGGAACTGGAGACGCTGTTGTGACTCAGAAAAGCGCATTGTGCTCCTCCTACGATTGGAAACCTGCAACAGCAACAAACCATCAACAACCTTCCACAGCTGCCGGAGCAGCTTCCCCAGTAGTGAAAATCCAGCCCTGAGCAAGTCACCCCAGGTCACACTGGAAATCTGTGGGGGAGCCAGGCACTGAACCCCCATTGCCCAAATCACAGGCCCAGGTTGTAACCACAAGGCCAGTCTCATTATAAACTGAAATATTTATTGAATTAATAGAAGGGGACCCACCAGTTGTTGAATTCGGTGTCGTTGGCCCATTTCCAGGCTTGGCCCGGTTCCCTGTGGAGGCCGATCCAGTGGTCTAAGGATCCTTGATTACGTGCCAGAAAATCCTTTGTTCAAAACATAAAAGTCAATATACCGTGTTTTCCGGCGTATAAGACGACTTTTGATGCTAAAAAACATCCCCCAAAAATCGGGGATCGTCTTATACGCCGGCTTCCCCTGAGGCTTTGCAAAGCCGCAGAGGGGCTCCGGTGGTGGGTCAGCCCAGGCGCGCCGGGGCTGTCCCGGTGCTGGGGCGTCCTCAGAGGCTTTGCTCCTGGTGTCCCTGGTCTGCTGGAGACGGTCCCCCTAAAAAATTAGGGGGTCGTCTTATACGCCCAGTAGCCTTATACGCCGGAAAATACGGTACATCAAAGGGCCCCTCAGTCTGGCCCCATTTGGCCATAAAAGTTGGCAGCAGCCCTTAATCTCGCTCCTCGCTTGGCAGGACCAAAAGGGGAGGCGGGATCGGCCGTGGCGATCCTGGCTTAGCCCCTGTCCAGCTGCGGGTGCCCGGCTGCCAGGATACAGCACCGAGTGTTCCCTTGGTCACTACCAGATGGGCACAGTCATGGCCTTCCAAGTCTGTCTCTGCAGCATCACCCCAGAGGCAGGTCTCGGAGGCCTTGGACAGATGCACACCGGCTGCTCCTCCTCTGGGAGAACAACTCATCCCACCAGGGCCCCCCAGTAGCAGTTCTGGGCCCTATGGGAAAACTACCAGGCCCAGGGTTCGTTCCCAGCGAAATCTCTCTTGGTCCCTTCGAAACCTATGATCCTAGAGGTAACAGTTAGCTGCCTCCAGCAACAGATCCTGCCCCACCTGCCATGCCTCCCGCAGCCCCTCTCAGTCCATCAGGCCAAGCATACGACCAACCTGTAGAGAAGCAGGAGCTGGGGCTCTCAGTGGCTTTCTTGCCTGGGCACCTCGTTCTCAGCCCTCTCCCCCCCAGACTACAGGGCCCTTCCGGACTTGCTTTGCAAAGCTGCCACTAGTCTAAACCTACAGGCGGAGGAGGTGGACGTGTAACAGGATGAACCCATCATAGAATCATAGACCAGTAGAACTGGAAGGGACCTCGAGAGGTCATTGAGTCCGGTCCCCTCCCCTCGCGGCAGGACCCAGCACCGTCTAGACCATCCCCGACAGGTGTCTGTCCAACCTGCTCTTCAATATCTCCAGGGATGGAGATTCCACAACCTCCCTGGGCATAGATGTCCTGACTACAGACAGCCCCTCCAGAGTGGCTCCACCAAGACCACGTGGCAAACACTCACCTCCCTCCCTCCCACGGTGGAAGGGGTGGAGCGTGAATGCTTTGTGCTGGTAATAGGCTTTGACTATCTCTTTCCCACTCCCCTCCGTGCTCTCTAGTCACAAAGGTGGTTAATGAAAAGGAGCAACAGGACCACCATGCTCCGGCCCCGAAGTTTAAGGACACTTTTTTAACGTGGAGTGGGGTGGCTGTTGCTCCATATTGCCAACCAGCAAGCTATCCTGAGCCGTTATAACTTTCATGCCTAGTCTTCTCTCCTGAAGCTTTAGGACCAGCTCCTCCAGGATTCTCATAGGCTGTGTCTACACTGGCAAGTTATTCCGGAAAATCAGCCGCTTTTCTGGAAAAACTTGCCAGCTGTCTACACTGGCCGCTTGAATTTCCGGAGAAGCACTGACGATCTAATGTAAAATCATCAGTGCTTTTCCGGAAAAACTATGCTGCTCCTGTTCAGGGAAAAGTCTTTTTCCGAAAGACTTTTGCGCAAAAGGGCCCGTGTAGACAGCACAGTACTGTTTTCCACAAAAAAGCCCCGATCGCGAAAATGGCGATTGGGGCTTTTTTGCGGAAAAGCGCGTCTAGATTGGCCACGGACGCTTTTCCGCAAAAAGTGCTTTTCAGGAAAAGCATCCTGCCAATCTAGACGCGCTTTTCTGAAAATGCTTTTAACGGAAAACTTTTCCGTTAAAAGCATTTCCGGAAAATCATGCCAGTGTAGACGTAGCCATAATGAATTCACAGCCCTTGTCCAGGATGGAAAGGTGGTCTCCTGTATTTGCATCCAAGCCTCATTAGACACAGGGACTCGGTGGCATGGGTCTTAGTCTTCAGTATTGCCCTGAGATGGGTGGCATGACTCCAGCCTTCAGGAATGTCACATAAAAAGTCAGATGTGTGGCCTGCAACTCAGCAGGTTAGGATGGAAGTTTCCATCCCTGGAGTACACAGCTTAGCATGACCTAGAACCTTGCAAACGCAAACAGCAGCTGGACTTTATCACCTTAAACCAGTGGTCCCCAATGTGGTGCCTGAAGGTGCCATGGCGCCCGCCGGGGCATTTATGTATGCCCGCCGAAACATCTGGGCTGGCCCCGCCCCCTGACGCGCAGCACACGCGTGGTGATGGCCCCGGGCGCAGGGCACGTGGGCGGCTCCTGCCCTGGCTGCAGGGCGCATGGGCGGCCCCTGCCCCGGGTGCGCAGCGCATGCGCATGGCCGGCCCCAGATGCAGGGTGCGTGGGCGGCTCCTACCCCCGGCGTGCGGCACATACACGGTGCCAGGTGCAGGGCGTGTGGGCAGCCCCTTCCCTGGGCGCACAGCACAGGCGTGGTCCTGCCCCTGGACATCCAGCGCATGAGTGGCCCCGCCCCCGGATGCCCGGGCGCCTAGCAACCGCAAACAGTTGGGGACCACTGCCTTAAACCCATGCCTTGAGCTGGGAAAACTACCGAGCAGAAAACAAGTTTGACCTCGGTTCCCAGCCCCATGGGAACACAGAGGATATGTCTAGGCTGCACCCCTCTGTCAGCAGAAGGATGCAGATTAGGCAGGTCAACATGGCAAATGAAGTGGGGATTTAAATATCCCACCCTTCATTTGCATAAAAATGGCCACCACTTTTTGCCAACTCAGCACTTTGTCCGCAAAAAGTGGCCGTCTAGAGGGGGATTGGTCGAGAAAGAAAGCCTTTTTCGACAGATCCCTTATGCCTCCTGCAAGGTATCTCCCAGGTGGGGTGAGCATTGAAAGACGCAAGCGATTGGGGTGACTGGAGCAGACGGGTACAGGGTGTCGGGTGTTTCTAACCCCCAGGTGCCAGAAGTGCTGGGGCATTGTGGGAAGTGCTTTGTATTCATGCCCATCAGTGTGAAAGAAGCTATTTTCATATATATTGGCATGTATATGCAACCGCACTTAAATTACAGCACTCGGCATGTGCTGTGAGTATCACTGCGGCCTCCGGGGCTTCCAAAGTTGAGTAACCCTGAGCTAGGGTAAAAACTTTCCAACACTCATGCAACACCTCATCTTGGAATAGATCTGAACACGCTACCTCAAAAAACAACCGTTACAACAGCGAGTGACTATTTCGTATTTAAAAAGTGAGTGTCTAGCCCTAATGACTACAGAGAAAAGCTTGTCAATGTGACCCCCTAAAAGCTACAACACCTGAATCCAGACACCCTCAGAGCTGTTATTTTAAAGTCAGACTCATGGCCTGGAGGAGCCCAACTCATGATTATTGGACACTGGGCTAGCAAGGCTGCTCCGGTCACAAACGAGGGGCTGGGAAGCATCTGGATCCCCCTGCTGGGAATTCCCTGTAGGTAGAGGGTTGTCACATGAGCCCCACACGGCTCTGACTCCGTGCCCAGCGTGTGGGGAGAATGGGGTGTGGGCAGAGCGTTCAGAGCTCCAGCTGATCTGGGCTGGGGGAAGTTGCCCTAAATTCAAGCAACAGCCTGAGGACAAGCCCAGCCTAGAGCCGCCTTTGCCACCCCTACCCCGTGCAGCCTAGAATCCATCTCACCATTTCCTGCTGCGTGTCAATCCCCGACAAGGAGGCACCGAGGGCAGAGCAGTTCTTCTGGCTGTCGGTCCAGTTTGCTTCAGCCTCTGAGAAATAGTAACACTTCCCCAGGTACCCGACCCAGCCATCAGGGCAGGCAGCCACTGGATCAGCTGGAGATGCGAAAGCAACAGGGTGAGACATTTGCCTGTCTCCTGCTGTAATCAATGGTACAACCCACCAGTGACGGTGTAAGAAGCAACCCCCCCCCCGCACCCTCTAGACCAGGGCAAGCTGAGCTTGTGCCTAGACACGTTCCCTTTTGCAACAACAGTGGCCAGCGCCCGCCCCCACACAATCAGCTCCTCAAAGCGACACCAGCTCTGAATTTGGAGCCACGTTTCCAGCTCTGGGCTCCTTTGCTGCAACCCCTGTTTTATCCCCTGCAAGCGCAGACGCTGCCAGTGAGATCCTGAGCACAAGGCGCAAAGACAGGCTCAGAGCGGGCTCCACACTCACCTGGGCGGGTGCTGAGGCTGCAGAGCATGCCGATGATGACGCTGATTAAAATGAGGTTGAGAACCAGGCTCAGCACGGCCAGGGGAAGTGCCCAGGATTTCAACGCAGAGAGCCAACCTGTAACAGATGGAGCCGTTAGCGCTCCTACTGCTCCTGCAGCAGGGGACAGGCCCTGCATTTACCAGCAGTATCGGCTGGATTTGACTTGTGAAGGGGGATACAGTGAACCCTCGTTTATCGCGGTAGATAGGTTCCAAACCCGACCGCGATAGCTGAAAATCCGCGAAGTAGGGACACCATATTTACGTATTTATTTAACATGTATATTCAGACTTTTAAAACCCTCCCTTTACGTAGTACTGTTAACAAACCACCCTTTAATGTACAGAACACTTAATGCATGTACTACAGTACCCTAAACTAAAACAGGCACAAATATTAAAAAAATCCGCGATATATTTCTTTTATAATATATACATACGTAATGAAAAAAGTCCGCGAAGTCGTGAATCCGCGATGGTCGAACCGCAAAGTAGCGAGGGCTCACTGTAGTTTGCAACTAGAGAGAGAAGCTTGGAGTGAATATTTTGATTCCATGTGGGAGCAAAAAGGTGTTTCAGGAGGGAAAATGCCCCCAGAGACATTGGCTTCAATTTGAGATTGTCAGAGACGTCTCCTGAGAATGTTTCCAATGGAAAATGAGTTTGTGAAAGAGAGAGACTAGGGGGGAGGAGATGGCAAACCTCCAAATCTACAATTGATCCTTTTCCTATTTCAAAACACAAAGATCTCTCCAAAACCTGAACCATGTCCCTGTGAAGTGCAGACTAGCCTTGTTTCTATCTGAGACCCTGAGAGCTTTGTTATTTTTTTACCATCTTCATACACTTCTAATACCATTAACTCACAAACATCCCACTCTCCCCACCTCTAATATCGTCAATTCACAGACACTTACCTTCCTTCCTCCCCTCCCCCCCCGCATCCCCCTCCTGTTCTGAAATGTGATTTGTCCTTTTCATATGTGTTCATTTTTTTTAACTGTATCCTTTGGTATCTATGGTTGTGACTATTTTCTTCCACTGTTTGATCTGAGGAAGTGGGTCTGGCCCACGAAAGCTCATCATCTAATAAACCATCTTGTTAGTCCTTAAAGTGCTACATTGTCCTGCATTTTGCTTCAGCTACCCCAGACTAACACGGCTACATCTCTATCACTATTCTCCTAGCTGATTTAAGTGTTTTGTCTTTTGAGGACTGGCCACAAGAGGGAGATACAGGCCTCACTGGGTTCCTGCAAGTTATCCAGGGGCAGAGGACATTGTAAAAAGGCCTCAGAGAGGCAGTGGTACCTGTGCTGCTCTCTCCATCCGGGGCTCTTCTGTTTGGTCTCAGGTGACTTTCCTGGGAACTCAGCAGTGGCTCCGACCTCTCAGCAGGTGACCCATTCCCCATCTCTTTTCCTTGTGGAAGACGTGTGGGCTCCGAAGGCAGAGACATACTCCCTGGAACCCCGTTTCTTCAGCCAGTGGTAGCTACGGCCTGGTCACTGTGGGTCTGGCAGGGCCGGCCGAGCCCTTCCTAAGGGCAGTTTCAATGCAGCTCCCTCGATTACAGCTCGGGCACGGTTTGGCTTTGTGGGATGATCTGGGAACTTCCCTCTTCAATAACATTTGCTGGTGAGTTTTCACCAATGCCCCGACAAGCCGGGCTGGGTCTCAGCTGGTTTCCAATGAGCTGTTCCAAAGCTCTGCTTTTATCCCCAGGGCCAGCCAGGCCTCGGCAGGCACCGACCAAACCAGCTCCAGGTGCTGAAGGATCCTGGCTCTGGGTCTCTTCCCTGGCAAGTCCCTGTGGAGAGAATTGCCACGTCACTCGGGCTGGCTGGTGTCGCTGGTTTATCTGCCCAGCCCCAGCCCTGCACAGCCGGGGCAGGTGGAGCCGACAGAGCTGGGGCTGCCCTGGTTTCTCTGCAGCTGCTGTCGACCGAAAGCTTCCAAAGCCCCTGACAGACACAGGGAGATGCCTGCTGGACAGGGCCAGTTCCATGGACAGAGGGTTCCATGGACAGTTTGAACCCTGGCTCAAGCTGAATGTCCCCTTCCACCTACACCCACTTTGTATGGGGATGGAGATCCAAAGCCGAAGTCCGGCTGGGACCTGGGTTCAAGCCCCATTGCTTTGCATTGTGGCCGCAGCCCTTAGGACCCCTGCTCCCAGAGGCTGCTGAAAATCTGCCCCCTGCCCAATTTTCCTGCTCTGAAGCTGCAGAGTTAAGTTAATTGTAGGCTACGTCTAGACTGGCATGATTTTCCGGAAATGCTTTTAACGGAAAAGTTTTCCGTTAAAAGCATTTTCGGAAATGAGCATCTAGATTGGCACGGACGCTTTTCCGCAAGAGGACTTTTTGCGGAAAAGCGTCCGTGGCCAATCTAGATGCGCTGTTGCGCAAAAAAGCCCCGATCGCCATTTTCGCCATCAGGGCTTTTTCGCGCAAAACAAATCTCAGCTGTCTACACTGGCCCTTTTACGCAAAAGCGACTTTTACCCAAACGGTTGCAGCATTAGTATTTCCGCCAGAAGCACTGATTTCTTACAGTAGGAAGCCAGTGCTTTTGCAGCAATTCAAGTGGCCAGTGTAGACAGCTGGCAAGTTTTTCCGGAAAAGCGGCTGATTTTCCGGAAAAACTGGCCAGTCTAGACACAGCCGCTTTTCCGGAAAAACTTGCCAGCTGTCTACACTGGCCCCTTGAATTTCTGGAAAAGCACTGACGATCTCATGTAAAATCATCAGTGCTTTTCCGGAAAAACTATGCTGCTCCCATTCAGGCAAAAGTCTTTTTCCGAAAGACTTTTGCGCAAAAGGGCCAGTGTAAACAGCACAGTACTGTTTTCCGCAAAAAAGCCCCGATTGCGAAAATGGCCATCAGGGCTTTTTTTGCGGAAAACTGCGTCTAAAAGTGCTTTTGCGGAAAAGCATCCTGCCCATCCAGACGTGCTTTTCCGAAAATGCTTTTAACGGAAAACTTTTCCGTTAAAAGCACTTCCGGAAAATCATGCCAGTGTAGACGCAGCTGTAATGTAAAGCAGAGTCTGTATAGGAGACACTTAAAAAACAACCAATGGTTTGGTAGCACTTTAAAAAACAACCAAACACCTGGATGGGATCACCAGCTTTTGGGGTCTGGACAGTCCAGAGCAGCTCAGACACTGGAGCCCCGCAGACTCGGCACTTCCCAGGCTGTGCCCCGGTGGGGTCCAGGGCAGCCAATGAGCGCGCCGGCCCATGGGGACAGGAGGGAAGCGGAGCGCAGCAGAGCGAAAGCGAAACTGGGTTCGGGCCGCGCTGCGCCCTGCGAACCCTGCACCGGGAGCCGATCCTGTGACCTCCGGGCCGGAGCTGGATGAGCAGGGGGAGGGGAGGCTGCTGGGCACCCGCTGGTTCTGCTTTCTCCAGCCTAGTTTTCCTTGCGCAAGGCGAGTTGCGTCCGGCCTGGCCTGAATGGGGAAGTGTCCATGTCGCAACACCCAGGCCCGCTGCATTCCCCCCCCGCAGCGCACCCGGGGCAGGGCCGGATGCTTTGGGCGCTGCTGCATCCATCCACCCCTGGACCCCTCGGAACTTGGCCCGGGTCTCTCCTGCAAACAGCCCGGGCAGCCACGAGGCACAGACACTGGCGCGTGGCCAAGGGCGTGGGCTGGTCTCCAGTTGCGCATTGTGAAAGCGGGCCCCAGGATGGGGTGTGGCTAAGCAGGGCCAGATTAAAGTTAAGAGGGGCCCATTCCCAGTGTGGGGGAAGGGCCCTCAACTCTCCTCTGGCCCACAGTGCAAAGCAAAAGTCCTGGTACAGGTGCCCTCCTAAGCCCACTCCACACTTCTTATGGCTTCTGAGGACCATGATGAGCTTTTGGTTCACATAAGGAAGCCCTTCAGAGGTACAATGGAGATGTAAGCGCCCAGTCGACTATCCAATCAGTCAGGCTACGTCTGCCCCCTACCCAATTTTCCTGCTCTGAAGCTGCAGAGTTAAGTTAATTGTAGGCTACGTCTAGACTGGCATGATTTTCCGCAAATACTTTTAACGGAAAAGTTTTCCGTTAAACGTATTTGCGGAAAAGAGCATCTAGATTGGCAGGACGCTTTTCCGCAAGAGGACTTTTTGCGGAAAAGCGTCCGTGGCCAATCTAGACGCGCTTTTGCTCAAAAAAGCCCCGATCGCCATTTTTGCGCTTGGGGCTTTTTTGCACAAAACAAATCTGAGCTGTCTACACTGGCCCGTTTGTGCAAAAGTTTTGCGCAAAAGGGACTTTTGCCCCAACGGGAGCAGCATAGTATTTCCGTGAGAAGCACTGATTTCAGACAGTAGGAAGTCAGTGCTTTTGCGAAATTCAAGCGGCCAGTCTAGATACAGCCTCTGTGCTTATCAGATAGTCAACTAGTAACTCAACTATTCGCTCTTCCACTCCCCTCTTATCTTCCCCTTTTGCTGCCTCTATTAGAGAGAGACAGCAAGGGGGGGGGGCGGGAGAGAGCAGGAGCCAGTGCTGGCGGGGGGCTGGGTTAAAAGCAGGTTTCCCCCAACACTGTCTCCATGGGAGTGAGGCAGGGAAGCATGGGGAAGTCTGCCTTTGAAATGTAGCAAGAGCTTGCTACATTTCAAAAGCAGAAGCAGCCTCATGGACTCACTGAATAGTTTGGATGCAAATTAGATGGACTATTCGATGAGCTGATTAATCTAAATGTAACGTCCTTAGTGTAAAATCTCCTGAGGTAGTGGAAGTTAATAGTGGGAAAATTACACTGGGTGACATTGTAGTTTAGGCTGCCTTGTTCTGAAAGCCCCGACTCCCGGTGTAGCGCTGGCTCAGCACAAGGAGTGACTGTGCTCACACCCAACCCAGGTGTTGTTTGTGGGATCATGCCCAGTTTGTGCAGTGAACCTCCACTGATACACCCCACAGGCTATCTGGCCACCAAGCTCTTCCACCACGGTAGCCAAAGTATAGAGTCCTGGGACTCAAGAGGTTGTCTGGCCTGGCCTGGCGCCCATCTGTCCCCCCTGCACTCACCACAGGACTATCCCAGGCAATGGGATCAGCAGCTCTCACACTGCATGAGGGTTAAGCAAACAAAAAGAATTAATGGAAAATCAGCATCTTAAAACAACCAGTAAGGCCCTTTCAAATGTACAGTCCAGCCCCACCAGGACTGGTGTTTGTTTGCTAGGCTGGGGTAGCCGCAGGGGCTGCTTTGCCTTTCCTGCTGGCAGGATCGAACCAGGCTCCAGCAGGGCCAGGTAAGAACAGGTGATCCCCTGCCTGACCAGCAGCGGGGCTAAGGCTGTAGCCTTATGAGCCTCATGGTTAATCCAGCCCTGCCTGTGGGAACTAGAACCTCAGCCCCCCCCACCCCAATTCATCTTGTAGCGAGCTGCGAGTTGCTCCTGTCTTGCTTCCGTCATATGGAAGACATTGGAGGAAGGAACTTTTTTGCTTTGCTTGTTCTTTTAGCTCCTCAACTTCTCTTTATGCCACACCCCAGACAGTTTCTCTTTATCTGCCAGGCTGTGAATCTTCTGAGAAATGTGCAGCAAGTGTTTCACCTAAATGATCAAAAGAGACCATTGATGGTGAAGAAGAATATTAATCATAGAATCATAGAATAATAGGACTGGAAGGGACCTCGAGAGGTCATCGAGGCCAGCCCCCTGCCCTCAAGGCAGGATCAAGCTCCGTCTACACCATCCCTGACAGATGTCTATCTAACCTGTTCTTAAATATCTCCAGAGAGGGAGATTCCACCACCTCCCTTGGCAATTTATTCCAATATTTGACCACCCTGACAGTTAGGAATTTTTTCCTAATGTCCAATCTAAACCTCCCCTGCTGCACTTTAAGCCCATTACTCCTTGTCCTGTCCTCAGAAACCAAGAGGAACAAATTTTCTCCTTCCTCCTTGTGACACCCTTTTAGATATTTGAAAACCGCTATCATGTTATATTAAACTAAACGATAAGTGAATCCAGACAATTAGTAAAGCAGGAGTAAAGGAGGAGTAAATAACAGTCTCATTAAAACCTCTTACCATGTATTTAAAGTCCAACACACATTCTTTGTGGACCCAGCGTCTTCCGATCACGGCTAGTAACAGGGCAGAACAGCTGTTGCCGGTCGCTGACTGGACTTCACTAAAGGAGGAGGAACACTGACTCAGCTGTGACTATATGGGCTAGTGACACTAACAGCTGGACCCCGCCCCCAGGCAGCAAACTCAGGCGGGGCTTAAGGCTCTTTCGAAGCTCCGCCCTGACACATTTTAGTGGTATTTACACACCCAGCTTGGCTCCACAATGTGACATCAACTGAACCTTTGAGTCTGTCTGTTCAAAAACTCTTAAGCTGTAACACCGGTGATACTCAGACTGGGTTTGCAAGACACACCTGGCTCTGTGATGTCTCTGCTGCCATTCTTTACGGAACATGACATTGACACAGTGCGATTTAACTAGTATCCAATCAGGCTGCTTTTACTGTGTTGTTAACTAATTGAGGGGACATGAGAGCAGTTTTCAAGTATCTAAGCAGGTGTTACAAAGAGAAGGGAGAAAAATTGTTCTCCTTGGCCTCTGAGGATAGAACAAGAAGCAATGGGCTTAAACTTCAGCAAGGGAGGTTTAGGTTGGACTTTAGAAAAATCTTCTTGTCGGGGTGATTAAGCACTGGAATAAATTGCTTAGGAAAGATGTGGAATCTCCATCACAGGAGGTATTTAAGAGCAGGGGTGGTCTAGATGGTGCTAGGTCCTGCCATGAAGGCAGGGGAACTGGATTCGAAGACCTCTCAAAGTCTCTTCCAATTCTAGGATTCTATGTTTCTATGTTTCAACGTGCATAAGTCATTCACTTTTTTGCTCTGAGGGTAACAGATGCCAGGGTGTCTGCATGTGTCTATGCCAAATATTTCGCTGCCGTGCTGTTTAAACATGACTAGCACGGTAGTAAATGACACAATGAATTCACATGACTGTGGCTCTTTTGGTCCATGCGGGTCGCTAATTTGGTTCCTCGGTCACTCAATTCTGGGTATCACAAGTATAAACAGACATGACCCAAAAAGAACTGCGGGACCAGGCCCCATTGACCCCAGAGGGGCGTTGGCTCATTTCACCAGCTGGGGAACTGGGCTCAGGGATTTCAGTGGGGCTGCCTCAGGTCACACTAGCTGGGGGGCCTGGCCCCACTCTCTGTCCATGAAACTGGTCCTTCCATCAGGTGTCTTCCTGTGTGTGTCAGGGGCTTTGGGAACCTTCAGCCGACAGTGGTTATAGAGAGACCCCAGCTCTTGTCAGCTCCACCTGCCCCAGCCGCCTTGAGTGACCCAGCAATTCTCTTTGCAGGAACCCTCCAGCCCATCCCCTGCTGGGTGCCAGGGAAGAGACGTGGAGCCAGGATGATTCTGTGATGTGGAGCTGGATTGGTGGGCACCTGGCTGGCCCCGGGGATAAAAGCAGCACCCAGGAGAGCTTTGGAACAACTCACTGGACCACGGCTCAGACCCAGCCTGGCTGGTCGGGGTATTTGGGCCAAACTCCCCAACAAATGTTATTGGGAAGGGGGGTTCCCCGATCACCCCACGTAGCCAAATCACACCTGAGCTGCAATCGAGGGAGCTGCATTGAAATTGCCCTTAGGAAGGGCTCTGCCGGCCCTGCCAAACCCACGGTGACCAGGCCGTAGCTACTGCTGGCTGCAGAAAGGGGGTTCCAGGGAACATGTCTCTGCCTTCGGAGCCCACACGACCTTCTGAGAGGTCGGAGCCACTCGTGAGTTCCCAGGAAAGTCACCTGAGACCAAACAGAGGAGCCCTGGATGGAGAGACCAGCACGATCCATCCTACAGGTACCACTGCCTCTCTGGGGCCTTCTTACCATGCCCCAGGGGAACTTGCAGGAACCCGGTGAGGCCTTTATCTCCCTCTCATTGCCATTCTTCACAAGACAACACCCTTAAATCAACTGCAGCCTTCAGTCTAACTGACTGGCTCAGTTTTTGTCTTTAGATCCAAGGTCCCTTCTCAGTCTTTGCCTGTTCACGGCACTTCCTGCTTCCATGCCCGACAGGCTGGTGAAATTCCCATTTGCGTCCTCTTGGTGGAAAATGCTTTTCCCAGCAAGGAAACTGCTTTTCCAAAATAATGACGCTCTCAGGGCCTCAGATGGAAACAAGGCCAGTCTGCCCTTCACAGGGACACGGTTTTGGTTTGGGGGGAGGGGGGAATCTTTGTGTTTTGAAATAGGAAAAGGATCAATTGGGGATTTGGACATTTGCAGTCTCCTCCCCCCCCAGTCTCTCCCTTTCACAAACTCATTTTCCACTGGAAACATTCTCAGGGGACGTCTCTGACAATCTCAAATTGAAGCCAGTGTCTCTGGGGGCATTTTCCCTCCTGAAACGCCTTTTCCCTCCTGAAACGCCTTTTCCCTCCCATATGGAATCAAAATATTCGCGCTCAGCTTTTCCCTCTCGTTGCAAACTATCCCCCTTCACTAGCCGGTTCTAGCTGATGCTACTGGTAAATGCAGGGCCCGGCTCCCTGCCCCAGCACCAGTGGGAGCGCTAACGGCTCCGTCTGTTACAGGTTGGCTCTCTGCGTTGAAATCCTGGGCACTTCCCCTGGCCGTGCTGAGCCTGGTTCTCAACCTCATTTTCATCATCGTCATCATCATCCTCAGCACCCTCATCACTCGCCCAGGTGAGTGTGGAGCCCGCACTGACCCCCTCTCTGCACTGCAAGGTCAGGATCTCACAGGCAGCATCTGCATCTGCAGGTGGCAAAATTCAAGCTGCTGGAAATTGGCTCCAAATTCACAGCTGGTATCACTATGGGAGCTGATGGGAGGAGGGGAAGATGCTGGCCTGTCTCTTGCAAAGGGGAGTGTGTCTAGGCTGAGCTTGCCCTGGTCTAGACAGTGGAGGAGGGGGGGGGTGTTGCTTCTTAGGGTGTCTCTAATGGGTTGTGCCATTGATTACAGCAGGAGACAGGCAAATCTCTCACCCTGTTACTTTCTCATCTCCAGCCTATCCAGTGTCCTCCTGCCCCGATGGCTGGGTCGGGTACCTGGGGAAGTGTTACTATTTCTCAGAGCTGCAAGCAAACTGGCCCGACAGCCAGAAGAACTGCTCTGCCCACGGTGCCTCCCTGGCGGGGATTGATTCTCAGCAGGAAATGGTGAGATGGGTGCGGGGCTGCGCGGGGTGGCAAAGGTGGCTCTAGGCTGGGCTTGTCCTGGGGCTGGCCTGGCCCTGGATGCTGCTTGAATTTAGTCCAGTGATCACCAAGCAGTAGATCAGGATCTACTGGTAGATCTTGGAGCCTCTGACAGGGGATCCTAACTGGTTTGGCCAGGAAGCTACCAAGTGCTGGCACTTCAGTTTCCCCTTCCGCCACTGTCATGCTGCTGTGCCTTGGAGTTGCCCCCCAGAAGCCTTCTGCTTGCTGTGCAGGGTGTGGGAGGGAAAAGGGGGGAGACTGATATCAGGGTGTCCTTCCTCCCCCCACGCCTGTATCCATCTCCACACATAGAAGGGGCTGGAGGGAGCTTAGTAATGCAAATCTCTGTCACTTGCACACACTCTGTGTGTCTGTCATTCTCACACTGTCCTTCCCTCTCCTCTCCAAACCCAGCACAGATGTGGGAGGTTGTTGTTACTTCTGTTACTGCTTTCAAAGTGGCCTATTTTTGGTTTTTGACTGGTCTGGGCATTTCATCATTTTCATGTCTCTCTTACGCTTAAACTTAATTCTTTGAGCAGTGAGTTCTCAACTGCTGAGCCTGTCGTGGCTGGCGTCATTATCCTGGTGGGAATTGCTGCTCCTGGGTGTGGCTGACACATCCCTGCTGACACCGCTCCTGCAGCTCCCATTGATCAGGAGTAGGGAACTGTGGCCAGTAGACGCTGTGGGCTTAGTGCCCGTAGATGAGGGGCAGCACATGATGCCATGGAGCCACTGCTGTACACACCAGGGCTGTGTCTACACTGGGCCACTTATTCCGGAAAATCAGATGCTTTTCCGGAATAAGCTGCGAGCTGTCTACACTGGCCCTTGAATTTCCGGAAAAGCAACGACGCTCTACTGTACAAAATCAGCCGCTATTCCGGAAAAACTATTCTGCTCCCGCTCGGGCATAAGTCCTTATTCCGGAACACTGTTCTGGAAAAGGGCCAGTGTAGACAGCCCAGTAGTCTTTTCCGGAAAAAACCCCGATCATGAAAATGGCGATCGGGGCTCTTTTCCGGAAAAGCGCGTCTACATTGGCCACAGACGCTTTTCTGGAAAAAGGGCTTTTCCGGAAAAGCAGCCTGCCAATGTAGACGCTCCTTTTCCGGAAAAACTGAAAACGGAATAGTATTCCGTTTTAAGCAGTTCCGGAAATTCATGCCAGTGTAGACACAGCCCAGCTGCTTTCAGGAGTGGTGCAGGGCCAGGGTAGGAGTGAGTCTACCTTTAACCCCACTGCTCCACCACCCGGATGCTGTCTCAGTTAAACGGTGCCCAGCCAGAGCCTGCTTCCTGAACCCCTGCCCCAGCCCTGAAAAAAGAGGTGACTTACCTCATAACCCAGGACCCTAAAGGCAGGGAAACGCTTCCCTGCCTGGTTGGTGAGGCGTGCCGCAACTCACCAACCCTCAAACACCCTGTTGGTTCCGATGCTCAGTCCTGGGTCACTTCCTCTCCTCCTCTGGGCCACACCTCGGCGTCGGCCCCACGCTTCTCCAATCGTTCCCGCCTTCTCTCCTCTCCACCCCTCCACTATCTTCATCCTTCCTCCTTCCCCTTGCACTCTCCTATGCCTCCTTCCTCCCTTTCGGGTCCTCCCTCCATACCTGCTTCTCCCTCTAGTACTCTCCTCCCATTTGCTTCTCCTTCTCATCCTTCCTCCACACCTCCTTCTTCCCCCCTCGCCTGCTTCCTCATCTCCCTGTCCTCCCTCCCCTGGTGTCTTCCCAGGGCCTCTTTTAAATCCCGCGCTGCCATCTGACATCACGCCGTTACGTCATCGCGCGCCTCGGGAGGATGCTGTGGGGCCGCCCCTAAGTGAGCGGCGCAGGTCCGGCGCACCGCCGCCGCCTCCCCCCACAGAGCTGCCGCCAATCCAGATGAAGTGCGGGGTTTGGGGCCTGCGGTGGGGTCGATACTGGCGGGCTCTGCGGCCCCGTCACAAGGTTCCGCGAAGAGCCGGCACTCCCCCGCCCTCTGTTAAAGAGACAGAGCCATGGCGAGGTCTTTTTTTTTTTTTTTTTTCATTTTTGCTCAGCAAAATGGGGTTCCGTGGCCAAATAAAATTGGGAAACACTGGTTTAAATAGTTGTCCCTTTCTTTCCTCTCCCCAGCTGGGGAGGGGATGCCAGTACCACAAGGCTTCAAACCCCGCGAATCCTGCCGCAAGTCTATGCCCTGCGGAGATCCCCACGTCTCCTGCTTAAAGTGCTTAGGCGAGGCTCACTGTACTCAAACATGCAAGATCTGCAGGGGTTTTAAACCATGGGCGAGGCAAGAGATGGACTCTCGTTTGAAGAGACTGTTAATGGAGTCCTCTTTCCTGCCCCTGGCACCGGACGACAGCCAGTCGGTGCACAGTGCCTCTCCATCGGCACGTGAGACCTCCACTGCACTGGCCAAGACTAGAGCTAAAGTCTTCCCGGCATCGGTGGCAATCTCCCCCTCAGAGGGTGTCTAAGGAGCAGAGTGGCTGCTCCCCTCACAAAACGAGCCGCAAAGTGCGCCCTAAGGAGGGGCACTCAGCCCCAAAGGCCCATAGCTAGTCGCGCACTGAGACGGGCCACAGTCATGCTACCGCTACATTGGAGGCAGAGGGAACTGACGAGACTGACGGCCCTCGACCCCAGAGACGTTCCACGCAGTGAGGGACCTTGTAGCCTTAACCGCCCTGGACCTGTCGGCGTTCCCTCTTTCGGCACCGAGCAGGGCACCAGTGCACTGGCCTGCTCAACGGCAGGTTCACTTGTCGCCAGCACAATTGGCATCTGCCCACAGCACCGGGAACACCGGCAACCACATCAGCGCTTTCCTCACCGGGAACTCCTCCTGCCCCAGACCTGAGCCCCCCTGCACACAAACTCCTTCCCAAAGCTTGCACCCTGAAACCCCTCCTGGGCCCCTAGCCCTTGCCCTGGGCTAAGATCAGAGCCCTTCTCACACTCCAAGCCCCTGGGCCCAAGACCAGAGCCTGCACCTCTACCTCAGCCTGGAGAGACCGAGGTTCGGGGAGTATGGGGGAAGGAGTGAGCAGGGTGAGGCCTTGGCGAAGGGGTGGAGCAGGGCCTCAAAGAAGGAGGGGGAAGGAAGTGGGCCAAGGGTGTTTGGGTTTGGGGTAGATCTTACATTGCACTTACATTGAAAAAGTGATCTTCAGGTTAAAAAGGTTGGCGACCACTGATTTAGTCTCACTTCCCCAGCCCATGCTAGAAGGAGCTCTGAGTGCTTCTCTCACACTCCATCCTCCCCACGTGCTATGCACTGAGTTGGAACCATGTGGGGTTTGTGTGCTTCTGGGGAATTCCCAGCGGGGGAATCCAGATGTTTCCTGGCCCCTTTTATGTGACAGGAGCAGCCTTCCCAGCCCCGTGTTCAATAATCATGAATCGGGATCCTCAAAACCATGCGATTGACTTTAACAGATCTGAGGGTATTTGGTTCCAGGTGCTGTAGCTTTTAGGAGATCACATTGGTAAGTTTTCTCTGCAGCCCCAGAGGTAGATTCTCACCTTTTAAATGAAAGGCAAGAGCCTCTTGTAATCTGGTCTCTGAGAGCTGGAGAGTTACCAGTCTGAGAGAACCAGAGACTTTCAGTAAAATCAGGGGATTTGGTCAGAACACAGGAGTGTTGAAGAGCCGGAGGCAGGGGAGAGTCTGAGCAGAAGCTGCTAATTAATAGAGCTAGTTGAAAATCAGAATTTGCATGAAATTGTTTGATGTTTTGCCCCTCTCCTGGATCAGGGCAAATTGCAAATCTCCCACTGCATTTGGGTGTCATTTCTTAGTGCAGAACTCCCAGTCCCTGGACCACCTGCCCAGCACCCTCTGTAGGTTGTAGACGACCCAGCAAGGCAGCTGTCTAAAGTACATTGGCTTTTATGTTTTGAACAAAGGATTTCCTGAGACGTAATAAAGGATCCTCAGACCACTGGATCGGGCTCCAAAAGGAACCGGAGCAGGCCTGGAAATGGGCCAATGGCACCGAATTCAACAACTGGTGAGTCCCTTATTTTATTTATTCAGTACATGTTGCCATTTATAACAAGAGTGTGGCCTTGTGCTTACAACCTGAGCCTATGATTAGGGAAATGGGGGTTCAGTGTCTGGCTCTCCCTACATTCACAGTGTGACCTGGGGTGACATGCTAGGAGAAGTGGCTCCACCAGCCGTGGAGGGTTGTTTATGATGTGTTGCTGTTGCAGGTTTCCAATCGCAGGAAGAGAACACTGCGCTTTTCTGAGCGGCAACAACGTCGCCAGCACAGGGTGCCGAAGCAGTCAACCCTGGATCTGCAGCAAACCGGCCTAGAAATAGGAAGGGGAGCCTAGTGACTGCAACTTGCATGAGGCAGCCTGGTCCTATTAATGGGGTTGTCCCAAGCTGCCTCAGCATGTGGGGAATTTGATGTGCTGGCGAAGGGGGCGGCCCCAGTGACAAGGAAGAGAGATGCTTGCTGAAGAACAGTATGAAGCTCCCCCCTGGGAGTCTCTGCCATGCATTGGCCTGTTTGGGGCTCTAGGGATTTAACTTGGAGGCTACTCCATGGGATGTGTCTTTTGGATCTGTTCCAGCAGCCCTTCCTACCTGAATGTTCCCTCTAATCTTTTCCATCCATGTGCAGAATAAATTTTATTGTGTACAGCAAAGCATATGTGAATGTGCACCATCAGCAAAAACACATACCTGGCTGTGGGTGCTCTGCTAATCCGCTGGGCAGCATTGGAAACTCTCCTGAGCAGCTGCACAAGCGCCCGGATTCCAGGAAACACTGAGAGGGACCCTGGTCTGGCAGAGGCTATAGCTCATAGCCCATTTGGGTGCAGCAGGAGTTCTGTATCCTATTGGGCCGACTGGCTGTGACCCGCACGCCAACTGTCCAATGTACCAGGAGGTGCTGAATCCCTAGGTGCTGCTGCCACTCTGCCCCTCCCCCAAAGCCTGACCCGGCCTCTTCCCATCATCCCACCCTCTCCTCTGTCTGCCCCCAATACCCAGCCCCCTCCAAGAGTGCTGCATCCCTACCCCGAGTGCGCTTCATTCTTGATCCTCCTCCCAGCCTTTGGCACACCATGGGACAGCTCACTAGGGCAGCAGAAAGCACGGGGGAAGAAGTGGGAGCTGATAGAGAGGCTCAGCACCCACCAGTTTTTCCCCCTGGGTCTCTTGTCCCAAGCCCCACAGAGTCAGCACCTAGGGGCCATCTTCCATGTGGCCATGTGGACCGTAAAAAAGATTTATCCCAATATTTGTCAATTCCAATAAGCCCTGTGGTGCAATCTCTGAATTGTGAAATTGTAGTTTACCAATGTAGAATTATTTATGTTACATAGTTTCTCTCAGAAGCAAAACAATATAAAACCTCTAGAGCCTATAAGTCCACTCACTCCTACTTCTTGGTCAACCAATTGCGAAGACAAACCATTTTGTTTTCAATTTGCAGGAGATAATTTTGGTTGCTTATTATTTACAATGTCACCTGAAAATGAGAACAGACATCTGCAGGGCATTTTTGCAACTAGTGTTGCAAGGTATTTACTGGCCATATATGTTAAACATTCATATGCTGCTTCAGGCTTCCACCACCGTTCCAGAGAACATGCTCTTATGCTGAATTTCAATTGGTATTCTTTCACTTCAGTTTATATTTTAAACCGCAACTCCATATGTGAAGGGCTCCTGCCAGCCAGTTCTACGGAGGGGAATGAATATTCTTATGTACATTAATGTGGAGGGGATGTGTGATACAGATGTGATATATGACACATCACCTTCATATTGGTGCACATTACAAAATTCATGTGACAGGGGTTCTGAGTGTGGGAGGTGCAGAGGGTTGCAGGAACGTGAGGAATGCAGACTCCAAATTGAGACCATGTTTGGTGGGAAGGAGGATGCTCCGTGGTTACTGCAAGGAGAGAAAACTCCCTCACTTCTCTCTCCACACAGCAGACTGGGGGAGAACAGCTCTGGGGCTGGGCTTTCTCAATCACAGCAGCTGATCCTGCTCAAGGGGCAGGTGCTTCACAAACACACAGCGAGAGACAGTCCCTGTCATAGCTATGATCAGGGCCCTGTTGAGCCGGATGCTGCACAGACACACAGGGAGACAAAACTGTTCCTGCTTCAAGGAGTTCACAGTCTAAACAGACTGGAGAAAGAGTGGGAAAGGAAACTGAGGCTCAGATTGAGAAAGTGAATTGTCTGAAGTCACATAAGAAGCTCAGAGCCAGGAATATCTCAGGGTTCTAGCTGCTCTGTGACCCACCACCAGTAAACACTCAGCCTTTCCTCAGTGTAACAGACACTTTCACTGCCCATGCGATCCTAATGGTCCTTGGCTCTGATCTGACACTTTCCAGCAGGAGACCAGGCAATCCTTCACAAAGGCAGGTCAGTGTCATTATCCCTACTTCACAGACCGGGAAACTGAGATGCAAAGAGGAAGTGGCTTACTTGGAGTCACCCAGCAAGCGTGTAGCATCCTTTCCATTGCATATGCTGGGGCAGGGAAGCTAGAGAAGGCCCAGTAAATGCCAATCTGAGCCTTGTGTAGAAAGGCTGGGAACAGAACCCAGATGTCTATGTCCCACTCCAACACGCCATGCACTAGACCACGCTGCCTCCCTCCTGTGAGATCACCTTCAGCCTAGTGCATTCATCCAACCCCAGCGTTCTCAGTCCATTTGGAGCAGCTGCCGTATGAGGAGAGGTTACTAGGACTGAGACTTTTCAGCATGGAAAAGAGACTAAGGAGAGATAGGATAGAGATCCATCAAATCATGACTGACATTGAGAAAGTGAATAAGGAAAAGTTATTTACTTGTTCCCATAACAAGAACAAGGGATCACCATATGAAATTAATAGGTAGCAAGTTTTAAAAAGACAAAAGAAAGTTTTTCTTCACATAGTGCACAGTCAACCTGTGGAACTCCTTGCCAGAGGATGTTGTGAAGGTCAGGGCTTTAACAGGGTTCCAAAAGGAGCTAGATAAATTAATGGAGGATAAGTCCATTGACAGCTATTAGCCAGGAAGGGTAGGGTCTGTCCTTAGCCTCTGTTTGCAGAAGGTGGGAATGGGGTGATGGGAGGGGTCACTGGATGTTCCCTTTTCTGTTCACTCACTCTGGGGCACCTGGAATTGGCCACTGTGGGCAGACAGGACTCTGGGCTGGAGGGACCTTTGGTCTGACCTAGTCTGGCTTCTCTTATGTTCTTTCTCTCCTTAGCTGCTGGGCCAGAGTTCATTAGTCTCCAGCTCTCTCTATCATGCCCCCTTCAGTGCCACAGAGCACCCCAACGCGCCTCCTCCAGCAGAGACAGAAACGCCAGAGAGCATCAGGTGGCACACAGGGAAAGGTTCCATTTGGGATTATGGGCGAAGCAGGGGGAAGGTTCTTCATAAATCCCTCGCAAGGGGGGGCAGGAAATCGGGCAACACATCTGTGTGGTGAAGCTTTGAGCTGGTAGAGACTGAGGCAGCTGAGACCACATCATTAGTGACAGGAGTTAACGATCCATTGGGGCAGAGAGGTGTCATGTCACAGGCTGGATGGGAGCAATGGAGGGGCTGGGGAACAGAGCTGAGAGTGGGACCTGACAGCGGTGCTAGGAAATTCATCAGGAGTGAAATACAGACACACTGGAGCTGGGCTGATATACGTAAGCTGGGCCCTAGGGCAGACTCTTCTCTCCCCATCCAAAGGGTAGCAGGGGGGTTAGGGATAAATGTCCCCAGGGCTGTGCAGAGCCTGACACCCTATGGCCCAGCACTACCCTGGCAGCGCTGTCCCACCCTTGCTGCAATAGACAGAGCTGGAGCCTGGAATGGCTTCTACAGGCTGAGGCAGGTTCTGGGAGCCAGGATCCCTGGGTTCCATATCCCACTTTGCCAGTTCTCGGTGTGAATTGGAGAGGTCAGTATCTCTGACTCGGTTTCCCCAGGTGTGACACAGGGATAACGGAGCCACGCTGTGAGGTTTCCTCCGTG
The DNA here is from genome assembly GCF_052426305.1 of Pelodiscus sinensis. Lineage (NCBI taxonomy): Eukaryota > Metazoa > Chordata > Testudines > Trionychidae > Pelodiscus > Pelodiscus sinensis. The sequence goes on from NC_143070.1 coordinate 4,175,395, forward strand.
CCCCGCTCAGAGCTGGACAGCCTCTCGCTGGCAAATCCACTGGAATCCAGAGATGCAGCTTCGTGAATTAAGCTGATTCCCATTCAGTGCTCCACAGTTGTTCTCCTCAGTTGGGTCTGACACCGGGAGCCTGTGGGACAAAGGAGAGGGCCCCTGTCAGCACCTGTGGGACCAACACATTCACTCAGCAGCGGCTCTTCCCTGTGCTAATGGGATCCACAGTCGCCCTGTCCTCCCTCCAGCTCTGCCCTGGGGCCTGCCCCTCCCCACCACTGCCAGGGCCTGGCCAAGGGCTCTAGCTGCCTCTCTCTGCCCAGGGACTTGCTCTGTGGCTCCCCCTCGGCAGTGCCAATGTTGCTCTGTGTCTTCCTCTCCCCTATTCCACTCTGGGGGATCCCAGGGCTCTGGCCTGGCCCCTTTGCTGTGCTCCCTCCATATCCCGTCTAACAACAACCTCGGCATCACCCCACACCGAACATCCCCCTCTTCCTCTGCTCCCACCCTATCCACGTCCCAGTGGTTCTCCAAGGCTGTGTCTACACTGGGCCACTTATTCCAGAAAATCAGCCGCTTTTCCGGAATAACTTGCCAGCTGTCTACACTGGCCCCTTGAATTTCCGGAAAAGCACTGACGATCTACTGTAAGAAATCAGCCGCTTTTCCGGAAATACTATGCTGCTCCCATTTGGGCAAAAGTCCTTATTCCGGAAAACTGTTCCGGAAAAGGGCCAGTGTAGACAGCACAGTAGTGTTTTCCGTAAAAAAAGCCCCGATCGTGAAAATGACAATCAGGGCTTTTTTGCGGAAAAGCGCGTCTACATTGGCCACGGACGCTTTTCCGGAAAAAGTGCTTTTCCGGAAAAGCATCCTGCCAATGTAGATGCGCTTTTTCTGGAAATACTTATAACGGAAACCTGTTCCGTTTTAAGCATTTCCGGAAAAGGGTGCCAGTGTAGACGTAGCCAAGTGTGATCTGCAACCACCTGCCAGGTGGGCCGCAGGCTCGAGGTTCATTGGCCCCATGAAGTGCGGAGCCTCCTGCTTCCCCACAAGGTTGAAGCATTAGTACCAGTTTCCCAATGCCGAGGGCGGGGAGGGAGCCTCATGGGCTGGATCCTGCTTGTGGGCACAGGAAGTGGCTCCGCGCACCCCGCTGCTCCCATTGGCCAAAATCATGACTAATGGGAGGGCCAGGGAACATGATGCCAGGTAAGTGCCCCCCAGCCTCCTCATGCCCAAATGTAACAACCCCACCCCCCTCACACCCAGACCTGATACTGCCACCCCCTCATGTCCAGGCTTCCCATCCCAACCCCCCTCATGCCCAGACCTCACACCCTCTTCTGCACTCCACTTCCTGCCCAAACCCTCACCATCAGCCCACTTTTGCACTCAACCTCCCACCCAGATTCCCCACCCCCCATCCCCACCCTGTCCTGCATCCTAAGCTGGTTGGCTGGTGGTCCAAGGAAAGGTCTGTGTTGAGCAGGGTGGGTCATGGGCCAAAAAGGGAACCACTGGCCTGTCCCCAGCATGGGATCACTCACCGGGACTGATCCAGCCGGGAGCCATTCACCCAGGTCCAGGCCTTCTCCGCGGAGGGATAAGACAGTCCCACCCAGAAGTGAGCGCTGCCTTGAGTCAGGTTCTTTATGAACTCCTGCAGGGAGAGTGTGACAGGCAGCTGGGGACCAGAATGTTCTCGCATGCCCAAGTCATCATCAACTTCAGCACCAGAACTATGGGCTGCGTATCTAGCAATCCTAGTATAGACTCCTTGTACAGCCATCTGTCCATCCATCCATTGGTACGTCGGTCTGTCCATCTTTCTAGCTGTCCGTCCACCTACATCTCTCTTTCTCGCTCTCCCTCCATGTAGAGGCACCATGAGATTTCAGGAACCCAATTATCCTCAATCTCCTGGGCTATGTCTAGACTGGCATGATTTTCCGGAAATGCTTTTAACGGAAAAGTTTTCCATTAAAAGCATTGGAAAAGAGCGTCTAGATTGGCACGGACGCTTTTCCGCAAAAGCACTTTTTGTGAAAAAGCGTCTGTGCCAATCTAGACATGCTTTTTTGCGGAAAACAAATCTGAGCTGTCTACACTGGCCCTTTTGCGCAAAAGTTTTGCTCAAAAGGACTTTTGCCCGAACGGGAGCAGCGTCGTATTTCCTCAAGAAGCACTGACAATCTTACATGAGATCGTCAGTGGTCTTGCGGAAATTCAAGCGGCCAGTGTAGACAGCTGGCAAGTTTTTCCGGAAAAGCGGCTGATTTTGCGGAAAAACTGGCCAGTCTAGACACAACCCAGGTGCCCTGTGCAGCAGCGTGGTGTGGATGCAGAAGCACCAACTCCAGCAGCCAGCCCCATGCCCCAGCCAGCCCCACTACAGTCTGCGCCCATCAGGGCCATCCTTGGGGGATGCCAGGCTCTGCCCCTCCTGACCCCCATTTCAGCCTTTAGCCCCCAGTCCCCTCCCACAACTGACACGGCCTGGGGGATTAGCGGGGGCCTGACACTGGCCCCCCCTTAGTTACTAGTTGTGATGGGAAGTGGAGCAACCCTCCCACACCACACTGCTGTGCTAGCTCCCAGCTGTGTTGCTCTCCTTCAGGCACCAGTAAATGGGAGGCGGTTCTGCCCTGTCCCCAACTATTTCTTCTAAGTGATGTAGCTGGGAGCCCAGAGAGCAGGGTGGGCTGAAGTTCCCGCTGCCTCCCTGCCCTGCTCTTGCCTCCTGTAGAATCATAGAATCATAGAATACTAGGACTAGAAGGGACCTCGAGAGGTCATCGAGTCCAGCCCCCCGCCCTCATGGCAGGACCAAATACTATCTAGACCATCCCTGATAGACATTTATCTAACCTGCTCTTCAATATTTCTACAGATGGGGATTCCACAACCTCCCTGGGCAATTTATTCCAGTGTTTCACCACCCTGACAGGAACTTTTTCCTAACTTTTTCCTAACTGTAGCTATGGGACTGCCCCCCACAGCTCCTGCACCCACAGCTCCCCCCCCCCATGGAACAGCCACACCCCCCAGCCCCCAGGCAGGGAAGTGCAGGTGCTTGGGCTGCGCAGGGCTCAGGACTGGTAGGGACTCCCCATCTCTCTCCCTCATGCACCTGGCCCCTCTGTCCCAGCTGAGCTGGGTTTGGCACACACAGAAAGGGGAATAGTGATAGAAATGTAGCCGTGTTAGTCTGGTGTGGCTGAAACAAAAAACAGGACTATGTAGCACTTTAAAGACTAACAAGATGGTTTATTAGGTGATGAGCTTTCGTGGGCCAGACCCACTTCCTCAGATCAAATAGTGGAAGAAAATTGGCACAACCATATATACCAAAGGATACAGTTAAAAAAATGAACACATATGAAAAGGACAAATCACATTTCAGAACAGAAGGGGGATGCGGGAGGCGGGGGGGAGGAGGAGGAGAAGGTAAGTGTCTGTGAGCTAATGGTATTAGAGATGATAATTGGGGAGGCTATCTTTGTATTGGGTATTCGTCTGGCTCTTTCAATTTGCTTTTTTATTTCTCCAGGTGGGTAGTTGAGGTTTATAAATGCTTGGTAGAGATCCTGAAGTTCTACCAAGCATTTATAAACCTCAACTACCCACCCGGAGAAATAAAAAAGCAAATTGAAAGAGCCAGATGAATACCTAGAAACCATCTACTGCAAGACAGACCCAAGAAAACCAACAATAGAACACCACTTGTCATCACCTACAGCCCCCAACTTAAACCTGTCCAACACATTATCAATAAACTACAGCCTATACTGGAACAGGATACTAAACTCCAAGAGGCTCTGGGAGACAGACCCATAGTCTCCTATAGACAACCACCTAACCTCAAGATGATTCTTACCAACCACCACAGGACATACCACACTAATACCAACCCTGGTACCTTCCCTTGCAACAAACCCCGTTGCCAGCTTTATCCACATATTCACTCTGCTGATACCATTATTGGACCTAACCAAGTGAGTTATAAGATCAAGAACACATATTCCTGCGCATCCAGAAATATAATTTATGCTATCATGTGCCAAAAGTGTCCGTCTGCTATGTACATTGGACAAACGTCTCAGACACTTCGCCAAAGGATCAATGTCCACAAAACAGATATCAGACAGGATCACAAAGAAAAAACAATTTCTTGCCATTTCAACCAGAAAGGACACTCTCTCAATGACTTAATTACCTGCATCCTGCTTCAGAAGCCTTTTAAATCTGCACTTGAAAGGGAATCCTCTGAACTGGCATTCATGCTAAAATTCGACACACTACGCGGGGGGCTCAACAAAGACTCTGGCTATCTTACCCATTACCAGGATAGCTTCCCCAATTATCACCTCTAATATCATTAGCTCACAGACACTTACCTTCCCCCCCCCCCCGCCTCCCGCATCCCCCTTCTGTTCTGAAATGTGATTTGTCCTTTTCATATGTGTTCATTTTTTTAACTGTATCCTTTGGTATCTATGGTTGTGACTATTTTCTTCCACTATTTGATCTGAGGAAGTGGGTCTGGCCCAGGAAAGCTCATCACCTAATAAACCATCTTGTTAGTCTTTAAAGTGCTGCATAGTCCTGTCTTTTGTTACAGAAAGGGGAGGGTGACAATGGCTTACAGCTGCCTCTATCCCCTGTCCTGATCCTGGGGCTAGTGAGTCTGGGATTGTCTAAGTCGCCTAGGAGTCTGAACCCTCCCACACCCCATTATTAATATTAATGGGAACAGGGACCTCCAAATCCCCATGGCAACTGTGAAATTCTCAGCACCAAAGTGCATCTGGCAACCCCCCCACCCCCGATTCTGTGCCCAGGGCCCAGCCCCACCCGGGTGTTATCGGCCCCTTTACCAGCTCCTCCCGGTCCCGGATCACCAGCAGCTGGGAGCCCCTCGCGGTGCAGTCGCTGCAGCTCTCGCTCCAAATTTTACTTTCTGTGGAGACCCAGTAGCACTTGTCCCCGCGCAGGCGCCAGTCCGAGGGGCAGAGTTTGCACCCGGAGCCCCCTGCAGAGAGACGGGCGCCATTAGTGCTCTGAGACTCATTCCTGGCTACTCCCTTCCTGTGACTGTGCCAGGGCTGGGGATAAAATAGGTTTGAGTCCCTTTGTGCTCTCTGAAATCTGGGGCTGAGCTCTGCCAGGCTCCAGGGGGCAAATTACAACAGCCTTGGGCTCCTCTACCTTATCCTTTGCTCCCATATGGGCCATGAACAATAGAGAAAACCCACAGGCTATGCTACACTGCAGGCTTTTTGCGTAAGAACAACTGTTCTTGCACAAACACTTGCAGAGCGTCTACACTGCACACACTTCCTTCCACAAGTACATTTACAGTAAAGCGTCAGAACAGAGGGATTCTTGCGCAAGAGTTATTCCTCTCCCTACAAGGAATAAGCCCTTTTGCGTAAAAGCTCTCGCACAAGAAGGCAGTGTGGACAAGCAACATGGGTCTCTTGCACAAGAAACCCCTATGGCTACAATGGCCAGCGGAGCTTTCTTTGCAAGAGAGCATCCATACTGCCATGGATGCTCTTGTGCAAAAGCATATGGCCGTGTGGACGTGTTCTTGTGCACGACCTTTTGCACAAGAACTCCTGCGCAAAACAGTTCTTGCGCAAGAAGCCTACTGTGACTATGGACGTAGCCTCAATGCACAAGGTTCTAGCCACGGTCTCTAATGTGCCCTTACTTTTGGGGCTGGGAAGAGGGTGATGTGCAGTGATCCCTGTAAGCGGAGCCTTCGGGTGAGCACGCAGGAGAGATTCAAATGCCAGTCAGCACGTATTTCTAATGGTGGTGCACATCCACGTATGCCTCAGTGCACAGAACATGCACATGAAGCCTAAGTACCCATGTTAACAAGCCTTTGCACTGCCAGAGTGGCCTAGAAGGAGTAACGGGGAGGCAGGCGTGGTGTTAAACTGGGAACAGCAGGGAAGGCTGGGACCCAGGGATGATGTAAAATGGGTGGGACCTAGATGCCAGGGAATATGGCGGGTGGAACCATAAGACCGTGTCTCTAATGAGTTTTGACCCCTCCTCCCACCCCCTCCCTCCACACACACACTTAAAAAAGCAGATCACTTTGTATAACAGTTATTTAATTCTTCCTGGCTGGGTATTACTCTGAATGGCCACTAGGTGTCGCTGCCCCACAGCCAGGCCCACCTGAGGCAGGTACATTCCTAGCCTGTTACCAAGCAGGGTTGGGGACTAGATCAGTGCCAGCCAGCAGGAGGCGGTGTTTCCCTGCCCTACAGGATCCCCACAACCTGGGTTCTCACTGGCAGTGCCTAGGGGTGGGCAGCTAAAACACACATGAGCTGGGGTTACCTGCTAAGCTGGACTGGGCCAGGGGGCACAGCTGGGATCGGACATGCTCCAGGCAGGTGCTGTAGGCTGCTGTGCTGGGGTCCGTGCTCCCAGGGGTTGTCGCTGTATCTCTGATCCCAGCTCCGTCGCTCTCAGAGGCTGCCGGGGGCTGCCTCTTCTGGGATACCAAGTGGGAGACTGCAAAGCAGCATGGAGGGGAATGATGGTAATAGGTCCGTGTCACAGGAGGTTGTTAGGTGGAAGGAGGGGCAGAGTCCTGTGCAGAGACAGAGCCTGACCCAAAGCATATCATAAGAACATAAGAACGGCCGGACTGGGTCAGACCAAAGGTCCATCTAGCCCAGTAGCCTGTCTGCCGACAGTGGCCAGCACCAGGTGCCCCGGAGGGGGTGGACTGAAGACAATGATCAATTTGTTTTGTGCCATCCATCTCCAGCCTCTGACAAACAGGCCAGGGACACCATTTCATACCCTGGCTAATAGCCTTTTATGGACCTAACCTCCAGGAAATTATCTAGCTTCTCTTTAAACTGTTATAGTCCTAGCCTTCACAGCCTCCTCTGGCAAGGAGTTCCACAGGTTGACTACACGCTGTGTGAAGAAAAACTTTCTTTTATTAGTTTTAAACCTGCTACCCATTAATTTCATTTGGTGTCCTCTAGCTCTTCTATTATGGGTACTAATAAATAACTTTTCTTTATTCACCCTCTCCACACCACTCATGATTTTATAGACCTCTATCCTATCCCCCCTCCGTCTCCTCTTTTCTAAACTGAAAAGTCCCAGTCACTTTAACCTCTCCTCATATGGGACCTGTTCCAAACCCCTAATCATTTTAGTTGCCCTTTTCTGAACCCTTTCCAAGGCCAAAATATCTTGAGGTGAGGAGACCACATCTGTATGCTGTACTCAAGATATGGGCGTACCATAGTTCCTACAGCTAATCCGAAGCCTAATCCGAACTAGCTAGTCCATGCCGCATGTAGCCGCGCGGCACGGGGTCCGACCTAGCCGGCATTTAAAAATGACGCCGGCCGGCTTTATGCAAATGAAGCCCGGGAAATTCAAATCCCGGGCTTCATTTGCAACTCCGTATGACTACATTCCCCCCCCTAGTTCGAACGAGGGGGGTAGTGTAGACATACCCTAAGATAGTCTGTGTCTTATTTTCTATCACTTTCTTAATAATTCCTAGCATCCTATTTGCCTTTTTGACCGCCGCTGTACTCTGTGTGGAAGTTTTCAGAGAACTGTCCACGATAACTCCAAGATCTCTTTCCTGATTTGTCAGAGCCAAATTAGCCCCCATCATACTGTACGTATAGTTGGGGTTATTTTTCCCGATGTGCATTACTTTACACTTATCCACATTAAATTTCATTTGCCATTTTGTTGCCCAATCACTGGGTTTGGTGAGATCTTTTTGGAGTCCCTCACAGTCTGCTTCTGTCTTGACTATCCTAAACAGTTTGGTTTCATCCGCAAACTTTACCACCTCACTGCTTACCCCTTTCTCCAGATCATTTATGAATAAGGTGAACAGGACTGGTCCCAGGACTGACCCTTGGGGGACACCACTAGTTACCCCTCTTCATTCTGAAAATTTACCATTTATTCCTACCCTTTGTTTCCTGTCTTTTAACCAGTTCTAAATCCAAGAAAGGACCTTCCCTCTTATCCCATGGCCATGTAATTTACACAAGAGCCTTTGGTGAGGGACCTTGTCAAAGGCTTTCTGAAAATCTAAGTATATTATATCTACTGGATCCCCCTTGTCTGCATGTTTGTTAACCCCTTCAAAGAACTCTAATAGATTAGTAAGACAGGATTTCCCTTTACAGAAACCATGCTGACTTCTGTCCAACAAATTATGTTCTTCTACATGCTTCACAATTTTATTCTTTACTATTGTTTCGACTAATTTGCCCGGTACTGAAGTTAGACTTACCGGTCTGTAATTGCCAGGATCGCCTCTAGAGCCCTTTTAAATATTGGTGTCACGTTGGCTACCTTCCAGTCATTAGGTATGGAAGCCGATTTAAAGGATAGGTTACAAACCACAGATAATAGCTCAGCAATTTCCCATTTTAGTTCTTTTAGAACCCTTGGATGAATGCCATCCGGTCCCCGAGATTTGTTTTTCTATTTGTTACAAACCCTCCTCTAATGACACTTCAATCCGGGACAGTTCCTCAGATTCATCACCCACAAAGGACGGTGCAGATTTGAGAATCTCCCCAACGTCCTCAGCTGTGAAGACTGAAGCAAAGAAATCATTTAGTTTCTCCGCAATGGCTTTATCGTCCTTGATCGTTCCTTTTATATCTCAATCGTCTAGGGGACCCACAGGATTTTTAGCAGGCTTCCTGCTTCTAATGTACTTAAAAAACATTTTGTTATTTCTTTTTGAGTTTTTGGCTAGCTGTTCCTCAAAATCTTTTTTTGCTTTTCTTATTACATGTTTACACTTGATTTGACAGTGTTTATGTTCCTTTCTATTTATCTCACTAGGATTGGACTTCCACTTCTTAAAATATACCTTTTTGTCCCTCACTGCTTCTTTTACATGGTGGTTAAGGTCTCAGGCAGCCCTGATGGAACATGGCCCCCAGAAGTGGCTGGGATTGAAAAATCAGCTTGGGTTGGTGCCTAAATCCCTTTGGACCTTTTTTCCAAACCCAGCCTATGTTTGCAGGTGTCTAAATTGTTACCCACCACTCACCTCCACAGTGTCAGAGCACCTCAAAATCTGACCAGATTTAGCCTCCCAACGCCACGTGAGACACGGCACAGGGCTGTTACCACCATTGTGTGGCTGGAGAAACTGAGGCACAAAGTGCCCGGAGGTGATGGGGACCTGCCTGGGGTCCATGCTCGGGACAAACCATGTGAGCTGCCCCTCTAGGACTGTAGGTTCAATACAGTATAGCCCACCTCACCCTGTGTCATGCCTCAGAGGAGGGGCCAGAATGCACCTGAGCTGGGGCGTGAGATCGCACAGGAAGCTGAGGGGCTGGGCTGCAGCTGTGTGGGTGTCAGGCTGGTGGTCAGAGTGTCTCGTGTCAGGGGCTTCCTGCTGCTACAGACATTGCGTTGCTCACAGACGTGCTTGCAGGTGCAGACATGCTCCCCTCCCCCCTCTAATGCTCCCACCCCCAAAAAGACAAAACCTTCTTTTTGCAGATCAGGGCCCCTCACTATGTCTCCATTGGTGCATCTCTCTCACTCTCTGGCTGCTGTGTGTCTTTGCTAGAGTAAAACAAATCACCGAACTTCTAATATTTCAGACTTTGACTTTTCATACCAATTTGGGACAAAAACAAAGCATCAAAAACTTGTTTGTGGAGGGGAAAAAAAAAATCAATGACAGCATTGGCTGAGGTGCTGCAATGCCTCATGGGAGTTGTAGTCTGGAGCCTTGTGGTATCATTCCCCTGTAGGTGCAGACTCTGGCTGTGTCTACACTACAAAGAAAAGCTCTGCACTGTAGACATAGCCTCTATGGCTGGGCTAGAAGGAAGTTTTTTGTAAAGCACAAAACCTCAGAGTTACAACCCCCTTGTAAATTTTCCTGTAACTTTAAAAGTCTCAGAGGAGTAGCCATGTTAGTGTGTAATTTACAAAAAAGTGTAAAATGAGTGGTCCTGTAGCTCTCAGAGGCTAACAAATAAAGATATAGTCTCGTGAGCTTTTGTGGGCATAACCTACCCTTCACTGCTAGCAGAGTCTCAGAGGTCTCAGAGGTCTGGAGGTGGCATGGGGTAGGGACAGACCTGCCTCAGCCTCACCGTGCCATTCACCTTTAGCTAACTATGGTACGTTCCACCTGGCAGGAGGCCACACGCTAACTCCCAGGCCCCTCCTGTAGCCAACACTCATGTCCCTTCCTGCACCCCAACCCTCTGCCCTGACCCCCCTCCCAGAACCAGCACCCTGCACCCCTGTCCTAGCCCTGACCGTCCTCCCACAGCAAGCACCCCATACCTCTTCTAGCACCCCAAATCTCTGCCCCAGTCCAGTGAAAATGAGGGAGGGAGAGAGGGGGAATAGATTGAGTAGGGTGGGATTTTTGGGGGGGGGGCGGTTAGATTTTGGATTGCCCTTCAATTCAAAAAATGATCTTGGGTATAAAAATGTTAGGATGTGTCTACGCTATAGGGTTTTGTCGACAAAAGTGGACTTTTGTCGACAAAACTATACCTGTGTCCACACTGCCTTTGAGTTATGTCGACATAACGTCGACAAAACTCAGCAGTTTTGTCGACGTATGTAAACCTCATTCTACGAGGAATAATGCCTTTTGTCAACAGAGTTCTGTCGACAGAAGACGTTATTGCATCTACACTGTCCTTTGCGTCCACACTGTTATGTCGACAAAGCGGCTTGCTTTGTCGACAGAACTGGCTGTAGTCTAGACGTTCTTTGTCAACAGAAGCTTTGTCGACAGTATCTGTTGACAAAACTTCTGTCGACAAAACCCTGTAGTCTAGACATACCCTTAGGCTGTGTCTAGACTACATGCCTCTGTCGTCAGAGGCATGTAGATTAGACACATAGGCAAAGTCAAATGAAGCTGCGATTTAAATGATTGCGGCTTCATTTAAATTTACGTGGCTGCCGTGCTGAGCCGACAAACAGCTGATCAGCTGTTTGTCCACTCAGCGTGCTAGTCTGGACGCTCCCCTGCCGACATCAAAGCCCTTTGTCGGCAGCCCCGTTATTCCTCGTGGGATGAGGTTTACCGGGGCTGCCGACAAAGGGCTTTGATGTCGGCAGGGGAACGTCCAGACTAGCGCGCTGAGCGGACAAACAGCTGATCAGCTGTTTGTCGGTTCAGCGCGGCAGCCATGTAAATTTAAATGAAGCCGTGATCATTTAAATCGTGGCTTCATTTGCCTTTGCCAAAACAACAAATCTACATGGCTCCATGTAGTTTAGACGTAACCTTAGAGACCACGGCCTGACACTCGTGTGTGTGTGTGTGTGTGTGTGTGTGTGTAAGCAAATATTTGGATGAAACTTCCTAATTTGAAAATATTAATGTAACTTTGAAGTTATTTTTTTAACAGAAAAATATTGATGGAACTTTCACACAATTCTCCCCACGTCCGTGTCTTCAGCCAACTGTGGAGCTTTTGATCCTCTGAACTTCATAATTTAGGGAATATTTAAAATTTGTAAAAGGGAATGACAATTGTTTTCCTAATATATCCATAAAATCCCCCCTTATTTATAACCAGTTCCAGTGTGGGCCTGGATATGTCTAGTTATCCCTCAAGCTCTATGCATGCACACCCATCTCTCTGCATATCTACTTGTCTCTCTTACAGCCAAGCACGTTGCGGTACCAGGAGGGCCATCAGCCAGCGGGAAGGACAGGACAGGCCGGACTATTCACTGACAGACTCACACAGACATACAGCGCTGGCAGCTACTCACCCCACACACCCAGCGTTATCACAGCGACCAACAGCACCGCGCTCCCAGCCCATCCGCCCCACAGCACCGTGTGGCGCCACCGAGGGCTCTGGGCACCTGCAGGAACCAACCATGGGTGACAGACTATCGGGACCCAACCATGCAACACTGTTTGCAAGAGAAATGCAGCCCTGATCTCATGGTAGGGGCAGAAACCCATGCCCCGATGGGGGCGGTTATTACACGAGCAAGGCTCGTCTGCTCCCCGCTCATCTTGTTTTCCTCTGCAGCCCAGGCCGGGAAGGCTGGGGTGCTGCCTGTTGTTTGCAAAGGCAACAGGGATGTGTCTCTGTGTGTGTAATTTTGGCCATTTTCTTCAAACTGCGCAGTAGTATTGGCACTCTCTCCATCTTTTACAGTCCCCACAGTTTTCAATGAAACTCCCCCCAGCCTTTTAATCCCACCCCACCTGTGTGTCTTGTGGGTCAGGTTCTCTGTGTGCGTGGCTGCCTTGTTCTAAGCCGGTATCTGTTGTGCTCAGTGTGTCAGGAGCCAGGGCATGAGACGCTGTGATGGAGAGACACACGGCCCCAAGTTACAGGGAGGGCAAATCCTGGGGTTCATCCCCAGCTGTGGGTGGAGGCCAGTCCAGAGAGCAGCCATAGCTCAGTCCAACCAGAAGGGCAAAACCAATAGCCTCCGCCCCTGCTCTCACACGGGACGGGCAAGGTGCAGGTGGGGTTAGGGTTAGGGTTAGGGTTAGGGGCAGTGGCTTGTGCTGGTCCTACCGAAAGTTCTGCGCCATGTGCCAGGGCTATTAGCAGTCGCTCTGTGCATGCGCCAGGTGGGAACAGCAGCTTCTCCCTCCCTCTGCTGAGATGCTGCCCTAATTAGAATGGGGGAGGAACTGGGAGGGAGGCTGACTCGGAGGGAGGCGGGGAGCATTGCGGTTAGAGCAGACGGGTGCCTGGCTCTGGGGGAGGGGCACTGGGGTTAGAGCCGGAGGGCTGAGGGTGCCTGGCTCTGGTGGACAGGGATTGGGGGTTTAGCAGGAGGGCTGGTGGTGCCTGGCTCTGGGGGAGAGGAGAGGAGGAGCAGCAAGCAACTAGGCGTTAGAATTTCTGGTTTCTCTCCTTTCCCGACGGCCGGCAATGGGGTCTGGAGTTCAGGGCTTCCAGTCTCAGCTCTGTGAGGACTCTGGGGGCTGGTCCTTGGCTGGGCAGGTAGGGGAAAGAATTGATTCTGGGAAGTAGGATTCCTGGGTTCCTCTCCTAGCCATGCCCCTGCATTTCCCCTTGTCCACAGGCCAGTCTCTCCCTTGTCTGGGCCTCAGTTTTCCCCTTGCCCCCACCTTGGAGATCCTGGGACGCAAAACTCCTGTTTCCCTTCTCTGTTGTGTGCGTAGATGCTGAGGGATCAGACCTCAAATCCTGCACTGCTGTCTGCCCACATGGCTAATCCAGCCCTCGTGCAACCCAGGGTGGTGAGTTCAATCCTTGCAGAGGCCGCTTAGGGATTTGGGGCAAAAAATTGTCCGGGATAGTACTTGGTCCTGCTGTGAAGGCAGGGGACTGGACTCGATGACCTTTCAAGGCCCCTTCCAGTTCTAGGAGATAGGCAATGCAAACTCACCCCCTGCCCCTGCCGTGCTGTGAGCCCTCCTGGGAGTGGCAGCCTACGCCCTGACCCGGCTGCTGGAACATGGAGCCTGCAGGTGGGGAGCAGGGTTTGCGATCTGTACCTTGGATCCTGGCTGGAGGTGGCATGGCCGAGTGGCCTCCCCTGGGCTTTAGGTTCAGCACCGTGTAGCCCTCTTCGTCCTCCATCAGCTCGTCCCCCAGAGAGTGGAGGCAGGGACGGTGCAGCTGGGAGGCTCTCCGAGCTGCATGGGGAGGGGGTGTGAGACCGCACAGGAACTGAGCCATAGTTTGTAGTTGTGTAGCGACAGGCTGATGGACAGGACCTGCAGCCAGAGGGGTTGTTTGCTGCTGCACAAGGTGCCTCGTGTAGCCCCAACAATTCTTAGCCGTTACATGGTTACTAAAATTCTCCCCCTCCCCAGGAGTGGAGCTGGCAGCCAGCTGATACAGAGGTAGCAGCATGTAGGGAAGCAGGCAGGGACCGGTTTATTGGTTGAATAATTATTTGACTAGCCACTAACAACCCTAATATAAGGGCTCATCCCCAGCGGCAATAGGGACAGCCTGCAGGTGCCCTGATACCAGGGTGAGGGGCACAGCCCATTTGTGGAGGTGCTTTTGCCTGCCCCAGTCACTGTAGCATCTGCCTGCCAATGTGGAAGCTGTCACATTTTGATGAACAAGGGGCATGCCTCAGTTTCCCCACTGATTTCAAAAGAATTCAGTTGCTCTTTGGGATAGTCCCTGAGGCTATGTCTAGACTGCAGGCTTCTTTTGGAAGAAGCTTTTCCGGAAGAGATCTGAAAAATCTTCTGAAAGAGAGTGTCTGTACTGCTAAAGTGCATTGAAAAAGCGATCTGCTTTTTCAAAAGATAGTGCCACACGGAATGGACGCTCTCTCGCATGTGAGCTGTTATTGCTGTGCACAGCATGGCTACCAGGGCCATTCTGTGCTTTTTCCTCTTTTCTCTTCTTTCAAAAAACTCCCTTTCCCTGTCCACACACGCCTTTTCCCAAAAGAGTTCTGTCGGAAAAAGGCGTCTTCCTCGTAGAAAGAGGTTTACCAGTGTCGGAAAAACCCTCTGTTCTTTTGATTATCTTTCGAAAGAACATGACTGCGGTGGGGATATAACTGGAGCTTCTTCAGGAATACGGCCGTTTCGCTGAAAAAACTTTGCAGTGTAGACATTGCTATGAACCTATGTGGATCCATAGCCAGTGAACCTATGTGGATCCATAGCAATGCAGCGTCCAAAACAATCCGAGTTTGGATGGAGAGTCAGCAACTGTGTCTTAAGGACAGACAGCCCAAGCAGCCAGACCGACAGAAGCATGGAGTCACCAGAGATATTGGCTCCAGGAAATACAAACTGGGTTGCCCAGTAGGGAGAGAGCTGGAGCCCCAGCAGGTGTGAGGCAGGTGATTTTTGCCAGCATAGACACAGAGCTCAGCTCTGCTTTCCCAGACTAACCAAACGGCCCTCAAAGGCTGCCCCCCAGCTGGCTAATCTACATCAGCTTGGTATGGAAAGGTGGCTGCATCGCTCCCTACAGGGGCGCAGTGTTGACCAGGCACTGGACTCATTAGACCTACTGGGGAGTCAGGCTATGAAAAGGAGTTTACTCACCTTGATAATAACTGATGTTCTTCAAGATGAGTGTCCCCATGGGTGCTCCACATTAGGGGTATGTCTACACTAGCCCCCTAGTTCGAACTAGGGAGGCTAATGTAGGCATTCGAAGTTGCAAATGAAGCCCGGGATTTAAATATCCCACGCTTTCTTTGCATCTTCCCATCCGGGCACCATTTTTAAATCCCCCTACTCTGAACTGACTGCCCGCGGTTAACTCGAACTAAGTCCTTAGTTTGAGTTAACTGTTACACCTCATTCCACGAGGTATAACAGTTAACTTGAACAAAGGACTTAGTTCGAGTTAACGTCTGCTTGCCGTGTGTAGCCACGGGCAGTCAGTTCGGACTGTTTGTACTTGCTGTGAGCAGGTCAATTCCAGGTGAGAGAGCCATCCAGGAGCCATGCCTTCAGGTATAGAGAGTGGAGGTTTGGATGGCGGTCGTGGGAGCCCAGGTGAAGACAGAGATCCCTGATGCAAGGTAAGTGGATCGGTGGGTCACGGGACATCGCCAGTAGGAAGGGAAACCATGGCATGACCATGCTGGTGCTATAAGTATGAGATGAGCCCTGTCCCTCCTTATCTTGTGAACTACTTTATTCAAGAGGAGTATTAGAGGAAACGTGTAGAATGGGTGAGATGTCCATGCGATGAGGTAGGCATCTCCCATTGATCCCTTTCCTACTCCTGCTCTGGAACAGAATAGGGGGCATTGGCTGTTGGTCCTCATGGCAAACAGGTCTATGGTAGCTAGGGTGACCCCACAGGTAGAAGATGTCTGCCAATAGGTGCGGGTTCATTTGCCACTCGTGTATGCCTGGGAGGGCTCTGCTGAGTGCCTCTGCCATTGTATTCAGGGTGCCTGGATGAAGCACGGTGGTGATAATTGTGTTGTATTTGAGGCACCAGGGAGGAATTGGACACATGGGCTAACTCCAGACTGCATCCCGCTGCCGACAGATTCGTTGTTGAATCGAGGCATGCTCCTATAAACTCTACCTTTTGTGTAGGAGAGAGCATTGATTTGGTTTCGTTCACCGGAAGGCCCAAGTGTCGGAATAGGTGTCTAGTAACCGACACAGAACAGCAGGAATTGTTGTGTGAGTGCAATTTGAAGAGGCAGCCAGCAGGGCTGCGCATGTGTGATGCCTGCAGCTGAACAACACATGACCGCTGGTGCACACCTGCTTGGCCTCAGGGACACGGCTACAAAATCTCTGCTCTAAGGCTTGGCAGCGGCGCGCCAATCTAATGTGGAGCACCCCCGGGGACACTGATCTCAAAGAAGAACAAAGGGGTTGCTAGATCCCAAAGGCCCGGTGTTGGAGTCCCAGGGCCGTGAGCCTCACCTATGGCAAAGTGAAGTCCCATAAAGGGAGCACTGCCAGAGACTGCGGAAAAACTTGCAGATAGAGCACAGCCTGTAAATCCCTGACTACCTCCCAGATGGTAACATACAGAGGGAAGGATCTGCAGCCCAATGTGGTGATACTGAGGCATAGAATGAAGAAGAGAGTCACCCAAGGCCACGTCAGAAGTCAGCAGCAGAGACAGATCTCAAGGACCAGTCCACAAGGCCGGCTTCTTTTTCCTAGAATCACCTTGGATCTTCTGCAGTAATTCCCCCAGGAGATCAACCCCCCCGTTGCACTATGAGTGTCACTGCTCTGGGATGTTTTCTAGCCACCACACAGTAGAATTGCCCCTGTCAACTTGGCTCTCTCCCTCTGTGCACAAGCCAGGGGCTAGATGGAGTTTTCACTTCCTTTTATTTATCTGCACTCTACTGCAGGGGTGAGCAAGAGGCAGCTAGCAGGCCGGATGCAGCCCACGGTCGCCTCGCAAGCACCCTCGCTACACAGCAAATGCAACCACTTTAAACAGCAGGCTGCTAATTGCTTTGCAACCTGGGCAGGGAGAAGAAAGCTTTACACGCTGTCCCCGCCCCCTAGCAAAATCTCCGAGCTCCCATTGGCCTGGCCAGTAGGAGCTGAGAGATTTTACTGAAGGCAGGGGCAACAAATGAAACCTCCTCCCTGTGCAGGAGCAGAGCTAGGGTATGTCTACACTACCCCGCTAGTTCGAACTAGCGGGGTAATGTATGCATACCGCACTTGCTAATGAAGCCCGGGATTTGAATTTCCCGGGCTTCATTAGCATAAGCGGGGAGCCGCCATTTTTAAATCCCCGCTGCTTCGAACCCCGTGCATCGCGGCTACACGGGGCTCGAACTAGGTAGTTCGGACTAGGGTCCTATTCCGAACTACCGTTACTCCTCGTGAAACGAGGTGTACCGGTAGTTCGGAATAGGCACCCTAGTCCGAACTACCTAGTTCGAGCCCCGTGTAGCCGCGCTACACGGGGTTCGAAGCAGCGGGGATTTAAAAATGGCGGCTCCCCGCTTATGCTAATGAAGCCCGGGAAATTCAAATCCCGGGCTTCATTAGCAAGTGCGGTATGCATACATTACCCTCCTAGTTCGAACTAGGAGGGTAGTGTAGACATACCCCTAGATAGAGCAGCCCACCCAGCTCTCAGGCTTGCAGCCTGTCTCAGATTCTTGCAGGGCTGCTGGCTGGGAGCTGTGTAGGTAAGCCTCCCAGCCAGAGCCTGCCTCTGGCACCCCACTCTCTCTCCCTCCAACTACCTGCCAAGATCACCACTCCAACGCTCTGTACCCCCTCTCCCCACCTCCTCCAGGTCACAGCTCCCTCCTAGATCCCGCACTCTTTCCTACACGCCTCCCCAAGGCCAAAATCTTTTCCTGAACCCGTAACCCCTCCCTGAGCCTGCACCCCATTCCCTTGCCCCACATCACCACCCAACCTCTCTGAACCCCTTTCCCCCCTTCTTCCAAGGACAGTATTCCCTCCCAGACCCTGCACCCCCTCCTACATCCCTTCCCCGGCCAAAATCCTTTCCTGAACCCATAATCCCTCCTGGACCCTGCTCTCCAAGTCCCTGCCTCAAATCACAACCCCCTCCCACACTCAAACTCCCTCTCAGACCCCACACTCCCTCCTGCACCCCAGTCCTCTTCCTCTATCCCAAGCTCCCTTCTGCGTCCCACCTGCCGTGCCAGACCTCGCACCCCTCCATAGAAATGTGGCCCTTGACCACTTACCAAATTCTGGGAGTGGTAAAGATTATTGCCCGCCCCAGTGTAGATTCTATGTCTGGACCACGTCCCCTGGGCTGCCCTGCAGACATGGGACGCCCAAGATGCTCTGCGGCACCAGCCAGAGGGAAGATTTTTCTACAGCAGAACCTCAGAGTTACAAACACATTGATCAGGATTGGCAGGCTCCCTGCACGCCCTAGCCCCCACACCACCGGCCACTCCTGGGAGCTGACAGCATGGCCCCCTGGTCCAGCGTGTGGGGCAGGGCGCAGGTGTCTTGGCGCCCTGTTTCCTCTGCACGTGCTGCCCCCTCAGTTCCCATTGGCTGGGAATGGGGAACTGCGGCCAATGGGAAGATGTGGGAACGGTGCTGGCAAAGAGGAGCAGCATGCAGAGGCACGTGGACCCCCCCCCCCCCCCTGGAGCCACAAGGGCACACTGGCCCCTTGTGAGGGCAGCACGGGGCCAGAGCAGGGAGGAGACCTGCCTCAGTCTTGCTGTGCTGCCTACCTGCAGCTGCCCATGGTAAGTACTGCCCAGTGGGAGGCCACATGTGAGCTGCCAGCACCCTCCTGCAGCCAAGAACCCATGTCCCCCTCCTGCAACCCAACCCTCTGCAGAGCCAGCACCCTGCACCCCTCCTGCACGTCTGCCCCAGCTCTGCCCCTCCTCCCAGAACCAGCACCCCATTCCTCTTCTAGCCCCCCCCAACTCCTTGCCCCAGCCCAGTGAAAATGAGGGAGGGAGAGAGGGGGGGATAGACTGAGTGGGGTGGGGTTTGGGGGAAGGGGCAGGGTAGATTTTTGGGTTGTCCTTAAATTCGGAAAGTGATCTTGGGTATAAAAAGGTTGGAGACCACTGCCTGATGCTGTCAAAACAATTCACCTTCCCGTTTTTTAGTAGTTAATATTTAACGCCGTGCTGTACTGTGTTTGCTTTTTAAATCTGTACTGCTGCCCGATTGTCTACTTCCAGTTCCAAATGAGATGTGTGGTTGGCCATTCAGTGTGTAAGAGAAAGAGAGAGAGGGAGAGACAGTGTAAATATTGGGGTGAAATTTTCTATTTGAAAATGTTAATGTAACTTTCAAGCTTGAAAAAATAGAAAAAAGTTGAAACGTTCACTTAATTCTCCCCACCTCCTTCTATTTTTCAGCCAGCTGTGGTGCTTTTCACATTCTGAACTTCATAATTTAGGGAATATTTACAATTTTGAAAAGAGGGGGGCACGTTTTTTTCTAATATGGCCATAAATTTCCCCCTTATGTATAACCAGTTCCTATGTGTGCCTTGTTATCCCTCTATCCCCGTGCATGCACACTCCTCTTTTTGCCTATCTAATTGTTTCTCTCTTACTGCCAAGTGCTTTGCAGTATCATGATGTGCACCAGCCAGGGGGAGGGTTTCCACAATGGAATTCTGCAGAGATGGGACTGTCCGGGCGATTCACTGATGGATCCACACAAATACACATGGTGCCAGCAGCTACTCACCCCACATCCCCAGCGCTAGCAGAGTGATCACCAGGACAAGGTTTCCAATCCATCCGACCCACAGCGCAGTGCGGTGCCACCGGGGACTCCGGGCACCTGTAAGAACCAACGTCAGGTGAGAAACAATTGGGATCTGTTGTATGAAATATTGTTTCAAAGAAAAATACGGCCTCAAACTCACAGTGTGGGTGGAATCCTATGCCCATATGGAGTTTGTTACATAACTAGGGCCTATCCGCTCACCTTTGTGTTGCCAGATAGTTTCACAAAAAATACCGAAGATGGGGGAGGAAAACCAATACTGGACATCTGGCAACCCTAACGCACCTGCTCATCTTTGCTTTTTTTCTGTAGACCAGTCTGGAATGGCTGGAGAGCTGCCTGTTTTTTATAAAGGCAACGGGGATGAAATTTGGGCCATTTTCTTGAAAATGGGGATTCATATTGGCACTTCCCCCAATTTTTTTACATTTCCCACATTTTAAAAAGAAACCTTCCCCTCTCTTCCTTTTTTTTAATCCCTCACCATATTTGTTTCTTGTTTTTCAGATTCTCTTTCTGTTTGAACACATTGTTCTTAACCATTGTCTTGTGTCCAGTGTATGTAACATCAATTTTCATACCCTAGCCAACACACACAAGCCAGCTGAGTATCCAGGAGGAAATAAAGTTACAAATTGCATGCACCGGTTTAAACGGAATTTGGCCATTGCAAATCTACAGTTTAGAGTCCAAACTATGAACATTCAACTCAACTGTTATTTCCACCTTCCTATCCACCAAAGGCACGGACAAGTGTCTACATACGTTGGAAAGCAAAGGCCTTAGAACGCTACCGGACATTAAATTGAATGAATCTGTAACAAATGCTGGGATGGGTCAAAGTCCAACAACACCTGATCTAAAGTTATCTAGAACAGAATGTGGTGAGTCCCAGGAGGCATGTTAAGAATAAAACAGAACATTGGCTGTGAGCACCAAGAGGAACATGTAAAAGGTCCTAGCAAAGACTCCCTCCAGTGAACAGTCCTGAGAGAAAACTTACGGTGTGTGACAACCCAAAAGACATGCAAAGGGAGGCCCAGGTTAGCCAGAGCTGGAGGAGGCTGTGTCGTAGCCTAAGCCACAGGGGAAGGATTCGGCATCACTAATATTATTTTTGCTTTCCCAGATTTGATTTTCCCAAAGGTTTCCCATTTACAACATTAGTGTCTGGAAACTTTTTCCCATTTGTAAACACCTTTGGTTTGGTGCTTTCTGTTCCCACTGTCAGAATTTAATGGTGATGTTGCACGGCTGAGTTTCATTGGTCATTTCAAACTGACCTTTCAGTCGTGAAGTCACAGAGTCACAGACGCGTGGGGATGGAAGGGACCTCGAGAACTCATCTAGTCCATCTTCCCCTCCCTCAACCGATGCTGAGCCAGGAACAAGTTTGCCTCGGCCTTTATTGAACTGGTCTTTATTTAATCTAGTCTTGAAATCCTCCAGCGGCTGAGAGTCTACAATCTCTCCAGCTGACGTGTTTCAGTGCATAACTCTCTTCACAGTTAGAAAGTTTCCCCTAAAATGTCACCTAAATCTCCCCTGCTGCAAATTAAGTAGGTTACTCTTTATCCCTCCTCCAGCGGCCACAGAGACCAGTTGCTCAACATTTGCTTTGTAACAACTTTTTCCACATTGGAAAACTGGTATCATGCCCCCCTGCCCTGGCCATCTCTTCTCTAGCCGGGACACATCCAGTTCTTTCAACCTATCCTTGCACGTCATGTTTTCAAAGCCTCTTCTAGACTTTTTTCTGTCTTGAGAAGAAGACAAAAAGATCTCACTAACCCTAAATTCATACAATGCCTCCATGGAGGTGTTTGGGCAGGTTTTTATTCTTCTTAGGGGCCCTGGAACCTGAGTCTATCCTGCGACCATCTACAACTCCACAAGCCACCAGCTAGAGCTCGATGGGGCGCAGCTGGAGAAGGTTCGTCTGTTGCAACCTCCTGACTGGTGAATGGTGCACGGACTTTCCCCTCTCCAGGCTCCTGCACCAACAGATCCCCACACAACAGTGAGCTGTGACTGAAAGCTGATCCAGAGTATCCCAGCTACTCTCCAGAGGCCAGAGGGTCTCCCCAGCACAGCCCTGCTCTGGGTCAGGCACTGAGAGCAACAGGCTGCCAAGCAAAATCCACCTTTGGGTTTAACATGAATCCCTCGGGAAATAAAAGCCACTTACCAAGGGGCTGAGCGGAAAGGGGAGCCCTGGAGCCAGGAAAGCCAGAAGGGAGGTTCAGATCCGCATAGACGATCTCCCCTGCCATGGTGCAGACTGCTGAGAAGAGCTCACACACCTGGCTGTGTTGGCAGGACAGACTGCAGTGCGTACGTGCATGAGATTGACCTCACTCCCACACCAGGAAATGTCACCTCTCAGAGAGCGGAATTCCACACCTCACATGCGACTGCAAAGGGTCCCTTCAGAGCGATGGCAGATTAAGTCGTGCAGCCCTAAACCCATGTCACAGGCCTTGAAATGCTGAGACTGGTGCAGTCTTGGGCCAGGGCTTTCAGATGCACCGTTGCAGTTTTAAACGCTAGTCACAGGGGCTAAACTGGCCTGGGAATGAAAAAATCTGGTTTTTAACTTCTGTTCTGACCTGCTGTGTGAATTTGCGCAGGTCTCTTCTTTTCTCTGCATGTTTCTCCTCCTGCTTCATTTCTATTTAGATTGTGAACTATTTGTGATACAGACTCCTTGTGTGTCTGGTCCCTACCCAGCACAATGGGGCCCTGATCTCAGCTGGGGCAGGGACTGTCTCTCACTGTGTGTCTGTTCAGCGCCCAGCACAACGGGGCTCTGATCTCAGCTGTGAATCATCTTCATTTCATTTCATAGAATCATAGAATCCTAGCGCTGGAAGAGACCTCGGGAGAGATTGAGTCCAGCCCCCTACCCAAAGCAGGACCAATCCCAACTCAATCATCTCAGCCAGAGTTTTGTGAACCCGGGACTTAAATACCTCTAGGGATGGAGATTCCACCCCTCCTTAGGGAACGAATTCCAGTGTTCCCCCACCCTCCTAGTGAAATAGTTTTTCTTAATATCCAACCTTAACCTCCTGCACTGTAACTTGAGACCATTGCTCCTTGTTCTGCCATCCGTCACTACTGAGAAAGCCTCTCTCCATTCTCTTTGGAACCACCCTTCGGGAAATTGAAGGCTGCTATCAAATCCCCCCTCACTCTTCTCTTCTGCAGACTAAACAGACCCAACTCCCTCAGCCTCTCTTCGTAGGTCAAATGCTCCAGCCCCCTAATCATTTTGGTCGCCCTCCGCTGGACCCTCTCCAATGCATTCACGTCCTTTCTGTAGTGGGGGGCCCAGAACTGGACACAACACTCCAGATGTGGCCTCACTAGTGGCGAATAAAGGGATAATCACTTCTCTAACAGTTTGTAATTGGGTTCCTAAATACCTCCGAAGGTCTGGCCCTAAGTGACTTGCTGAGGTCACACACTAAGTTAGAGGCAGAACTTTGTAACCCAAATCTCTCAGGTCTCAGTCCAGTGTGTTAACCAGGAACCATCTTCAGTCTCGTTATCACCCCACGAAAGGACTTTCGTTCCATCCGGGAATTATTTGCCTGGAGCTGCTGTGGTGCCTGGCGTGTTGCTGAGGAAAGAGTTACTGAGATGTAGGATCGGAACGGATCCACAGCACTACCCTGGTTCCAAGAGTTCAGCAGAGGAGCTGATGGAGGAACCAACTAGCCAGAGTAATAACTGGCTGACATCTTGGATGGTCTGTTCTGCAACCAGGACCTGAGCTCGCATCAGAAAATGTCACTGTCAGACCACAGTGAATGAGGTGAGAAGGCTGCCTTGTGACGGTGGTTAACAAGCATTCAGAAGGTGCTAGGGCCTGATCCCCAGCTGCTGTGAATTGGCCCTGTTTCCGGTTGCATTAATGGGGGCTGCAGCCCCAGCCTGTGCAAAGCAGTTTGTCTCGCAATGTGCAAAGTGATGCGCACTGGGAAAAGCAAGCTCAGTGACACAGATGCAATGATGGGGTCAGAACTGGCGTCTGCCATCCCAGAGTGAGATTTTGGCATCTCCAGGGATTGTTGTCTGAGAACGGCCACTCGCTGCAGAGCAGCCGTACCAGAGGTTAATGGAGGGTGAGGAGCTGTGAGAGTTTCCTGGAATCCAGTTACTTACCAGGCCTTGTACTTACCAGGCAACTTGGCTGTAGGCAGGGTAAAAGAACCTGCCTGGAAGGGTTGAATGGTTCCTTGGGCACCTGGGTTGATGAGTTTGGGATCCTGTAAGGAATGGTGGATCGCTGACACCTGTGCTCCAGTGTCTCTCCCCACAGTAACCATGCTCACTGGCTACGTCTGGACTGGCATGATTTTCCGGAGATGCTTTTAACAGAAAAGTTTTCCATGAAAAGCATTTTTGGAAAAGAGAGTATGTCTACACTACCCCCCTAGTTCGAACTAGGAGGGTAATGTAGGCATACCGCACTTGCAAATGAAGCCCGGGATTTGAATTTCCCGGGCTTCATTTGCATAAGCGGGGAGCCGCCATTTTTAAAACCCCGCTGGTTCGAACCCCGTGCAGCGCGGCTACACAGGGCTCGAACTAGGTAGTTCGGACTAGGTTCCTATTCCGAACTACCGGTACACCTCGTGGAACCAGCGGGGTTTTAAAAATGGCGGCTCCTCGCTATGCAAATGAAGCCCGGGAAATTCAAATCCCGGGCTTCATTTGCAAGTGCGGTCTGCCTACATTACCCTCCTAGTTCGAACTAGCGGGGTAGTGTAGACATACCCAAAGTGTCTAGATTGGCATGGACGCTTTTCCGCAAAAGCTCTTTTTGTGGAAAAGCATCCGTGGCCAATCTAGACACACTTTTGCGCAAAAAAGCCCCGATCGCCATTTTCGCGAAAAAATTTTGCGCAAAAGGGACTTTTGCCCGAACGGGAGCAGCATAGTATTTCCGCAAGAAGCACTGATTTCTCACAGTAGGAAGCCAGTGCTTTTGCGGAAATTCAAGTGGCCAGTGTAGACAGCTGGCAAGTTTTTCCGGAAAAGCGGCTGGTTTTCCGGAAAAACTGGCCAGTCTAGACACAGCCCCTGTCTCTCTGAGCTCTGGAGGTATCGGAGTGAGGTATCCCTCTACACGCCACTCACACCAATGCCCAGCTGAGCACACACGCAAATGGGGAAGGCAAACCATGTCTTAAGGTCACCTTTGTCATGGGTGGTTGTTGCAGCTAGGGATGGGAGAGGCAGGTCGCCAGTCCCACCTACAGCCCCATCCCCTCTGCTTCAGTGCTGCCCCCCACCACAGGAAGGGGAAGAGATCTCTGTAATGAGACGTGTAATCCCTATGCAAACCAGAAGAAAAAATGGACAGCTTTGTATTATGTTCTTATCTTCACGGGTGGGTGATACCCTGAATAGCCACTAGATATCTCTGCCCCACAGACTCATCAGAGGCCCCAGTCCCAGGCCCGTCAGCCTGGCACCGAGTGGAGGTGGTGGCTAGATCAGTGCAGCCAGCAGGGGGCGGTGTGTCCCTGCCCTGCAGGATCCCCACGACCTGGCCCAGCAGCTGGGTTCTCACTGGCAGTGCCCGCGGGAGGGTGGCTCAGACACTCACAAGCGGGAGTTACCTGCGGGGCACAGCTGGGATCGGACATACTCCAGGTGGGCGCTGTAGGCTGCTGTGCTCGGGTCCTTGCTCCCAGGGGGTGTCGCTGCATCTCTGCTCCCAGCTCCGTCGCTCCCAGGGGCTGCTGGGGTCTGTCCCTTCTCGGACGCCAAGTGGGAAACAGCAGAGCAGTGTGTGTGGGAGTGAGGGGACTGGTCAGGGTTACAGAATGTTGTTAGGTGGAAGGACGGGCAAAGAGTCCCATGGAGACACAGAGCCTGATCCAAAGCCTGGTCAGCCCCCTCTTCTCTCACTTCAATGGGCTTCGGCCCAGCCCCAAAGGGCCTGGGTCCAAAGAACTGGCAGGGATTGAAAATCAGTGGGGGGGCTTGTGCCTAAATCACTGGGACCCCTTTGGAAACCCAGCCAGTGTCGGCATCTGTGACCCAGCCCCCATCACCAGAGCGAGTCAGGGCAGGGCTGTGCTCCCCCATGGACAGGTGGGGAAACTGAGGCACATAGCCCCCCCCCCCCCGCCAGAGTGAGCGAGTTAGGGCAGCGCTGTCTCCCCCTTGGACAGGTGTGGAAACTGAGGCACGTAGCCCCCCCCCCAGAGCGAGCGAGTTAGGGCAGTGCTGTTCTCCCTCTTGGACAGGTGGGGAAACTGAGGCACGCAGCCTCCCCCCCCCCAGAGCGAGCGAGTTAGGGCAGTGCTGTTCTCCGCCTTGGACAGGTGTGGAAACTGAGGCACGTAGCCCCCCCCCAGAGCGAGCGAGTTAGGGCAGTGCTGTTCTCCCTCTTGGACAGGTGGGGAAACTGAGGCACGCAGCCTCCCCCCCCCAGAGCGAGCGAGTTAGGGCAGTGCTGTTCTCCGCCTTGGACAGGTGTGGAAACTGAGGCTCGTAGCCCCCCCCCCCGAGCGAGCGAGTTAGGGCAGTGCTGTTCTCCCTCTTGGACAGGTGGGGAAACTGAGGCACGCAGCTCCCCCCCCCCCCAGAGCGAGCGAGTTAGGGCAGCGCTGTTCTCCCCCTTGGACAGGTGGGGAAACCGAGGCACGTAGCCCCCCCCAGAGCGAGCGAGTTAGGGCAGCGCTGTTCTCCCCCTTGGACAGGTGGGGAAACTGAGGCACGCAGCGCCCCAAGGTGTCAGGGAACAGCCTCAGTTCCAGACTGGAGATGGCGGGGGGGCGCCTGAGCTGCGCGCGGCTCGGGCCGGGGGCGGGGGCAGTCCCAGCCCTGCTGCTGTGGGGCTGGGGCGGGAGACCCGGCGAGGCCCCTGCCCCACGACGCGGTGACTCTGTGGGCAGACGCCAAAAGCCCCGCCCCCACCAGCTCCGGCCCGGCTCCCTCGTGGGGGAGAGGCTGTGACCTGCGTCACTCTGGAGGGTCCTTCGGGGCTAAATGGGGAGGGGGGGGGTGGCAGCGATGGGGGAGGGGCTGCCTGTGGGGGTGTCAGTGTGTGTTGCTCTCTCCTTCCCCCCCCAACTAAAATGCAGGGAACCCAGGATTCCTGGCTCCCAGCCCCTCCCCTCCCTTTGCATCCCACTGCCCCCCCCCCCCCAGCCACGTGTGTGCACCTGCCTCAGGTGGGCCTGGGGCCTCTGATGCGTCTGTGGGGCAGCGACACCTAGTGGCTGTTCAGGGGAACCCCCAGCCTGTTTGTAACAGCCTCATAGGAGACTGTCTGAACTTTTCCTTGTGGATAGGGATGGGGGGGTGATCTCTCCTAACACCCCTTCCTGCTCCTCCGCATAAGAACGGCCGTACTGGGTCAGACCAAAGGTCCATCTAGCCCAGTATCCTGTCTGCCGACAGTGGCCAGCACCAGGTGCCCCAGAGAGGGTGGACCGAAGACAATGATCAAGCGATTTGTCTCCTGCCATCCGTCTCCAAGGACACCATTCCTACCCCCTGGCTAATAGCCTTTTATGGACCTAACCTCCATGAATTTATCTCGCTTCTCTTTAAACTCTGTTCTAGTCCTAGCCTTCACAGCCTCCTCTGGCAAGGAGTTCCACAGGTTGACTATGCGCTGTGTGAAGAAGAACTTTCGCGTATGAGTTTTAAACCTGCTACCCATTCATTTCATTTGGTGTCATCCGGGCCCTGTGTCCCTCCCACCACCCCTCTGTCCCAGACCTCCCCATCCTGGTCCTTGTTTAACCCCCTGCCCCATCCCCAGTTATTCCAGGACCCTTCTAGGCCACGTTGGCAGCATTAAGGAGCCTTAAAGTGGGTAGCTTTGGCCCTGAGAATCAACCCTGCCCGGGGGAAGGGGCAGCTCTGGTTTGTGTGGTGCTGGGGTAACAGCCCCTGACACACACTGTTCCCAACCCCAAAAATAAGTGGCAGATTGGGGTGTGGCTGGAGTGCAATGCACTGTGGGTAGTCACTGCAGTGCAGGGCCCCTATGAGAGCAATGGAGAAGGCAGAGTGGCCCTAAGACTGCTCTAAACCAATGATTCTCAACTGTGGGCCATATGGCTCCCTAGGGGCAACGCCCTACCTCTAGGGCAGTGGTGCCCAACACGGTACCCGCGGGCACCATGGCACCCATGGGGGCATTTGTGTGCGCCCACCAAGTGCTCAGGGCTGGCCTGGCCCCAGCCATGTGGTGCATGCATGGTGCCAGAGCCGGCCCTGGGCGCATGGCGCATGATGAGCGCCGGCCCTGGGGGTGCCGCGGATTGGCCGCCGGTGCTCTGGGCACGCGGCGACTTGGGGGAGCGCCGGCCCCGGGCGCGCGGCGCTTGGGGGGGGGCCCGGCCCTGGGCGTGCGGTGCTTGGGGGGGACCGGCCCCGGGCACGCTGTGCTTGGGGGGGGCCCGGCCCCGGGTGCGCAGTGCTTGGGGGGGGGGCCCGGCCCTGGGCGCACGGCTATGGGGGGGCCCGCTCCCGGGAATGCAGCTATGGGGCTATGGGGGAGGACCTGCCGGGGGGGACCCGCCCCGGGCGCACAAGGGGGGGCCCCACCCCCGGGCACCCGACGGGCGAACGGCCATGCCCCCTGGCGCCCAGCAACCTCAAATGGTTGGGGACCACTGATCTAGGAGGGCACATGGAAAAAACGGAACATTAGGTAAATTATGTACCTCTTTTTCCCACTCACAGCGGCTATGGGGGAGGGGGCATGGAGGTAAACGAGGCTCAGAAGGGGACCATGAGCAAAAAAAGCTTGAGAAACGCTGCTCTAACCGACGCTAGGAGCAGCCGGGCCCAGGTTTCAGGGAGCACAAAGGGAATTTTCAACCCTTTTAATCTCATCCCTGCCCCCAGGAAGGGAGGAGCCAGAGGGCTCAGAGCATTAATGGTGCCCGTCTCTCTGAAGGGGGCTCCGGGTGCAAGCTCTGCCCCACAGACTGGCTTCTGCATGGGGACAAGTGCTACTGGGTTACCACAGAAAATATAACATAGAACAAGAGCTGCAGCAACTGAACAACCAGGGGCTCCCAGCTGCTGGTGGTCCAGGACCAGGAGGAGCTGGTAACGGGGACAGTAACCCCTGTGGGGTTGGGATTCTAGGTACACGGTTCCAGGGGCTCATACTGGTAAGGCCAGGAGTTTCCCAGTTGCCTAAGGGATGTGAACACCCATTCCCATTGATTGCTAATAATAGCGCGTCCAATCCCCCTAGGCAGCTTTGATAGTCCCAGCCTCAATGGCTCAAAACCGGGGACAAAGGCGACTTTATGCCATTGTTAGCCCTGTGTGTGCAGGGCTGGCTCTAGGTTTTTTTGCTCCCCACCTTTTTTGTCCGGGGAGAGTCCACGCACAAATGCAGCTTGCACGGCTTGTTGGGGGTGCGTGTGCAAATGCAGCGTGTGCAGCTTCCTGGAGGGGGGGGGGGGCGTGCGCTTCAGGGGGAGCCCAAAGCCTGGGGCATTTTCATCTCCTAGGAGAGCACCAGGGACTCTCCATGTGAGGACAAGGAGAGGTCAGGTTCATTCACAGCAAGCCCGTGAAAGACTTCCAAAGCATGCAGCTGTTCACATCCCCTAGCACGGGGGTCCCGGTCCCACTCCTCACTCCGCAAAGGGATTTCATTATTAGAAGCCTTATAATCAGACTCTAACCCCAACCCATCAGCTGTCCAATTCTTGGTGTCCGTGGACAAGACTCAGCCTCACTATACAATGAAACAGTTCAAAGGGATGAAGAGAACTTTTGTTTCAACTCCCCAGGTCACCTGTCCAGAACAAGACACAAGCGACAAGGAGTCCTGTTGTAAACTTACACTAGTGAACTGGGTACTTACACGAGTGAACTGGGTACTTACACGAGTGAACTGGTAGAATGTCTTGAAAAGTTGACAGGAGACGTGTTCTATTTAATTTTTAAATTTAATTCAGAAGTTATTTAAATAGGTTCTGATCAATTGAGGCCATAACAATTTTTAATTTAATTTGAACGGTCAATTATTGAAACCAAAGCCTATTTAAATGGGATCACAATTCCAGTTTTAATAAAGCTCTCCTGCCCCAGACAGGAAGGGACTTGGGGACACAGGCACTGGGAACACCAGAGCTCCCCTTCCTCCGACAAAGGGGGAGGGAGAATCCCCTGGGTCCCAGGCAGGGGTGAAGTTGTCAGGACACAGCACAAGGGGGCTCGGTTCCTGGGCCGGGTGGGGGGGGGGGGAAGGAAGAGGGAGGGATCAGGGCCCAGAGCATAGGGGGAGGGTGGATTGTTTAGAGAGCCAAACAGGAGATGGGGATCCAGGTGGGAGGCAGGGGGGGAAAGGGGGCGGAGAAGAGGAGACAGGATCCCAGCAGGGTTTCAGTGGGCCAGGAGGAGGGGTTGCTGGGCAGAGGCGAAGGGTGGGGGAGAGTCACAGGACAGTGGGCTGGGGCACACAAGCCAGGCGGGGGAAAGGAGGGTGCACGGGAGGGGGGTGGCAGGCCGAGGGGGAGCACACGGGCAGGGGGACCACACTCACGAAGGCAAAGAAGAGTTTTGGGAGCTTTCGGCCCAGGGGCTGGACGTCTCTGGCAATGGGAGCACTCAGCAGAAATTCAGCTCAGCAGGAATTGCTCAGAGGCTAAGGGCATCCAGTGCCAAGACAGGGAAAGGATGGGGTGCTTCAGCTGCAACTTGGGTGAGGAATAAGGCTTCAGAGCGGGGCTTTATTAATCTGTTCCACAATCCTGTTTGCACAGGCAACCATGGGCATTTGTTTTCTAATCACTATTTGAGATGGCTGCCAACACTTGAGTTTCCAGTTCAACTTTATGGCTGCTTTACAAGTTAGAACATTCCCTTCATATCTTTTGCTTCTAATTTCCATTCTTCATCAGAGCAACAGAGCACAGGGCAATAGCCAGTGAACCCAAAAGCAGTGCATTTAGAACAGAATTTTTCCAACCGCTGGGGCAATTGGCCTGTGGAACTCCCTGACACTGGATCTCATCCCAGCCAGAGCCTTAGGAGCCTTCAGGCTAGGAGAACACTTAGCAGAAGCTAAGCTAAGCTCAGCTCAGCAGGAAGTGCTCAGAGCCTTTGGGCACCCAGCACCAAGACAGGGAAAGGACTGGGTGCGCCTCAGGAAGAATTTGGCTTGTTTAGGAAAAAGAAGACTGAGAGGGGACATGATAGCAATTTTCAAGTACTTAAAAGGTTGTTACAAGGAGGAGGGAGAAAAAAATATTCTCCTTAATCCCTGAGGACAGAACATGAACCACTGGGCTAAAATTGCACCAAGGAGGTTTTATGTTGGACATTAAGAAAAACTTCCTACCTGTCAGAATGGTTAAGCACTGGAATAAATTGTTTAGGGTAGTTGTGGAATCTCCATCATTGGAGATATTGAAGGACAGGTTAGATAAACATCTATCAGAGATTATCTATGGCATTTGGTCATGTCATGAATGCAGGGGACTGGACTTGATGACCTTCTAAGGTTCCTTCCAGTTCTAGTATTCTGTGATCCCCTAAAATATAATTTTCCCAGGGCAAGAGTCTTTTGTTCCATTTCAATCCTCCTCTTCCCACCTTTGGAAAAGTACAAAATTCAGAATGGATTCCAGCACTACATAGTATGTAGGTTCAACTACAGTTTAGACTTACAAGAAAAACAAGACCATTTTCAAATAATTATCTTGAGCACCAGGCCATTAAGTTCCTTAAGTACCACAAATGGCTTTACTGGAAGAACTAGATTAAGAAGCAGGTTCACACTTCATCTTCACCTAGAAGACTGATACATGCACACAAATAGGATATACATGTTCAGTGGATTGCAAACTTTTCCATGAGAGGTCACATTCAAAACCATATTTCCACGAGCATATAGGGGCTTGGAATCACAGTGAGAAAAGCAAGACATGGGCAGAAGGGGGGAACCTGTCCTAGCAGCAGCAGGGCTGAGACTGGCGGGGGACTGGGGAGTTGTGGCGGATCAGAGCCTCACCACGGGTTTGCAAAGTGACAGTGTGGCAAACAAAGCAACTGCCAGGGGAAGCTGCGTGGACAGGGGCAGAGCCTGCAAGTCGCGGGAGGTGAGAACGTGGCTCTGCTCCCGCGCTGGGTTGGGCTCAGTTGGAGCACGGTGCCCTGCATTGGTTGCCAGTGTCTCCGCAGGATGCAGAGACATGGGAAAGGCCCCAGAGGCGAGTGACAGAGCTGGCCAAAGGGATGGGACATGAGCCACAGCGGGAGGAATTGGGTTTGTGTTCCCAGGCCACGGTGCAGACACAGGTCAGGCAGCCACAGACAGAAGGAGAAAGGCGGCTCTCTTGCCATCCGGGGGGCCAGACGAGAGGGATTGGGCTCAAACAGCAGCAGCGCAGAGGGAGAGGAGACCCAGGAAACTCCCCTCATGGTAAAAACAGCAGGGCGCTGGCACAGACATGGAGGGAGGTCGTGGAAACTCCTTCACTGGAGATTGGCCAAAGGGGGCTGGGCTGGTTTAGACACCACAGATCGTGCATCTTGGTGGGGGTCAGACTGGATGTGACCCCCCCCCCCGGTCCCTTCTAGGACTGTGGGTCTGTGAATCTAAAGTCCTAATACACCCCCCCACACACACACACGAGACTTTAAATTGTGCTCCCCCCCCAAGAGTGGCCCATTGCCCCTGGGCTGAACAGCAGCAGAGCCGAGGGGCCAGGGCAGCGCCCAGGGAGAGCTTGGGGAGCATCTCATGGGAGCCGAGATACTCATGGGGAGGGGGAGCTCCAGAGGGCATCTCTGGATGGCCCCAGGCTCCTCTGGAGAGGCAAGAGCCCACCGGGGCGCAGCTCAAATCTGGGCCAACTATCCGGCCAGGGAGCGTCCGGCTGTGCAGAGGTGGCCCAACTCAGGGACCAGGACCCGATGGATGCTGGGCTGTCAGCCAGTGCTCAGCACCCCAGTGCAGAGAACCAGAGGCTAATGACACCCCTGCAGCTATTGAGAGAGCAGATTGACAATCAGTGGGTGACAAAAACCTCTCCTGGGTTTGGCTGAAACTTTCCCACAAGATGGTTCCTCTCTGCCCCCCATGCTGGCGCCTTCCCCTTCTCGCAGCACTAGAGGATCGTCTGACATGCTAGCTAGAAAGTTTCCATTTAGTTACTGCTTCTGGCTCCCAGCCGCGCCTCGTTCTGTGGAAAGTCAGAAAGGGGAAGAGAAACTTCCCAAGCGGCTGCCAGGCCTTAGCTCACTGCATTGGAGGAGCTAGTCGGTCTCCGGACCTGCCAAGGCTTGTGCATCTGCTGCATTTTAAGCCTGAGTGTGCGAGTGAACTCAGCACGCTCAGCCGGGGGCTTCCAACCAAGCACATGCATCAGGGTCCATGACCAGAGTGGGGGCAGGCATGCCTAGTGGTCAGGTCAGGAGTCACAGCTGGAGCCCAGAGTCAGTGCCCAAACTCAGAACCTGCATCCCAGGCCAGAGCCAAGATCACAGCTGGAGTCAGGAGTCAGAGCTGGTTACCTGGGGGTGGACCAGGTCGAGGCTGGGCTGGCATAAGGCAGGCACTATTCCCAGCCCTGGGCAAATGCTCTGAGCAGCCCCTGAACCGCTGCTGGGTGTAAGAGCCGGTTTTCTGACCCCTCCGATCTGTTAGGCAGGGTAGCCAATCCGGCAGCTGCAGCAGGCCAGCTGTGCTTGTTAGGTGCCAGGACCAGACTTGGCTGCAGACCCTGATACCTGACAACCAGCTGCTGGTTCTGTTTTCCAGCTGCTAAACTCCCCGTGGGGCATTTATGTCTCCTCTCCCTGGGCTGGGGGTTCAGTGGAGCCTACATGTCTTGCAAAGAAGTTTTCAGTCTAGTCAAGGCCTGTCTCTGGGTGAGTGTGGTTACCGCCCTGTCTGATTGCAGCCGTTTGCAACTTCACAAGAAGTTCCCGCAAGTTTAGTTTTCGGATTATTTCTTTTCCTTCTTAGCAAGACAGCAATATAAATTGCGCAAAGGCGAAAAGCAACGTCTCTCTTATAGATGCTAGTAAATATTTTCCCCTCCTACGTGTGCAAACACAAAGGTTGACACTGAGCACATGGGTTTATACTTGATTGTATAGCTATATCCTGCAACCCTTTAAAAGCGGCACCTTCCTCTCAAACCTCCCTGCCCCTCTGCTTAGCACCTCACCTGAGCATCATTTCATCCCAGCCCAGAACCTGAAACACTTCACTATAAAATTGAGATACTTTAATGCATGGGAGAGTTCTTAGGTTATGGTAGTGATTCCTAAAATATCTGACCTGTCATTCTTTGCTCAGGAGCACTGCACAGGAAATGATACAGAAAGGGAACTGGGAGGATATTCTCATTTCTATCATAGTTTTCCTGGTCTCAAAGGGCCCATACAGAATCCACAATGGTGTTGCCCCTAAAGAGTCATCATGCAGCCATTGGTCAATAGTAAAACCTTTGGCAGTGTCCCTTACAGATGTATAGATACCCAAATCATTATACTGTCTGGCTACGTCTAGACTGGCATGATTTTGCGCAAATGCTTTTAATGGAAAAGTTTTTTCGTTAAAAGCATTTGCGCAAAAGAGCGTCTAGATTGGCGCGGACGCTTTTGCACAAAAAGTGCTTTTGCACAAAAGCATCCGTGGCTAGTCTAGATGCGATTTTGTGCAAGAAAGCCCCGATCGTCATTTTCGCCATTGGGGCTTTTTTGCTCCAAACAGTTCTTCCCTGTCTACACTGGCCCTCTTGCGCAAAAACATTTTTACATTTTTACAACCATCTTACATGAGATCATCAGTGTTCTTGCGGAAATTCAAGCGGCCAGTGTAGACAGCTGGCAAGTTTTTGCACAAACACAGCCGCTTTTGCACAAAATCTTGCCAGTTTAGACACACCCTCTTAGTTTGGTGAGTGGCACCAGTGCAGTTCTGGTGGAATTATGGTCAAATAGATTCTGGAATCTATAAATGAAAAAAGCAAAGCAATTATCTTTACCAAGTATAAAGCCATACATAGTTCAGAATTAACTACAATTCGTTGAGAACCTGGATTTTCATGCCATTCTGTAAGATGAGAGGTTGCCCTCCCCTGCACGGCTGGCCGTGCTCACTTTTGGTCCTCCTACTCCAAAAAGACGTAGGGGACATGGGGCGATTTCCAAGCCAGGCAGTGAAAATGATTACAGCCCCCTGAAAGGTGCTGTGTGAGGAGAGACTGAACAGACTGGGACAGCACCCTGCTGCCAGCAGGCAGCTCCTGGTGACATGACAGTGTTACACATAGCAATGAACAGGCGGTTATGTATGGAGGAGGGGACCGACCCCCAGCAGCCCCACAGGGTTTTAAGCGGGAGCCAGAGCTAGAGCAGCCCCAACCCGGAAGGGATGGCGCAGAGCGTGCACACACACACGCACACACACACTCACTTATGCTCTGCTTGAACCACTGAATTCCTCCAGACCAGGGTGATAGGATTAAGGAAACACCCCAGGCTCATCTGCATTGAAGATAGGACAGAGAGACATCTCCATTAGACACACAGAATAGAGATCAGCATGTCCAAAGCATGGACTGCACTGAACTATGAGATACTTGTAGGCTGTGTCTAGACTGGCCAGTTTTTCCGGAAAATCAGCCGCTTTTCCGGAAAAACTTGCCAGCTGTCTACACTGGCCGCTTGAATTTCCGCAAAAGCACTGACTTTCTACTGTAAGAAATCAGTGCTTTTTGCAGAAATACTATGCTGCTCCCGTTCGGGCAAAAGTCCCTTTTGCACAAAACTTTTGCGCAAAAGGGCCAGTGTAGACAGCTGAGATTTGTTTTCCGCAAAAAAGCCCCGATGGCGAAAATGGCGATTGGGGCTTTTTTGCGGAAAAGCGCGTCTAGATTGGCCACGGATGCTTTTCTGCAAAAAGTGCTTTTGCGGAAAAGCGTCCTGCCAATCTAGATGCTCTTTTCCGCAAATGCTTTTAATGGAAAAGTTTTGCCAGTCTAGACGTAGCCGTAGGGAATCATGCCAGTCTAGACGTAG
The DNA here is from genome assembly GCF_052426305.1 of Pelodiscus sinensis. Taxonomy (NCBI): domain Eukaryota; kingdom Metazoa; phylum Chordata; order Testudines; family Trionychidae; genus Pelodiscus; species Pelodiscus sinensis. Next base: position 4,211,138 of record NC_143070.1, read on the forward strand.
CCAGTCTAGACGTAGCTGTAGGGAATGATTCCGGACATGCTGGGTGCAGGTGAAACTCAAACAGAGGAGTTATTGGTTCACACAGCTGGTGGAGTACCCATCAGGGGATAACCTGGTGAGCACTACCTTAACCAAAACATACATTAGATTATACATGTAGCAGATGGACGGAGGAGAAGTGATTTGATAGGTCTAGCAGCGGAAGTGAGATATGCACATAAGCCAATGACTACAAAAGTTACACAGCATCTCCGCCCGTTGCCAATTAAATATATTATCGCTAATACAGGTAGTTAATCCTAACAAGCTAAATGAGCCAACATAAACAAAGGCGTGTTGATGGTCATTTTGTCGGCCGGAAATATAATGCATTTCCTGCGGGGGTGGTATTGTTTTGACGCGATCTTTGAGAGCCAAGCTTATTTTCTAGGAACAAAGCAGACAATGAAAAACAATCCTGCGTGGTTGTTTGGCTCCGGCCTTATCAAATGGAGGCCCCTTTGGAATGTAGTTGCCAGGGGAACCAGTGTCGGTAACTTCTATCTGTGAGCTGCCCATGCCTAGCCTAATAATTTCAGGTTTGAGTTTGTCAGTTCTCAGCAAGATACCATGGACTGCCTCAGTTTACCCTACATTACTGAAAACAGGAAAGCACTGCCTGGTGAAAATTCTCTGCTCCAGATGCTAATGAACTCATGTTTGCTCACACCCAGATCAGTAAGTATCCGATCAATTCTAGTCATACATCCTCTACTGGTATCCAAAATACTGAAACTGCTTTCAAGGAATAAGGGATCTTCCGGAAAAGGGTTTATTTTCCGCAAGATCCTGTCTAGACTGGCGCTTTTCTCCGGCAAAACCCCGAGCTGGAAAAAAGCGGTAGCCATGTTCATGCAAATGCCGCGGGGATATTTAAATCCCCCGCGGCATTTGCAATTCCAACTGGTCTCATTAGCATCCCTTTTACAGAAAAGGGTGCCAATGTAGACACAGCCCAGAGGTTTTTTTTGGAAAAACAGCCATTTTTCTGAAAAAAACTCCAGTTACGTCCACATTGCATTGCTTCAGTCCAAGTGTGTACATTTTTAATATACAAGGCAACCTCTCCTCCCTTTTTTCCCTGTCTGTCCTTCCTGAGCAAGCCGTACCCTTCCATACCAACATTCCAATCGTGCGTCCCATCCCACCGGGTTTCTGTAATACCAATGATATCATAGTTGTATTTATTGGTTAGCAATTCCAGTTCTTCCTGCTTATTACCCATACTTCTCGCATTTGTATATAGGCATCTAAGATACTGATTTGATCTTGCCTCCCTGTTGTGCCCTGACCCTCCTTTCTCTTTGCCATTATAGGCCATAGTCCCCCCCATTTCCAACCCATCTCCCAGTCCCGCACATTCAGCACTTACCTGTGGGCTTTGCTCACCTGTCCCTGTCAAACCCAGTTTAAAGCCCTCATAGACTCATAGACTTTAAGGTCAGAAGGGACCATTATGATCATCTAGTCTGACCCCCTGCACAGTGCAGGCCACAAAATCTCACCCACCCCTCCTAGAATAATCCTCTCACCTATATCTCAGATATTGAAGCCTTCAAATACTTTGAAAACCCCAAGATGCAGAGAATCCTCTAGCTGTGATCTGTACCCCATGCTCCTCACAAGGTTAGCCAGTCTGTGTCCAAACAAGGCCTTCCCGCTCCTGGAAAGGTGAACTCCATCTCTGCCAAGCAGTCCTTCCTGGAAGAGCACCCCATGGTCAAGGAAGCCGAAGCCCTCCTGGCGACACCATCCTCGCAGCCAGGCATTTACCTCCAGAATGCACACTGGATGGCATGGGATGGGCGGTGCTGAAGGGAAGAGGATGCCAAGGCCCCTCTGGACCAGTGGCAGGTGCACAGGCATCCAAGTCTGACCCAGTGACCTCCCATCTGTCCGGATTAGTTCTCCTTGTGTCCCAATGAACCCCCATCCGAAGTGAACCCTGTACGTATGGATCCTCGCCTCCCTCTCCCCGTGACCAGAGGTTGCAAAAAGTTTCCCATGGACCACTTGGACCTGGATGGGTAGCAAAAACTGGGCTAAGCCAAAACCGACGCACTCGTCTGTCAGTAACTGCTACTGGGAGCAGATCTGCAGAGCAGGCTGCTGGCACCGGCCCCACAGAGCCTGTTGGCTCTGATCCCAGGGACACCCCGGCCTCGGGCGCTCGTATGCTTAGGGTGGGCGGTGGAAATGACGGGCTGTTGGGGCGTTTCTGTTTCACGTCCTGGGAAGCAGCTAGAGCAGGAGGAGGAGCCGCTATCTGGGGCAGTTGCTACAATCCCTCCTGCACGGGGTGGCAGACAGAACCGCGCTCCGGGGCTGGGCTGGAATTAACCTGTCGCTGCTGCCCAGGTGAGAAGAGCTGTAAGTGCAGAGGGGCATTGCCTGGGGAGGGACTGGGCTGGCTTCCCCGGCTTTGTCTTATGAATCTGGTTTCACTCCCACGCATTGGCCCTGAGGGGCTACGAGGGGCCGGTCGCAGGGTGACTCCCACGGGCAGGATGGTGCCCCGGGCTGGCCGCAGTGAGCGGGGGCACTTCTCGGTGCGCATGTGTCTGTGCTGAGTCTGGGTCCCGCAGCGCCGGGCTGGCAGCGCAGTGTAGACGTGCCCTAGCGACTCACTGGCACGGGCTAAGCTGGTGTAGCTGCCAGGGGGCTGGTGGGGAGGCAGGTGTGAGGCAGCAAGGGGAGAATTCTAACCCAGGGGCATTTCACACCCCCAGGCAGGGGGCAGGGATGGTACAAGAGGCCGGGCAGGAGGGAACCCAAGTCCCACTGTGCACATTGGAGACTCTCCCTATTGAAACTTCTGCAACTTCTGGCTCCCACGTTCCTGCCCCTGTAGTACGTTATGGCACCAAATAGGGGTACGGAGTAGCTGTTACCTGCCCTAGCCTGTAGCTGTGCATGCCCATGCCTAGTGTTTCTCAACTTTTTTTTATAAAGTGCCCCCCCTTTTTAAAAGTACCCCTAGTATCTACAGTTTTCAGACACACACACAATTTTTTTCTACCCTTGCAACACATTTGGTTAAACCCCTTAATTGTAGCTGGGTGGGCGATGACATTTTTGGGTGTAAAAAGTATGAAAATGATAAAGCACTGCAAAACTTAAAACACAAATTCCATTTTCTCCAAATGTCAGTTTTGTTAACACACCCCCTCCACCGCAGACTTCTCTCTAGTACTCAGAGGCTATGTCTACACTGGCGGCTAAGAACACGTCCACACGGCCGTGTGCTTTTGCGCAAGAGTTCCATGGCCGTGTGGACGCTCGCTTGTGCAAGAAAGCTGTGAGGGCCGTTTTCGCCATAGGGCTTTCTCGTGCAAGAAACCCCTGCCGTGCGTCCACACTGCCCTCTTGCACAAGAGAGCTTACACCTGTTAGAAAAGAGCGTAGCTCTGGCGCAAGAAGCCCTCTTCTCCCACGCTTTACTGTAAATCTTCTTGCGCAAGAGCGAGCCGGCAGTGTGGACGCGCTGCGGAAGAACGGCCATTCTTGCCCAAGAACCCGGCAGCGTAGACATAGCCTAAGGGTGCTGTACCACTGGTTGAGACACATTGCCCTCGAAGAGCTGTGAGAGGGGGGGCTGTTTGTTTAGCTGCCTGTTACTGATCGGTTGATTGAAATAACATTTTTCCTTGGGGGCTAATGTCGTTCTGCAGCTGCTTTCAAAGGCCAGGTCAGAACCATGCCCCTCCCTCACTTAAAAAAGACAGCAAATCCCAATCTGATGACGAGGGCTAGGCTCCTACACCAGGCACCACAACCTGTGGAACTCCCTGCCCAAAGAAATCATTGGTCAATTTTTTCTGACTCGTGCCCAGCTCCTGGCATTTATAGGGACGATGGGACCATTCTAACTATCAGTATCATGGAATAACCTGCAGATGGAAGGACTCTAAGCCCTCCTGTGGCAAGGCACAAGCCCCAGCTTCTAACCAACGGGGGTGAAGGAGGAATTGATCCTTGGGGCAGGTTATCCCGCCCCTCCTAGGGGAGCAGCTGGTGCTGGCTGGAGTTGGCCAGCTTTGTCGGCGCCACCTGCCCCGGCTGTGCAGGGCTGGGAATGGGCAGATAAACCGGCGACACCAGCCAGCCCGAGTGACTTAGCAATTCTCTCCACAGGAGCCTGCCTGGCCAGTCCCTGCTGGGCGCCAGGGAAGAGACGCGGAGTCAGGATAATTCAGCACCCGGAGCTGGTTTAGTCGGTGCCTGCCGAGGCTTGCTAGGGATAAAAGCAGCAACCAAGAGAGCTTTGGAACAGCTCCTTTGAAACCTGCTCAGACCCAGCCTGGCTGGTCGGTATTTTGGCAAAACTCCCCAGCAAAGGATATTGCAAAGGGGGGTTCCCAGATCACCCCACGTAGCCAAACCACGCCTGAGCCGTAACTGAGGGAGCTGGTTTGAAACTGCCCTTTGGAAGGGCCCTGCCAGACCCAGTGGGAACAGGCCGTAGTGATTGCTGGCTGCAGAAAGGGGGTTCAAGTGACCATGTCTCCACTTTCGGAGCCCACACGTCTGTCGGAGAGAGAAGAGGTGGCAAATGTGTCACATCCTGATGAGGGGATGCAGCCGGATCCACTCCCGGACTCCAAGGAAACCCAAAGGGAACAAAATGGGGAGACTCATGTTGTGTCCATCCCAGCACAGAGCGGAAGGAGACGCCCGACGGGTGTTGCAGGTACAGCGCTAGCGGCCTCGCTGGGCCCTTCTCACACGGCCCAAGTGGCGCTCACACCGCGAGGGCCTTTATCGCCTCTGGTGGCTGCTCCGTGGAAAAGACACTTCAACCAGCCACGGCCTTTAGCCTTTAGCTCTGTGGGTATGTCTACACTAGCCCCCAGTTCAATCTAGGGAGGCTAATGAGGGCGACTGAAATTGCAAATGAAGCACGGGATTTAAATATCCCACGCTTCATTAGCATGTTCCTGGCCGGTCGCCATTTTAGAAATCGACTAGCCCGAAGTAACTGCCTGCGTCTACACGCGGCAGTGAAACGGGATTCCGAATTAAAGCCCTAAATCGAATTAGCTATTATTCCTCCTGCAATGAGGTTTACCAGCTAATTCGATTTAGGGCTTTAATTTGGAATCCCGTTTCACTGCCGAGTATAGACGCGGGCAGTTACTTCGCGCTAGTCGATTTCTAAAATTGGGGATATTTAAATCCCACATTTCATTTGCAATTTCGGTCACCCCCGTTAGCCTCCCTAGATCGAACTATGGGGCTAGTGTAGACATACCCTGTCTCTCTACCTGCTTCAGTCCCTGTCTAGTCACCTAACGGCCTCCCTCGGGCCAGACAGGCTGGTCACACTTCCGTCCCCATCCTGTGGGTGGGGGAAAGGCTTTTTGAACACGACTGAGGTTTCTCCTCCCCTTGTTTCGCTTCAACGTGGGCAGGGGTCCAACTGGAAACCAGGCCGGTTGTCATGGTAACGGGCAAGTTATCGCTCCGAGGGGGTTTTGTGTCGGAAGTAGGAAATGAATCAGGTTTTGGTTTAAAATGTGAGGGTCTCTGCTCCCTCTCCCCCCACAGCCTCTCCCTTTTTAAATACACACGTTCCCTGGAAACCGTTTGGAGGGAGCACTTTGAAATCTCAAAATGAAACCCCCAATTGTGTTGTTTTGTTTTTGAAAGGGGAAAGGGCTTTTCCTCTATTTGAAATGAAAAGATTCACCCCCTGCTCTCTCCCTCTCCCTCTCTCTCCTTGCAAAATATCATAAGAACATAAGAACGGCCGTACTGGGTCAGACCAAAGGTCCTTCTAGCCCAGTAGCCTGTCTGCCGACAGTGGCCAGAACCAGGTGCCCCAGAGAGGGTGGACCGAAACAACGATCAAGCGATTTGTCTCCTGCCATCTCTCTCCAGCCTCTGACAAACAGAGGCCAAGGACACCATTTTATCCCCTGGCTAATAGCCTTTTATGGACCTAACCTCCATGAAATTATCTAGTTTCTCTTTAAACTCTTTTATAGTCCTAGCCTTCACAGCCTCCTCTGGCAAGGAGTTCCACAGGTTGACTACACACTGTGTGAAGAAGAACTTTCTTTTATTCGTTTCAAACCTGCTACCCATTCATTTCATTTGGTGTCCTCTGGTTCTTCTATTTAGGGAACTAATAAATAACTTCTCTTTATCGGCCCTCTCCACACCACTCATGATTTTATAGACCTCTATCATATCCCCCCTCCGTCTCCTCTTTTCTAAACTGAAAAGTCCCAGTCGCTTTAACCTCTCCTCATATGGGACCCGTTCCAAACCCCTGATCATTTTAGTTGCCCTTTTCTGAACCCTTTCCAAGGCCAAAATATCTTTTTTGAGGTGAAAATATCTTTTTTGAAAATATCCTCCCGCCCTTTTATTTAAACCGGCTTCGCCCGCTGCTGCCAATCCACGTTGGGTTTGTCCCACGAGAGCATTGGTGGCTTGTTCTGTTCCAGGTTTGCTGGCTGGAACACAGATATGTGACCCGGTTCTCTGTGGCTCGCTGTGTGTCCTCGTCCTCTTCAGCCTCACCCTCATTATCATCTTCACCGTCACGGCTCAGTCACGTAAGTACGGCGCCGGCACTGACTCCAACTTTGCGCCGCACACTTGGTGCTGGAAACGTCACAGTTCCACCTGACTTCTCCCCCCACTCCTGCTTCAGCTCTCACATCAGACTCTGCTGAACTCTGGGCTTTTCTGTGGGGTCTGCCCCGCTCCCCTCAGCGACCAGCTCCCTCCTGCTGTCAGCTCCCTCTGTGTGTTGCCCAATCATGCCTGGCTACCCAGGGCTGTGAGTCACTGGGTCACCCCCCTACCTCCGCTGGGAGGGAGCCAGACCTGTGCCCGGCTGTCAGCTCCTTGCCCTCATCAGCCCGGCAAGCCCTCTCCTCCAGTGACATCAACGTCCCTGCACTGCACGTGGCTAGTATCCCAGAGCGCTGTGCTGGCCGGAAACAGGCATCTACACTACGTGAGTGTGGAGGTGCAGAGAGAGGGAGACGCCACAGGCTGAGGCAGCCCACAGCCACCAAAGCGAGTGCAAACCTGACTAGCGTGAGAACCGTTGTGTGGGTCCCCCCCATTGATCTGGGTGCCAGGACTGCACGAGGGGCAGGGCAAGGAGGCGTTTGGCCCCATACGGAGCTGGGCAGCCAGGAGGGAGATGTGGGGAAGAGGGAGCGTGGGGAGCAACCTGAATAACTTGGGGTGCTGCGTTAACCTTTGAACCTGGCGTCACCCCAAGTCTGTTCCTTGCATAATCAGTTCCCTTTGCCCCATGAGCCAAGCGAACAATGTGATTTTCAGCACATGCAAAATTGGAAGGAGGAGAGAGGATGGGGGGGTGCATGACAGGCCATGATGTTAGCTGGCTCTTTTGCCAGTGCCGATAGGATAAGGATCTCAGGGTTTCTAGCTGCATTTCCAGTGAGCCGTAGAGCAAGTCTGCACTTAAAACACTGCATCGGCACCGCTGCACGGCCCTTGCACGTTAATGAAGCTGATAGGAGAGCGTATTAAAGCCACCCCCCACCTCCAGAGAGGGTGGCTCTATGCGCCAACATAACTCTGCCTACGCGGGAGGCGGTAACATTGCTCAAGGGGGGTGGATTTTTTTACACCCCGGGAGACGTCGTTACTCCAATGTAGTGACGTTTTTCACAAATTCACCTCACATCGGTGCTAAATGCAAGGCAGGCATGGCACACCGATGGGTGTTTGCCACCCGTGGCTCCGGCTACATGTCCGGGGCTATTGGCACGGATTAACAAACGGATCCGATCTTCTTGGGCCTGTAAAGGGGCTGTTCCAAAAGACCACGGCTGCTGGCCACTTTTCTAACCTGAGCACCTCCCCTGCTGTTGCAGAGGTAACCACACCACCTGGTGGCTCTTCGCATGGTCTCCGTGGCTGGCTGATAGAGTACTAGACTCTAGAACTGGAAGGGTACAGGCAGTGGGGCTATTGTGGGATAATCTGGAAATAGAAACGCCGTGTCTTTTAAATGCACCCGTTATCTCGAAATAATGGTCACGCTATTTCAGCATCCCAGCAACCTTCGTTCCACGAGGGTTAAGGGACGTGTCAAAATAGACTCAAAATAAGCTATGCAATTTCTGTAGTGCCAATTGGGTGGCTGGTTTCAAATTAAGGGTGCTGTCTGGACGCATCCGAAGGGACCTCGAGAGCTTATCAAGTCCAGTTCAAGCACAAACCCAGCTTTCCACAATGTTGAGTGGAGGGATCTGATGTGGGGTCACTGGAGGCTTGTTCCCTTGGCTACAGAGAGAGAATAGGGCAAATCTCTCACCCTGCTGCTTTTTAATTTTCAGGAAAGACAAGTGAGCCCTGCCCAGCTGGTGCTGCCTGCTCAGGGGCCACCTGCCCCAACAGCTGGGTCGGATACCAGGGGAAGTGTTACTATTTCTCCAAGGGTGAAGGGAACTGGACCGACAGCCAGAGCAACTGCTCTGCCCTGAATGCCTCCCTGGTGGGGATTGACAGCACCCAGGAACTGGTGAGAGAGAGAAACAGAAGCATTATAAATACCACAGCCAAAGTTTTCTCTAATTTTTACGGTCGATGTGCAGAATAAATTTTGTTCTGTGCACCAAGGCACGTGTGAATGTGCACCACTAGTAGAAACACAATCCCAGCTGTGGGTGCTCTGCTAATCAGCTGGGCGGTGCTGGAATCTCCTCTGAGCAGCTGCACAAGTGCCAGCTCACAGGGAACACTGACCACAAGGCAAGTGAAAATTTGCCATAGCTCCCCGGGATTGGGGGGGAAGATCTCATGACAGAAGTTGATGGAGTTTCCCCAGCAGAGGGTCAGGCTTAGTGCAGGGCTGGAGTTACCCCCGCACAATCTGCTGCTGATCAGAGCAGGGAAGAGCATTGGCTCTGAGGATGGGCCGGGGGGAAGAGGGGTCACTGGATCGGAGCTGCGGGTGGAGAATTCCCACCCTGGACAGGTCACCCTGAGAGTGGCAGCACAGAAAAGCCAGCACAGACCATGGTGAGCTCAGATCCATTTGCTTTATGTAACAGGAGTTCATGAAGCGCAATAGAGAATCCTACGATCACTGGATCGGCCTATGGAAGAGCCCTGGCCAGTCCTGGGAATGGTCCGATGGCACCAAATTCAACTCCTCGTGAGTCCCTTTTCCTTTGATTCACTAAGTGTTGGGTCACGTCCCTGGTACAAGCACCAGCTGGTACAAAGTGAAGCCACCACCCTATATGGTAACTCACATTACTGTGAGCCCTGGTCCCTGGGCGTTCTGTGCCATGTGGCTCAGGACCTGCAGTGTTATGATGAAGAGGGGGAAACTGAGGCACGGCACCACCCGCCCAATGTCACCCAGGAGGCCTGGAGCACAGCCAGGACTTGAATGCAGATGTGCCAAGTCCAAGGTGAGGGCTTTTAACCACCTGGCCACCCTGCCTCTTACGTAAGCTGTCACAGAAATGAAACTCCAGTGCCTGGAGCCGCGGGGCCTGGCTTGCTTGGCCAAATAGGGGCCGATGCGCTGTGCGTGCAAGTAGTGCTGATGCTCTTGATTTGTTCGTTGCTGCGACAGGCTCTTCATACGAGGCGGAGGCGATTGTGCTTATGTGGACAGCGAGGGGATTGCCTCTTCCAGCTGCTCTGGACAGTTGCGCTGGGTCTGCTGCAGGCCAGAGGGAAGGCCAAAGCCATAGGTCCTGTCCGCTATTTGAAGGCGAGTCCGGCCCCGTCGCCGCGTTTCGCTGCCTGTCGGGAGAGGCGCTGGGGGACGTGCAGTGCCCGGGGGACCATGTGGCAGCAGGCTGGGGAAGGAAGCAGCTGCCCGGTATCTGCAGCAACGCCCTGGACCCCCGTTGGAGGTGGGGTGCAGAAAGGAAGACACCCCAACATAGAGCCGAACCACCTGGCAACTCAAGGTTTGAGGGGTTGCCACCAGAGGTGCTGGAACAAAGCACTTGTCACCAGCCATAAAGGGGGGGGGGGAGGGAGTAGGGATGGGGCCTCAGTTCTGGCTTGTGCTGGGTTGGGAGCTCATACCTCCCCTCCCCCACCCCCGACAGGGGCTGCTGCCACCCTGCTTTGCTGCCTCTTTATCAGAAGCAGCAGCACAGGGCCACAGCCAGCCAGGCTGAGTGGGGAGCTGCTCTTGAAACCGACTCCCCTTGCGGACCAGCTCCCACCTGGCAGCCCGCGCTGCTGCAAGTGGAGCTGTAATTATAGCAGGAAGATTAATTGGTGAATATGAGATGCAAGGCATAATGGCACAAAGAATTATAAACAAAAAAAAAAAGAGTTGGGAGCAAATACCAAGATACCAGAAGTAGATGGACCAGCTAGAAGAATGAATGCGAATCAGAGTAAAAGCAGTCCCATTGTTGGTCTTATTAGGCTTGTCAGTATAAGCTACTATGAGCCGGCAATTACATTTACAGTAAAGCGTCAGACCAGAGGGCTTCTTGTGCGAGAGTTATTCCTCTTCCCACAAGGAATAAGCCCTCTTGCACAAGAGGGCAGTGTAGATGGGAAACAGGGGTTTCTTGCGCAAGAAACCCCTGTGGCTAAAATGGCCATCAGAGCTTTCTTGCACAAGAAAACATCCACACTGCCAGGGATGCTCTTGTGCAAGAGCACATGGAAGTGTGGACATGCTCTTGTGCAAGACCTTTTGCACAAGAACTCTTGTGCAAAACAGTTCTTGCACAAGAAACCTGTAGGCGATGTCTACCTTGGCAGGTTCTTGCGCAAGAACCCGCAGAGCATCCGCACGGCCCGCCTGCTCTTGCACAAGAAGATTTACAGTACGGCGGTGGAAGACAGGGCTTCTCGCACAAGAGCTACACTCTTTTCTAACAAGTGTAAGCTCTCTTGTACTTGGGTTTCTTGCTCAAGAAAGCCCTATGGCTAAAATGGCCATCAGAGATTTCTTGTGCAAGAGAGCATCCACACTGCCAGGGATGCTCTTGCACAAAAGCACATGGCGGCGTGGATGTGTTCTTGCACAAGAGGTCCTTGCGCACGAACCCGCCAGTGTAGACATAGCCGAAGGGGGGCTTAGACACCAGAGTAGTCTTGCCAGATGCTTTCTCCAAAAATCCTGAACGTGGCAGGAAAAAACTTGGTTGAGCCAAAACAAAACCAGGAGACAAAAATAGTTGAGCAAAAAACAGGGAGAACAAAAAAAAGTTGCTGCACCTTTAAGAATCCCCACGCTCCTTGCTTCCCCAGCCCATCCCAGACATGGCAGGGGAAGAATATCCCTGCCGGCCTTCCATCCAAGAAAAACAGAAAATACCAGACGTTTCACATGTCTGATATTTTCTGTTTTGTTTTATTTTACCGGACAGGGGCAAGAAATAATGGACTCTTCAGGCAAAAAACGGACCTGGGAACCCTAGCTGGTAGAGGGAAGTGTCCTGAAGAGGATGCCGAGGTCAAAGAGAAACATGGGGAAACACCAGCTAGAGCAGCCTTTCTTAAACTGTGTCCTGTGGCACACCGGTGTGCTATGAATCAGAGATGTGCTGCTGAAAATAGAATTAAAAATGGTCAGCCTTAAAGGGACAGGCGGCTTCCCCCCCCCCCCCCCCTCAATAATTTCCCCCCTGACTATTTTTTGTCTTCCTTTTTTTTCCCTCTTTTTTCTCAATAACTTTTTCCTGGCCTCTTTTCTTTTTCTTTGGCTCAACAAAAACTCCTTGGCGTTCCTCATTTTAAAAAAATTGTTTGGTGTTCCTCCGTCTTCAAAAGTTTAAAAAACACTGAGCTAGAAAGAGGCGTCCAGTGAGTCAACAAGCTAATTCCCAGGACAGGCGGCTGGAGACGCCGTGGTGGTGAGTCTGCCTCGTGACAATGCTATGAGACTATTTCGGCTGCGTCTAGATTGGCATGATTTTCCAGAAATGCTTTTAACAGAAAAGTTTTCCGTTGAAAGCATTTTCGGAACAGAGCATCTAGATTGGCTTTTGTGGAAAAGCGTCCGTGCCAATCTAGACGTGCTTTTCCGCAAAAAAGCCCCAATCGCCATTTTCGCGATCGGGGCTTTTTTGTGGGAAACGAATCTGAGCTGTCTACATTGGCCCTTTTGCGCAAAAGCTTTGCGCAAAAGGGACTTTTGCCTGAACGGGAGCAGAATAGTATTTCCGCAAGAAGCACTGATTACTTACAGTAGGAAGTCAGTGCTTTGCGGAAATTCAAGCGGCCAGTGTAGACAGCTGGCAAGTTTTTCTGGAAAAACTGGCCAGTCTAGACACAGCAGCTACGTCTACACTGGCATGATTTTCTGGAAATGCTTTTAACGGAAAAGATTTCCGTTAAAAGCATTTTCGGAAAAAGCGCGGCTAGATTGGCAGGATGCTTTTCCGGAAAAGCACTTTTTGCGGAAAAACGTCTGTGGTCAATCTAGACGTGCTTTTCCACTAAAAATCCCCGATCGTCACTTTCGCAATAGGGGCTTTTTTGCGGAAAAGAAATTTCTGCTATCTACACTGGCCCTTTTCTGGAACAGTTTTCCGGAAAAAGACTTTTGCCCGAACGGGAGCAGCATAGTTTTTCCGGAAAAGCACTGAAGATTTTACATTAGATCGTCAGTGCTTTTCCGGAAATTCAAGCGGCCAGTGTAGACAGCTGGCAAGTTATTCCGGAAAAGCGGCTGATTTTCCGGAATAATTTGCCAGTGTAGACACAGCTTTTGTTGTTTTTCTAGAATAAGCTAAGCTATGCCCCGGCATATCCATGCTCCGGCAGTCGATGCACTGGGGGTTGTACTTAGGTTTCCCACTCTGGTTCCCCACTTTCTCAATGCAGTATTTTGTACCAATATTCGTGGGGGAGTTTCCTCTTTACGTGAACTGTTGAGTGGTTGGTTTGTTTACTGGGCTGATGGCCTGAGCAACCTCAGGAGGAGGCAGAAGGCTGCACAGATTTCAGAACCTCCTAGCTGCTAGTTACAATACCGTCTCCCATCTTTAGACTCTCAGATGGATAGAGTAGGCTGCTCAAAGACTGTGGAAGACTCAGGCAAACTCAGCCAAAGCTGTGGTGGTGGGTTTTTTTGGTCACCAATACTTTCTAGCTGACCTATTTTATGTCAATGTTTGTTTACTTGTATTTCTGACGTTTACATTGGATTGTTTGGGTTATTTTACAAGAAACTTTTGATAAAGCTATGTAAAATAAATGTATTTTGTCCTTTTTCGGATTTGATTGTATCACTTCTTCCTTCCGAGTCCTTGGCCCCCACCCCTCCCTTTCCCATGAGGCTCCACCCCCCCTCTATATCCACCCCTGAAGACTTCACCCCCTGCTGTCTCTTAGCTAGGTACCCTGGCCATCCCTCATTCCAGCATCTCTGCACTGGGAGATGCTCCTCCGGTGTGTGAGGAGTTGCAACGAGCATCAGTCACTGAATCCTGGGCCGCCGGGTGCTTTGCTACGGGAATTGGTTTCAGGCAGTAGGGACGGGCAGTGGAGCAAACCCTAACCCACCCAGAGGTAACAAATGCAGATCTTGAAAGATAGGGAAAAGTTAGACGAAATACAAAGCTTCTAGTCGCGGGGAAACTAGCTCTGGATGGAAAGTAGACGGTCCAAAAATAAACAAGAGGGATTAAAACTGAAATATCAGTGGTGGGTGGACCAGGCCCTGTGGCCCCCTGCTGGAGGCCCTATGACTCTATCACACCCTGCCCCAAATAGACAATAGGGAGGTCCTCCAGGCAGGCTAGAGAGGCTGCAGGAGAAGCAGCCAATCAGAGGCCAGGAAGGCCCTATAAAAGGAACTGAAAGAGCAGACAGCAGTCAGTGTCTCTGGAGGCCTCAAGGTATGTAGAACCTGGACACTGGCTGGCGGAGGGAGTGGCAACAGCATGGACAAGCTCCTCTTTCGAAAGATCGCGTCTAGACTGCAGGCGGATCTTTCGAAAGAGAAATCCGCTTTTTCGAAAGAGAGCACCCAGCGAGTCTGGATGCTCTCTTTCGAAGACGGCCTCTTTACATTGAAGAATGCCTTCTTTCGAAAGAGGAACTTTCGAAAGAAGGCGTTCTTCCTCATAAATTGAGGTTTACCGCCATCGAAAGAAAAGCCGCGTTCTTTCGAAATAATTTCGAAAGAACGCGGCTTGAGTCTGGACGCAGGGGAAGTTCTTTCGAAAAAAGGCTACTTTTTTCGAAAGAACCCCTGAGTCTGGACACGGCCTAGGTGTGTGGGCTACACCAGCACTCTTGCATCTTGGACCCATTCCTACTGGAGCTGAGCAGAAACTGGAATTTCCACACTGGAAAGTTTTCCATTTCGGACACATTTTTTTTTTTTTAATAAATTAGAAAGAAAAGTCTGCTCAGGGATGGAACACACAGCAACCCTGGGAACCTCAGATCCCAGGCTTCCCATTAAGAAGTAGGAGAATTCTTCGAGCTTTCCGTTAAAAGCATTTGCGGAAAAGAGCATCTAGATTGGCACGGACGCGTTTCCGCAAAAGGACTTTTTGTGGAAAAGCGTCCGTGCCAATCGAGACGCGCTTTTCCGCAAAAAAGCCCCGATCGCCATTTTCGTGATCGGGGCTTTTTTGCGGAAAACAAATCTGAGCTGTCTACACTGGCCCTTTTGCACCAAAGTTTAGCGCAAAAGGGACTTTTGCCCAAATGGCAGCAGCATAGTATTTCCGCAAGAAGCACTGATTTCAGACAGTGTTCTTGCGGAAATTCAAGCGGCCAGTGTAGACAGCAGATTTTGCGGAAAAACTTGCCAGTTTAGACACAGTCCAGAGCAGAAGGCAGAGGATGGGAATCCCTTTTGCTAAGCAAAAAAGATATTGGGCTTTGAAAGCTCCTCATACGGTCCTGTGGGACTTGACTTTGTACCCAGTTTGATTGCTCTGCTACAGAACAGACCGAAGGTCACCGGGACAAATATTGATGCAGCCAGTAATGAGTAAAGAGACGAGGGGCTGTGTGTGTGAGTGACTCAGCCATTGGGTCTTACAGGACACATGTATTGGACTGGACTGACTCATAGACTCATAGACTCCAGGGTCAGAAGGGACCATTATGATCATCTAGTCTGACCCCCTGCACAGTGCAGGCCACAAAATCTCACCCACCCCTCCTAGAATAATCCTCTCACCTAGATCTCAGATATTGAAGCCTTCAAATACTTTGAAGACCCCAAGATGCAGAGACTGGGGCGGTTCTCTGTGCTTTCACCTCCCAAGTGTTTAAAAATCATGGATCAGGTAATGAAATTGGCTTTAAAATGTTGTGAGGTTGTATTTGTTAGTTTTAGAGGGTACTTTTATTTGATTTGGGGTTTCTGAGCATTTGTAGCCTAGTCTGGTCATGTTTTCAGGCTGTCGTAGGGACCTATAAAGGCAAGGACTTTGCTTTATAATATGAATCCTTAGATTCTTACTTAATCAGTCGAATCCGGTGTTTTAAGGAAAGCACCAGATCTTGGCAGGCTTGTGACAGAAGCATGATAACACCATAATATTGTCAAATGATTTGATCTCAGAGAGCTGTGTTAGTCTGCATCTGCAAAAACAACGAGGAGTCCTTCAAGATGAACCAATTTAATGTAATTTAACAACTAAGGGTATGTCTACACAGCAGCGTTATTTTGGAATAACCAACGTTATTCCGAAGTAACAAAGAGAGTATCTACACCGCAAGCCAGTATTTTGAAATAATGTCGAGCTTGAGGACTGCTTACTCCAACTCCCCTAACCCTAATTTCACAAGGAGGAAGGAAATATGGGGGAAGTGGGCTCTTCTTTCAACTTCCTGCTCTGTAGACAGAGCCAAAAGACGAATTAAGCTATTTTGAATTCAGCTGCACCATTGATGTAACTGAAGTTGTGTCGTTTAATCTGAGTTTTGCCCTGGTGCGTAGATGTGCCCTAAATGACTTCAATTCACTCTTACAGCTGCAACTTTATCTTGCTGATGGAGCTTACAGGAGATCTTTCCTCTCCTGGGAAAAATTCCCATGAAACAGGGAGGGGGAAATCATTTTTGTCAAAAATGTCAAGGTGGAGTGAAAAACAGAAAAACTGTTTTGTTTTCAGGCTGGCACCTGAAAACTGACTTTGATCTGAACATTTTTTAAGCGGCTGTAAACCAAAAAAAAAAAAAAAAAACCAGAACACAATAAAATTCAGCGGAGAGCTGTCTCTAATGAATAGTCAAAACTTTTCAGGGAAACCAGAAACTTTCCATTAAAAAAACCCAAACCCACCTCATCTACCGGAACATCCAAATTTCCATTGCAAGAAATTCTGGTGGCAAAAAGTCAACCTGAGTTAGTGCAGAAGTCATAGAATCATAGAGCTGGAAGAGACCTCAAGAGGTCATCAAATCCAGCCCCCTGCCCAAGGCAGGACCAATCCCAATTACATCAAGCCAGAAATGGGGCCCAAAAACACAAGGCCTGGGCAACCATCCTAGGACAGGACAGCTCGGTGCATGAGCCAAAGAGAAAGGAACTGGGCATGTGTATGTTGGAAAAGGGGAGATAAAGGAGGCCTGTGACCGTCGTCTGCAGATATATGTCAGGCTGCCCGAACACCGATGGTGAAAAGTTGCCACCGGGGGCAGGACAGGAGGTGACGGGCTCCCACAACAGCAGAGGGAAACAAGGACAGGTCCTTTTTTAATTCCCCCTTCCCGTCTTTGTTATAAATTCTGGGCTCCTGTTTATTTCCCCTCCAGCCCACCTGAGGAAGTGGGTTGTGCCCACGGAAGCTCGCGCCCCGATATGTAGAAATGTGTTAGTCTCTAAGGGGCTGCAGGACCACGTGGTGTTTATAAAGTTACAGATGAACCCGGCTCCCCCTCTGATGAGGTACCAGGAAACACCCCCTCGCAGTGAGAACCTGGTACAGATGCGGAGGGAGGTGGGGGAAGCTCCTTCGCTGGAGGCTTTCTAAAGGGGAGCTGGGCTGGTTTAGGCATCACAGATCCTGCATCTTGGTGGGGGGGTGAATTGCTTTGGGCCTTGCAGTGCCGTCTAACCCCTCTGAACTGTGAATGGGATTGTCAGCTCCGAGCTGCAGGGCAGGGATGGAGCCAGTAGGGGTCGCTGCGTCTCTTAGTTCAGGGGCTTGCACAGTGAGGCTGTGGGAACAGAGGGAGGGATGCTGTGAGCCGTGGGGCTGGCAGTGGGGTGTGTGGGGCAGCTGCAGCCAGGCAGGCAGGGCGGAGAGAAAAGGGGCAGAAAGTCCCTAGGGAGCATTGGAGTGGCTGGTGCAGCACATGGCATAAAGACACCATCCCTGCCCGTGGGAAGTTGCTAGATAGTTTCACAAAAAATACCAAACATGGCAGGACCAAAGTTGTTGAGGAAATAAAAAAGGGGGAAGCAAAGTTGTTGAGCAAAAACAAAACACAAAAAAAGGGATCACGCACACAAAAAAGAGTCATGGCACCTTTAAATCCCCTCGCTCCCCCTACCCCCACCAGAAGCGGCAGGGGAAGAATGTCCCAAGCAGCCTTCTGTCTGAGAAAAACAGAAAATATTTTCTGGGTTTTGTATACTGGATAGAAGCCGCAAATTCCGGACTGTCCGGGCCAATACCAGACACCTGGCAACCCTGGAAGCTGCCCTCACCCCACAGCACAGCCGGTGGTGCCAGCGAGGGTCCATGGGGCATTTTAACTCACCCGGCAGTCGGGGTCAGGAGATATGTCGGGGGAGAGTGTGAGATGCTGGAGGCAGGAGCAGCAGGTGGCAAGTTTTGGTAGAGCCCAATCCCGGGCCAGGAATATTCCTGGTGCCAGGACATCATGGGCCCATGTAACTTCTCTCAGAGGAGCAGGCTGGTGTGAATGGGTCTTAGCAGTAGTAGCACCTAAAGGCCCCAGCTGATATCAGGGCCCCGTTGTGCCGGGCGCTGCACAGACACAATGAGTGATATACTGTCCCTGCTCCTGTCTTCTCCCCCTCCCCTTAGTAATCCATCATTCCTCACTACAAGAACAGTGGGGCGGGGCGGTGTCAGCCGATGGTCAGGGCAGTGTGTGTGTATGTGTGTGTCACACCCAAGTCTTCAACTGCTGAGACACAAAGTCTCGTCGCAGTGGGCAGCCTAGAAGGCTGAGAGATGCCCCAACGGATCTGTCCTCTGGAAGCGACACAATCCAAATGTCCCAGCTCTTCCTATATCTGTCCCTTATGACCGGCTGAAGTTCTTTTAAATTGTGCTTGGTTCTGTTACAGCAACTGAAGGAGTCCGGTTAAAGCTTAAACAGTTACAGGTTTATTAAAAAGACTTATAAAAGCATATGGTTACAATGGCTATTGCTCTCTTTCTTAACTGCTAGCAAATACAGATCTTAAAAATGGTTACAAAGAAAATAAAGAGAGAAAATAGAAATAATGGTGCCAAGTGACAGCTTAATCTTTAAAGAGCTCTAAGTCTATGGCTATGTCTAGACTGCAGGCTTCTTTCGAAAGAGGCTCTTTCGAAAGCATCTTTCGAAAGAGCCTCTTTCGAAAGATCGCATCTAGACAGCAGGCGGATCTTTCGATAGAGGAAATCCGCTTTTTCGAAAGAGAGCACCCAGCGAGTCTGGATGCTCTCTTTCGAAGACGGCCTCTTTACATTGAAGAACGCCTTCCTTCGAAAGAGGAACTTTCGAAGGAAGGCGTTCTTCCTCGTGAAACGAGGTTTACCGCCATCGAAAGAAAAGCTGCGTTCTTTCGAAATAATTTCGAAAGAACGCGGCTTGAGTCTGGACGCAGGGGAAGTTTTTTCGGGAAAAGGCTACTTTTCCCGAAAAAACCCCTGAGTCTGGACACGGCCTATGTGTACACTTAAGACAAAGGACACATCCAGGTACAATTTTTACCCCCTTCTGTGCCTCTCGACTCCAGCGGGTCAGGCCAGGGCCGGTCCCTCAATTCCTAGGAAAGACGAATACGAGGTAGACGTCCCTGTGGAACCTCGGGATGTCAAACACCTAACCCAACCAGCAGATAGATGGTAGATTGACATTCAGAGTGAGTGTGCTGCTGGACCCATCTTTATACCCATAGGGGCCCGTATCCTCTTTCTTATCTAAGATGCCAAATTGTACCGGTCTGTCTTTGTGGCGCTAGTTCTTACAAGCAAGTTTCAACTTAATTTACACTTGCAAGAGAGATAACTAAATTATGAGTACTGGACAATTTTTTTTTTTTTACTGAGCGGGAGATTCCTCTCCCCGGGGACGGCTGTGTGTTCGTATCAATATGGGTTTGAGTCAAGGGCACTCCTCGGCAGCCGCTTGGTCAGCAATTGGCGTATCTCTGTTTACAGCCATTCAGGGTCACTGAGCCTGCATATCCGGGCCTTCTGTTCAAGGCTTTTTTTGCTCTGTGTGCCCTGCATGCTCCAGGCAAGCAAAGATGGATGTTACAGGGGGGTTCCTGTCTCGCTACGGGGGGGGGGGGGGGAGGCAACTCTTCATAACATTATTTAGACCTCTTCTAATTCCCAGGCTTTGAAGAGCAGCGATGTAACTCACAACATTCCTGTTTCAGGTATCATCTCACTCAGATTAGTTTGTATCTCAGAGTATGTCTACACTAGCCCCCTAGTTCGAACTAGGGTGGCTTATGTAGGCATTCGAACTTGCAAATGAAGTCCGGGATTTAAATATCCCGGGCTTTATTTGCATCTTCCCATCCGGGCGCCATTTTTAAATGCCCCGTAGTTCAAATTACCTGCCCGCGGCTACACGCGGCACAGACTAGGTAGTTTGAATTAAAGCTCCTAATGCGAACTACCGTTAAACCTCCTGCAAGGAGGTTTAATTCGAACTACCTAGTCCGTGCCGCATATACCCGCGAGCAGGTAGTTCGAACGACGGGGCATTTAAAAATGGCGGCGCCCGGGAACTTGCAAATAAACAGGCCTCGACGAATAATGCAATCTACTCACCCGTGGCGAGTAGATTGCAACCGGGAAGAGCCGGGTTCAGGCGATCTCTGCATGTGCAGAACTATCTGCGCATGTGCAGATCGCCGGACAGCATGGCTGACGAGCGGGGCTCGCCGCGGTTCGGCGAGCCCTGAAAATAAATCCCGGGATATTTAAATCCCAGGCTTCATTTGCAAGTTCGAATGCCTATATTAGCCACCCTAGTTCGAACTAGGGTGGCAGTGTAGACATACCCTCAGAGTGATTGTTTCTGGCTGGCTGTAGAATCAGGCAGATGTCATGACATTGGTTATCTATGCATACAGCGGCGGCCTGTCCATAGGCACAAACTAAGCGGTCGCCTCGGGTGCCAAGTTAAACGGCCGTTGAGGGGTTTGGAGGCAGGGACACCGACCACACATTTCGCCTAGGGCGCCAGTTTCCAGCAGCTCTTTTAGGGCTGCTCCTGTGTGCATATATATATGTTTGGAGATTTGTGAGTCTGTCTGTGAGTCTGTGTTCAAGAACTCCTCCTAAACGGCAGGAAATGGGACCACCGAATTTGGTGGCAGCAGCGGGTCACCCATTATGACCCGGGGGGCTTTTTTTTTTAGGATTTCTGGTTCTGTGGCAGGGAGAGGGTTAATTTCTACATGGAAAAATAACCTCGCTGCCAGAACCCGGCCTCCCTGCCAGGCTAACTGGACGGAGCAAAATAATCCACAGCCGCATGCACGATCAAAAAACTGAAAAAGCAACAAAGACGGACAAAACTTGTCACTGGGATCACGAACTTCTAGGGGCACAACCCGCTGCTTCCGATGAGACAGCTGTGATCCATTCCCCCTTCCATCTGCTCCCTTTTCCCCATCACATACTTTTCCCCACAGCAATCAGTGTGAGGAGGAGGGACCGAAAAGGGAGGAGGGACTAAAATGTGGCAGCACCATCGGTCGCTGGAGACACTGCAGGGAGAAAGTCCTGGGCATTCCTGCCTGTAGCTCGTGGCAGAACCCGGGTAAGCGGCGGGTTTTATCCAGGGGGAGTTAGGGACGGGAGGGATCCGGTGGATTTCTTATAGGCGTGTGGGGGTTGGAGGCAAAAGAGGGAAACCCCTTATCAGGCCCCCCTGCAGGCATGGGGGGCACATCTAGGAAGGGGGTTGAGCACTGGACAGTGGGGGAACAGATGCAAGGGAGGAGAAGTGTGTTCGGGGGGGTGATTTGGCCCAGCCAAGCTGGGGGCATCTCGTGGCTCGGTGGTGTTTGCCTGTAACACGTTGACAGCTGCTCCATGGGAGGTTTTGGGGAGCAGAAAGCTGGGGACGGGAAGCACCTTCCCGCATGA
Organism: Pelodiscus sinensis; assembly: GCF_052426305.1. NCBI lineage: Eukaryota > Metazoa > Chordata > Testudines > Trionychidae > Pelodiscus > Pelodiscus sinensis. Next base: position 4,232,425 of record NC_143070.1, read on the forward strand.
TCGCAGCCTCCCCTGGCTCAGCTCAGGGGAGGCAGTCAGGTTGGCACCGGGCATGAGGGATGGCTCAGAGAGACAA